>NC_045964.1:48239796-48586719 GCF_010909765.2 Amblyraja radiata | reverse complement strand
CTCTTCCCCCACATGTGTGTTTGGGGGGTGGTTAGTGTGTGTGTGACGCCCTAAACCTATAAACAAATCTTCAGTGCGTCAATTGTGACATCCACTAAAACAACGTTCTTAAAAAAAAAAAGCTTGAAAGCAAGTAGTCAGAATAAAATTCCCCAAAGATATTAGTACCCACTAACTTTTCTCTTGAGCTCTAAGAGAATCAACAGTGACATTTTAAATAAGTAGCTGTCTGGATAGCAATGTGGACATGCAGGGAATGGAGGGATTTGGATTAGGTGCAGGCAGATAGATTTGGTCTTGGCATTATGTTCAGCACAACCAATGTGGACTGAAGGGCCTGTTGCTGTACTGAAACGTTCTATGTCTCTTTTTAAGTCCAGATGAAAGAGACTATCTGTTGGTGCCTGAGCAATGTTTCCCAGTGAGAGGTCACACAGTTAAAGGCCATTCTCACGTTGCGAGTTGACACAAGAGGTAACCCGAGTTAAACTTCGTGGTAATAACGTACGATTAGCGTACGCCATTCGTGGACGCAACGTAGTGCATCGTGGCGCTAACGGTAGGTACTCGTGTAACTTGTCTACTCTTGCCAAAAATCAAACATGTTTGAAATTTTCCACGAGTCAATTTTACTCTTGTGGTTAAGAATTGAAACATTTTAATAACGTAGTGGCCCGTGCGTTAACCTTAGTGACTCTTGAGTCTACCGTGCGAAGTCCTGGGCACGGTGAACCCGGCAGCTGGACAGAGGGAAAAAAAAGGTGAGTAAAAAGGCGGTTTCAATATCACCACGTGACCTGGGTCCATCGAGGGCGTTTCACCTCATTGCTGGAGAATCTTTTTAAGAGGAAGACTTGTAGAGATGACTCCAAGAAAAGTCCAAAGAAAGGGAACAAAACATGCCAATAAGGCTTTTGTCATGCAGGAGGAGGAGGAGACGCAGCAGGAGCGGCAGGTAGAGAGGCAGCAGGAGATGCCACAGGAGAAGTCAACACTACCTGTGGGCTCCTTGGAGCAGGGAAAAGGTGATCAAGGAAATCTGCAGATTGCCTCCCCGGTAGCTCAGGTGAAATTCTGACAACATTTTTAAAAGCAGATTTATCCTCTTCGCACAGCACATTAAGCAGCTTTTCATATTGTCCAAATAGAGATCTCCTTTGAAAGATGGGCTTCACGCAGTGAGTCTTCCTCTTAATTCTCCTTTTAATTAATCTCACCCTTCTGCCTTCACGCAAGCGTCCTCGCATCACACAAATGGCTGCTATATACAGCACTTGAATAAAAAACACCATCATCATGGACTCGAAAAGCGTTATTGCAGACATGTCTCCAAATGAGCCAATTCAACCAAGGGAGGATTTTCTAGTGTGTGAAGAAAATACGTCACATCATTTGTACCACGTGATGATTTTACAACACGTCAGTAGACAATGTTCGCTCAAGATTAACGGGACAGGAACTGGTTAACTCGGGAGACGAAAATGTCAGATCGCAAAAATGACAAGTAAACGGGAAACTGCCGTCTACCCGTGGGAACTCGGTTAACCTCTTGATCTTTCACTTGGTATATCGTACACAACCACGAGCCCTTAACTCGGGTTACCTCTTGTGTCAACTCGCAACGTGAGAATGGCCTATTAAGGGGGTAGAAAAGAGAAATGGGTAGAGAAGGATGCAAGGGAAAAAAAAGACCACAAAAAGAAGGATGCATTGCTGGAAGCTATGAGGATCCAAAATCTTAAAAAACAAATCACAACAGAATATGGCAAACCAGATATTGAAAGCTGCATTTTAAAAAGTTATTCAGATTTCAAAATGAGAAATCCCAAAGCCAATCTTTCAATTAACATGTTATCAAGATTAATGAGGCAAATCGTACCTTACATGTGTAGATCAGACAGTGGAAAAGAGAAAAAAAACAGTGCAGAATATCGTGTTATGGCTACAGAGAAAGTACAGATAAATTAAAGTGCAAGGGCTGCAATGTGGTAGATTGGAAGATCGGGAATTCATCCCTAGCATACGAGAGGTCCGGTCAGCGGGGACGAAGATTCCTTGAATCTGATGGAATGTAATTTCAAGCCTTTATATCTTCTGCTCAATGTGAGAGAAAACAAGGGAGAATGACCATGGTGAAAATGGTCCTTGATTATGCTGGTCACTATCCTGAGGCAGAAAGGTGTGGATGGTGACAGTGGGTGGAGAATTGGTCTCTTTGATGGACTGGGGTATGTCCACAACTTTCTGCGGCTTGGGCATAGCTATTGCCATACCAGACTGTGGTGCATTCAAGGAGAAGATATTTTCTACGGTACACCTGTTGAAATAGGTAAGACTCATTGGAGATTTCCAGGTAGTTCATAAGGAGGAAGGAATGGGACTTGAAGGGCAATTCTGTAGGGAGCCAATGTAAACGATGGGACGAGTACCTCCTTCTGTGCTGTGGCAAGTTCACTTCAAGTGGTGGTAATGAGCCACTTTCATGAGCCACCACAGTTCTTCTGGTGAAGGACCTTCACAGTGTTGCCTGGTCAGAATTCTAGGACTTCAAACGTGAGACTTGGATGGGAACCTCTGGGTGGGAGTACTTCTTCTTTTTCTTTTTTGTGATAAATATCACAGGGGTAGAAAACACTACTGAAGTAGCAGTGCAAACAACCGTGGTGCCTGTACCCTGCAGCCACTGTGTGTCATGATGAGGGGAATTTAGAGTTGGGTTGGATGCTCATCAATGCTCAGCCTATTTTCCCTGAATGGTGTTGAGCTTCTCGGGTTGCTGGGACGACACTCTTTCAAGCAAGTATTCCTTCGCATTCCTGACTTGGCCTTCATGTTATTGAATGTCGGCATAGTGGTGCAGTGGTAGAGTTGCTATCTTACAGCACCAGAGACCCAGGTTCAATCCTGGCTACGGGTGCTGTCTGTCCGGAGTTTGTACGTTCTCCCTGTGACCACTTGGGTTTTCTCCGGGTGCTCCGGTTTCCCCCCACATTCCAAAGACGTGCAGGTTTGTAGGTTAATTGGCTTCATTAAATTGTCCCAAGTGTGTAGGATAGAACTAATATATGGGTGACCGTTGGTCAGCGTGGACTCAATGGGCCAAAGGGCCTATTTCACGCTGTACCCTCTAAACTAACCTAAAACATTACTTAGAGTAATTAGAAATCACCATACTTGGAGAATGAACAAACCACTTTTTTCGCTAATTATGCGTGTTATTTTTGGAACTAGAGCATTCTTTTCACCATCATGTCTTGAACAACATATTGAATTACCGAGCCAGTCATTCCATGTTTCCTAAAATTGAGCTCAATATAAAAAAACCATCAGTATTTGAATTTTTTGGAGTCTTTATCTGGTTTGACAAAAGCTTTGACAGATGATGTGTTTAAACAGCAAACATATCGAGAGCTCTCTTCTGTTATTGAGCATTATCTCCACAACAACCCTCATTCTTCATCACAAGATTCTTCTCCCATCAAAAAGCCAGTCATTTTGACAGAATATTTTGCCCGCAAAGCAGTAATTTACAGATGCACAACACTGCTCATCTTTATTGTTGCATTTACTCTCATCTGATTCTTTATATAACACTGCTGGTGCAAATGCACTCGGCTTGAATCAAAATACAGAAAAGACTTCTGATAAATGCTGGTTGCATATAATGACCTAAATCTTCTCTGAACAGTAAGTAACCCACGTTAACCCATGAATTAAACTTCCCTCTGAGTCTATGCTTACCTGGAGTAGGCTGGTCCCCTGGCACATTTTTCTCCAGGAAACTGACTCCCCGCTAATTGGCGAGGCCCAGTACAGTGCCTTTATGATCAAAGCTGGCCAAAACGGCACTGAGAAATGGTCGCGCCATGCCACCAGCTTACTGGCCATGAGAAACTCTCAACAACAAAGAAAGATGTGATTGAATTTTGTAAATTAGTAATTTAAAGATATAGAAATATTGGCATTTTGAAACAAATAAAAGCAAAGCCACTCAGAGCATAGAAAATGGCAGCACAGGAACAAACTGCCAGAGGAGGTAGTTTGACGCAGGGACTATCATAATGTTTAAGAAGAAATTAGACAGGTACATGGATGGGACAGGTTTAGAGGGATATGGGCCAAACACAGGCAAATGGGACTAATGTAAATAGGACATGTTGGTCAGTGTGGGCAGGTTGGGTTGAAGGGCCTGCTTCCATACTTCTAAGCCCTACTGCCCACAATGTCCATGCCAAAGATGAAACCAATCTCCTTTGCCTGAATGGGATCCATGTCTCTCCCATTCCTAACATTTCCATGTGCCCATCTAAAAGCCTCTTAAATACCTCATCTAAATTAAAGTAAGGCATGACTTTTTATTTATACTTCTGTCCACAGTCATTTCATCCAAATGAAATCCATGTGATTGCTGGGCTTGGATAGATCAATGTATTGGAGCTTCAATGGGCAGATAGACTATCCAAGTGCTTGGGAAGCCAGCACAGCCCCATTGATCGCGCAGTGTATAATGGCAGAGCATAGACATGTCAAAAGAATGTATGGGAAAGAACTGCAGATGCTGGTTTATACCGAAGATAGACACAAAGTGCTGGAATAAATCAGGCGCCTCAGGAGAAAAGGGATGTGTGACAGGAGAAAAGGGATATATGTCAAGATAACTGTACCTGCCTCCTTCAGCCAATGAGTAAAAGTCAGCATACAAAGCAAACCTGTAGGAGTTTCAGCAGAAAATCAGGGCTAACGCATTATTGTATCAACTGAAATTTAGATCTGGAATTAAGCTAAACAAATTTGAGTTTCTTGGATGGTATCAGGTTAATGCACAACAGCAATTACTTCCTCTAATCAATTACAAATAGTGAATTGTGTGTAAATTAAATTAAACTACATTTAAATTCAGCCATAAACTAAGCAGATCAGTTCAAGTGATGCATTAGAATTCCGAATCCTTGCTAATGATCTGGAAATACAAGTTTTAATTACACCCTGCCATCTGGGGATTCTAAACTATAGTCCTTAAATAATTCTAGAATCTAAACATTTGTATCGGTACTGATGACCATGAGATTTGTTCTAAAAACCAATTTGCTTCCCAACATCCTTCAGGATAGAACATCTGCTAATCTTAGCTGAGTTGACCTAGATATGATTCTGGACCACCAATGTGTTTCATTCTTAACTACACCCTTAGTTCCACAGCAACTTGGGATCGCCTTGCTGGAGATATTCACTTCATAGAACATAGAACAATACAGCAAAGGAGCAGGCCCTTCAGCTCATCGTGTCTGCACCAACAATCATGCCAACGCAAACATATCCCAAAGATAGACACAAAGTGCTAGAGTAAGTCAGTGGGTCTGGCAACATCTCTGGACAAAAAGGTTGGGTGACGTTTCGGGTTGGGGCCCTTCTCCACATTGAAAGGAGGGTTCCGACCCGAAACATCACCCATCCTTTTTCTCCAGAGATGCTGTCTGACCTGCTGAGTTACTCCAGAACTTAGTGTCTATCTTTGGTATGTACCAACATCTGCAGTTCCTTTCTACAACCAAATTCAATCTGCCTGCATATCCTACTATTCACTGCCTGTTCATGCACTTTAAATAGTGCTATCTCGTCCACTTTTAGCTCATATCTTGGCAGTGGTACCTACCAGACCGTGTAAAAATACACAACTTGCAAATCTCCTTCAAACTTTCCCTTCTCACTTTTAACCTATACCCACAAGTATTTGACATTTCCAGCCGAGGGAAAAAAAAGATTCTGACTAACTTTCCCATCTATGCATCTCATAACTTTATATACTCATATCAGTTCACCCCTCAGCCTGCAATGCTCCAGAGAATACAATCCAACTTTATCTAACCATTCCTTATACCTAGTTCCAAACCAAGCAACATCCAGGCGAACCTCTTCTAAACCCTCTCCAAAACCTGCACATCCTTCCTGCACATGCTTCCTGCCCAACCATAGTTTTATACGGCTACAACATAATTTGTCATATTTAATACTGAATGCCCTGACCGATAAAAGTAAATATGCCATTCGCCCTTTTTTTTAACCACCCCATCCATTTGTTTTGTCAATTTCACGGTAGCTATGTCTTCAGGTCCTGCACCTAGGATCTCCCTGTACACCATCACTCCCGACAGTTGTGCCATTTACTGTAGTACTTTCCTTTTGCATTTGACATCCCAAAATGCAACATTTCACACTGGTCCGGGTTAAACTGCACCTGCCGTGTCTCTGCCCGGATCTCCTGATCTATATACAGCTGTATCATTTGGAAACCTTCCTTCCTATCAACAACTCCCACCAATTTCTGTGTTATCTGCAAACATTGATGCGAAGAAACAGTGTGAGATTGCATCGCCACTATCCATTCAATATTCTGAATAAAATAGAACAATTTCACTTGGAAACATGATTCACCTGAGACGTGAGTAACCAGTACTAAAGATCTTGGAATTACAAGTGTAAGTTACATTAAAAAAAACAAAGTACTGCAGTAACTCCTGCACTTTGTGGGTTTTTTTGTAAACCAGCATCTGCAGTTCTTTCAAAATTACATCTAGCTGAGTTCAGTTTCTGGGATATTTGGAAAACAGCTCCATTCAAAATAAATGGCCATTTTCCAAAATTAATTTAATCAACATTGCAAATTTTAATTAATTCTGCTTGTTTTGGAGCCATTGAGGAAGGTTTTTAAATAATATTTGGATTCAAGAATCATGAATAGGTTTGTTTTAAAAGCTCCAAAATATTGCTTTCCTTTAAAAATAATTACTTCTTGTCACACAACAAAAGATAAGGAAGTGGTTCTTTGTATTTTTTAATCGAGTAATAATCAGATTTATTTTAAAAAAACAGTTGCTTTTTTAATAAAATTATTTCACCTGTTGTAATCAAAATGCAATTTATAAGCACTCAAATACTATAATGAATTTTTATATGTTTCAAAAAAAAGATAATCAAATTAATTTAAAAATGGTGCCTGGAGCATTATGTATTTCCCCACAGAGTTTATCTTTGCCAATGCACAACTACCTCAGCAACATACTGCTGTGGGCTTTTCATAGATTGTACATATTGTGGCTTACACTGTCATGATGTGTTGGCCTAGTAAAACTGAGAATGTATTGTTTATTGGATATTTATCTGTTGTATAGGATAGCAGGATAGTAAAAGCTTCTTTATGTATGTGAAGAGGAAAAAACTAGTTAAGACCAAAGTTGGACCCTTGAAGACTGAAAAAGGTGAATTTATTATGGGGAACAAGAAAATGGCAGATGAGTTGAACAGATACTTGGGATCTGTCTTCACTAAGGAGGACACAAACAATCTTCCTGATATAGTAGTGGCCAGAGGATCTGGGGTGACGGAGGAACTGAAGGAAATCCACATTAGGCAAGAAATGGTGTTGGATAGACCGATGGGACTGAAGGCTGATAAATCCCCAGGCCTGATGGTCTGCATCCCAGGGTACTTAAGGAAGTGGCTCTAGAAATCGTGGATGCATTGGTGATAATTTTCCAATGTTCTATAGACTCAGGATCAGTTCCTGTGGATTGGAGGGTAGCTAATGTTATCCCACTTTTTAAGAAAGGCTGGAAAGAGAAAACGGGGAATTATAGACCAGTTAGCCTGACATCGGTGGTGAGTAAGATGCTGGAGTCAATTATAACAGATGACATTTGGATACCAATAACAGGATCGGTCCGAGTCAGCATGGATTTACAAAGGGGAAATCATGCTTCACTAATCTTCTGGAATTTTTTGAAGATGTAACTAGGAAAATGAACAAGAGAGCCAGTGGATGTAGTGTACCTGGACTTTCAGAAAGCATTTGATAAGGTCCCACATAGGAGATTAGTGGGCAAAATTAGGGCACATGGTACTGGGGATAGAGTGCTGACATGGATAGAGAAGTGGTTGGCAGGCAGTAAACAAAGAGTAGGGATTAATGGGATATTTTCAGAATGGCAGGCAGTGACTAGTGGGGTACCGCAAGGCTCAGTGCTGGGACCACAGCTATTTACAATATACATCAATGATTTGGATGAAGGGATTCAAAGTAACATTAGCAAATTTGCAGATGACACAAAGCGGGGTGGCTGTGTGAACTGTGAGGAGGATGCTATGATAATGCAGGGTGACTTGGACTGGTTGGGGGAGTGGGCAGATGCATGGCAGATGAAGTTTAATGCGGATAAACGTGAGGTTATCCACTTTGGTAGAAAAACAGGAAGGCAGATTATTATCTAAATGCGGTCAAGTTGGGGAAAAGGGGAAGTACAACGGGATCTGTGGGTCCTTGTACATCAGTATATGAAAGTAAGCATGCAGGTACAGCAGGCAGTGAAGAAGCGAATGGCATGTTGGCCTTATAAAGAGGAATCGAATATAGGAGCAAAGAGGTCCTTCTGCAGTTGTACAGAGCCCTAGTGAGACCACACCTGGAGTATTGTGTGCAGTTTTAGTCCCCTAATTTGAGGAAGGACATTCTTGCTATTGAGGGAGTGCAGCATAGGTTTACCAGGTTAATTCCCGGGATGGCGGGGCTATCATATGCTGAGAGAATGGAGCAGCTGGGCTTATATACTCTGGAGTTTAGAAGGATGAGAGGGAATCACATTGAAACATATAAGATTGTTAAGGGCTTGGACACGCTAGAGGCAGGAAACATGTTCCCGATTTTGGGGGAGTCCAGAACCATGGGCCACAGTTTAAGAATAATGGAGTAAGCCATTTAGAACAGAGACGAGGAAACACTTTTTCTCACAGAGAGTGGCGAGTCTGTGGAATTCTCTGCCTCAGAGGGCAGTGGAGGCAGGTTCTCTGGATGCTTTCAAGAGAGAGCTAGATAGGGCTCTTAAAAATAGCAGGAGTCAGGGGATATGGGGAGAAGGCAGGAACGGGGTACTGATTCGGGATGATCAGCCATGATCACATTGAATGGCGGTGCTGGCTCGAAGGGCCGAATGGCCTACTCCTGCACCTATTGTCTATTGTGCTATTGCATTTGTGTGGCTATAAAGCTACAGCATGTAAGAATGTTATTGTTCTGTTCTCAGTACATATGATAATTAAGCACTCTTGACTGATATAAGCTTGAGCAGAAATTCAAGCAACCAAACATGTATCTAAAAGTTACCACAATCTAGGGCAGTTGAACACAAAGTATAAATGCTTCCCATTTCTCCGATGTGAAATTGTAAAATGATTGCTCTTCACCGTCTCTCCCCAACTAACCACTAAACCTATGACAGTATTTTTCTTCAGTGCTTACGACTAATATGCTTATGTATCACACTCAGCTTTTTACATGAAACTTTTTGATTCTAATTGTGCCTGTCTAATTACACTCTCCCATCCAGGATCCTGCTGCGGCGGCTCTCAAGGTCACATCTCCTGAATCCTGGGTTAATGCTGAGCAGTCCAGAACATCAAATAATGACCCTTATATATTTCATTGTTTGATCCTTACTCCATCCAGTCAAACTTGTCTATAATGTCAGGACTGTACGTGGAACTAACTGTAAGCCAGACAATGAAGTTCATAAGCATACATTTTAGACATAATCCCATCCTGCTTAATCCCCTTTTCTATGAAGACTAGTTGTGATCTTGGATCTGGGGATAGTTTCCACTTTCACCACTTGGGCAGTGCACTGGTAGATTACTAAACTTACCAGTCCTGTTTCCCATTTTAATTTTTAAGCCAATAAAACCTTCTCTTATTTAGAATAACACAGGTGATCAAGTAATATGAATTTATATGCAACATGACTTCTCAGCACAATTTACACCTTGTCAAATGTATGTAATGTGACTTGACTTAGAATGTTGAGTAGATATCAAACAAAGGTAGCAAGTGAATAAATTACCTACATTCACAAAGCTGCATATTTCCAGAATGTAATGATGGAAAAACAGATGTTGATCCCAAAAAATAATATAGCATGTAATAAAGCAGGTGTCTGAGTCCAATTAGTTTGTTTAACATGTGTAGGAAGGAACTGCAGTTGCTGATTTAAACCGAAGATAGACACAAAAAGCTGGAGTAACTCAGTGGGACAGGCAGCATCTCTGGAGAGAAGGAAGGGTCTCTACCTGAAACGTCACCCATTCCTTCTCTCCAGAGATGCTGCTTGTCCCGCTGAGTTACAGCAGCTTTTTGTGTCTATCTTTAGTATGTTTAACATGTAGACATGGTTGAGACTAATGCTCGTATCAAGCAGATAATCAATTTCAAACAACATTGTCTTTTGACTTATGCAGGCTTATGCTAATATCTATAATAGAATCAAAGTGTATTGTTCCTTGTTAACATTCTTGTTATGGTTTCACCTTTAAAATATTCCCCATATTTATTTTAAAACCTATATCTTTACCAACCAGAAAGTAATCTCATTCTTTCCTTTCATCTGAGCAAGTGGAGCGACTCGGCAGCTATTTAAAGCTTTGAATACCCCATTACTGATAAAATAAATGAAGCAGATTATCAAATGCATAAACCTGGAGCTTCACCTAACCAGACACAAGAGAACTACTCATTAATATTTATTCAAGGCCCAAATACTTTATGATTTCAATAGGGATTAGTATAGGCCATGAATCTGTGGCTTGTGAAGATTAAAGAGTTGACATTAATTTCAAACTTCTCCAAATGCAAACGCTTCAAGTTACGCTTCTTGTGTGGTGGTAAGTGGGGGGGGGGGGGGGGGGATGCTAAGGTAAAATACCATATATTTGCATTTATATAACGATCCTGCTGCAAAAATTTTGTTGAAAGTTGTATTTATTTCAAAGTGGGAATTGGAAGATAGGGACAGAGATGCAACACAAAGATTTTGATAGGAAGGAAACGTTACAGCAGCTGAGTAAAAGATTGGTCAAATTATAGGTTCAATGAAGATTGGGTGAGGGGGATTGGGGGTGGGGGAAAAGTATCTATAGCTTGGGACTTGCATAAATGAGTACTGAGATGGATTATCATTCCACACCAAATTTCTTAGACAATAATATCTTTCATGCAATTATTACAACATTTTGCTGGATATGGATCAACGGATTCTGTATGGTACATGCTCGTAAATTAGTAAAACACATGTTCTTCTTTAAGTACTGTTGTTTCTGGGATGGGATGACTGATAACAAATAACCTACATTCTATATTTTGTCATAATGTGGCTGAAACAATGGCATATTTTGTGATATTTATTGAGATAGAAAGATACAACTGAGTTTGACAAGATATTACCTTGCGGTTCTAAAGTGGAAGTGGCTGTAAAAGGACAGCGCTGCTGGGGGGGGGGGGGGGGGAGTTCCTTTCAGAGCATGTGGGTAGTCTGTCCAGGGATAAAGTTGCGGGGAGGGCAGGAGCGTTGAGAAGGAGGGGGTCGGCCAGGGATCATCCAGCTCAAGAGCGGGTCAGCGGACGATGGATAACAGGACAGCAGGCGGTGGAGCTTACTCCATATGTCAGTGCGAGTAACCTCAATTGATCCCTTGTTCACGCTGACACAGGAGTAAGCTCCACTGCCCGCTGTGATGTTATCCATCACCCGCTGACCCACTCCGCTCTATGATCTTTGCTCTGGAGCTAGTCCCCTCACTGTTCAGATGGAGATCACTGCCAGAGGTGAGTGGCCGGCAGAAGGCGCTGAGGTGGCGGTCAGTTCCGCTGTCCGGTGATGGAGGCCGCTCGTAGCCACGCGAGCTGCTTCCATCCCCGGCCACAATGCGGTAGCTCCGCGCCCGGAGCGCCGCGGCAGCGGTAAGTGCGTGAGTTACTGGCATGAACCCAACCCCCTCCTTCTCAATGCTCTTGCCCTCCCCACAACTTTACCCCTGGCTAGACTCCCCACACGCTGTGAAAGGAACTCTCCCCCGAATTGGGCCCTTGATAAGTTGAACTAGTATTGTCATTCAATAAGATGACAACTGATTCAACTTGTCCCGGTGTGCTCTCGTTTTTCTCACCATCACCCATTCAGTAATTCAGAATGAAGGAGATTTGGAAGCCGTGGAAAAATTGAATTGTTACTTTATTTTTACGGAGAGAACAATCTGCGCATGCGCGGTTTAAGATTTTTTAAGAAGCCGACTGACTGTCATATTACTCACGACACGTGACTCATTTATAATTATTTATTTATATTTCTATGAACATTTTTCCCAATTGGGCCCCGCACCTACTAAGGCCGGCCCTGGTGTGTAGCATGCGATTGAGCTGCCTGATAACAGTGGGCACACAAAACATTGGGCCTCAGTTGTGGGTTGAAGCTTGGAAAATCTGCTATTGCAACGTGTAACCTGACTTTGATGCTGCAAAATACCATGCAAATTATGAACTTAACTGTAGGTTAGAATAGATGCTTGGATATGATTTGAGTTTATTGAAATCAAAATAAAAGCAGAGCTCCTCTCCAATTCTATTATTATCTTTATTTGGGGTTAATAATAGTATTGTCGTGTTTATATCTTTGGAGGAGAATGTATGTCTTTGAAGGAGAGTTTGTGTCATGAACTTGCACTTATTTAATAGGGTTGAAAGTAGTCTACATTTTTTTATCCATAGTCATCTAATTGTCCATCAATACTAATATGAAGATAGACAGAAAAAGCTGGAGTAATTCAGCAGTTCAGACAGCATCTCTGGAGAAAAGGAATAGGTGACATTTTGGGTCGAGACCCTTAAACAAAGGTCAGGACACGAAACATCACCTATTCCTTTTCTCCAGAGATGCTGTCTGATCCACTGAGTTACTCCAGCGTTTTTGTGTTTTTAAACCAGCATCTGCATTTCTTTCCCCACACAAATATGAATGTCAGCAATCGATAAATGTATAATTGAACTAGACTAAGTGGGACCCGTTGGGTGCCAGCATCACACAGGAGGGCTGGTCATCCAATGCAATATTCCACCTCTCCACCAATTCTAATATTGGTGGCCAGTTGGGGGGGGGGGGGGGGGGGCTTTCTGGAGCGCTAGTATGGGTGTTGTGGGCTGAAGGGACTGGTTTCCAGAGGGCTAGTATGCAAATTGTGCGCCAAATGGATTCTTGGGCTGGCGCCTCAGTCCATCACCCCTGTTGTGCTGGCAACTCACTCACTCACGGCTGGTGGGCTGGTAGTTGACTCACGGCTAATCCTTGAAATTCTATTTCAAGCAGGGTATAAGGCCACCAAATTCAAGTGCTGTTTCTTACCACTTCTAGCAGGGTGCAAGGCCACCAAATTCAAGTGCAGTTTCATACCATTTGAAGTAGGGTGCAAAGCTACTAAAGACAGCGAGTCGTGACCTCTCCCTCCTCCATCTTGCAGAGACTGAGCCACACCCACATTTCCGGGTTTTATAACCCCCCCCCCCCCCCCCCCCCCCACACCGGAAAAGGTGTGGCTTTCATGGAGTGATTGACAGGAGAGAAATTCTCAACATTTAAAAAAAAAACTAATAACACTTTTATTTTTCATTGATGGGAAGAATTCTCTGCACCTGCTCAGTGGAGGGGGGTACTGAGTAAGATGGCCAAAAATCACAGCCGTAAGTGGTAGCGTTTTATCTAAAATCAATATACAGTGCAAACAGGAAGTAAGTGCATTTACAGTAGTGACTTTCAACTTCAAGCCAATGCACCCACGCCACCATTTGCAGTAAGTAGTGCATTTCAACTATATGCCACCATTTGCAGTAAGTGGTGCCTTTCAACCAAGCCAATGTACCCAAGCCACCATTTGCAGTAAGCAATGCCTTTTAACGTCAAGCCATTGCATCCAAGCCACCATTTGCAGTAAGTAGTGCCTTTCAACTTCAAACCACACCCAAGCCACACCCAAGCCACCATTAGCAGTAAGAGGTGCCTTTCAACTTCAAGTCAAAGCTCCCAAGCCGCCATTTGCAGTAAGTAGTGCCTTTCAACTTCAAGTCAAAGCTCCCAAGCCACCATTTGCAGTAAGCAGTGCCTTTCAACTTCATGCCACCATTTGGAGTGCCTTTCAACTTAATGCCAAAGCACCCAAGCTACAATTTGCAGTAAGTAGTGCCTTTCAACTTAATGCCAAAGCACCCAAGCAACCATTTGCAGTAAGTAGTGCCTTTCAACTTCATGCCACCATTTGCAGTAAGTGGTGTATTTCAACTTCAAGCCACACCCAAGCCATCATTTGCAGTAAGTAGTGCCTTTCAACTTCGTCACACCCAAGCCACACCCAAGCCATCATTTGCAGTAAGTGGTGTCATTCAACTTCAAGCCACACCCAAGCCACACCCAAGCCACCATTTGCAGTAAGTAGTGCCTTTCAACTTCAAGCCAAAGCAACCAAGCCACCATTTGCAGTAATAGTGCCTTTCAACTTCAAGCCAAAGCAACCAAGCCACCATTTGCAGTAATAGTGCCTTTCAACTTCAAACCAAAGCTCCCGCCACCATTTGCAGTAAGTAGTGCTTTCAACTTCAAGCCAAAGCACCCAAGCCACCATTTGCAGTAAGTAGTGCCTTTTAACTTCAAGCCAAAGCAACCAATCCACCATTTGCAGTAAGTAGTGCATTTCAACCTCATGCCACCATTTGCAGTAAGTAGTGCTTTCAACTTCAAGCCAAAGCACCCAAGCCACCATTTGCAGTAAGTAGTTCCTTTCACCTTCAAGCCAAAGCAACCAAGCCACCATTTGCAGTAAGTAGCGCCTTTCAACTTCAAGCCAAAGCAACCAAGCCACCATTCGCAGTAATAGTGCCTTTCAACTTCAAGCCAAAGCTCCCAAGCGGCCATTTGCAGTAAGTAGTGCCTTTCAACTTCGTCAAAGCTCCCAAGCCACCATTTGCAGTAATAGAGCCTTTCAACTTCAAGCCAAAGCTCCCAAGCCGCCATTTGCAGTAAGTAGTGCCTTTCAACTTCAAGTCAAAGCTCCCAAGCCACCATTTGCAGTGAGTAGTGCCTTTCAACTTCAAGCCAAAGCTCCCAAGCCTCCATTTGCAGTAAGTAGTGCCTTTCAACTTCAAGTCAAAGCTCCCAAGCCACCATTTGCAGTAAGTAGTGCCTTTCAACTTCATGCCACCATTTGCAGTAAGTGGTGTATTTCAACTTCAAGCCACACCTAAGCCATCATTTGCAGTAAGTGGTGTCTTTCAACTTCAAGCCACACCCAAGCCACCATTTGCAGTAAGTAGTGCCTTTCAACTTCAAACCAAAGCAACCAACCCACCAGTTGCAGTAATAGTGCCTTTCAACTTCAAGCCAAAGCAACCAAGCCACCATTTGCAGTAATAGTGCCTTTCAACTTCAAACCAAAGCTCCCACCATTTGCAGTAAGTAGTGCCTTTAAACTTCAAGCCAAAGCAACCAAGCCACCATTTGCAGTAAGTAGTGTATTTCAACTTCATGCCACCATTTGCAGTAAGTGGTGTCTTTCAACTTCAAGCCACACCCAAGCCACCATTTGCAGTAAGTAGCGCCTTTCAACTTCAAGTCAAAGCAACCAAGCCACAATTTGCAGTAATAGTGCCTTTCAACTTCAAGCCAATGCACCCACGCCCCCCATTTGCAGTAAGTAGTGCCTTTCAACTTCAAGCCACACCCAAGCCATCATTTGCAGGAAGTAGTGCCTTTCAACTTCAAGCCACAATTTGCAGTAAGTAGTGCCTTTCAACTTCAAGTCAAAGCTCCCAAGCCACCATTTGCAGTGATAGTGCCTTTCAACTTCAAGCCAAAGCTCTCAAGCCACAATTTGCAGTAAGTAGTGCCTTTCAACTTCAAGCCAAAGCAACCAAGCCACTATTTGCAGTATGTAGTGCCTTTCAACTTCAAGCCAAAGCAACCAAGCCACCATTTGCAGTAAGTGGTGTATTTCAACTTCAAGCCACACCCAAGCCATCATTTGCAGTAGGTAGTGCCTTTCAACTTCAAAGCTCCCAAGCCACCATTTGCAGTAAGTGGTGTCTTTCAACTTCAAGTCACACCCAAGCCACACCCAAGCCATCATTTGCAGTAAGTGGTGTCATTCAACTTCAAGCCACACCCAAGCCACACCCAAGCCACCATTTGCAGTAATAGTGCCTTTCAACTTCAAGCCAAAGCAACCAAGCCACCATTCGCAGTAATAGTGCCTTTCAACTTCAAGCCAAAGCTCCCAAGCCTCCATTTGCAGTAAGTAGTGCCTTTCAACTTCATGCCACCATTTGCAGTAAGTGGTGTCTTTCAACTTCAAGCCACACCCAAGCCACACCCAAGCCATCATTTGCAGTAAGTGGTGTCTTTCAACTTCAAGCCACACCCAAGCCACCATTTGCAGTAAGTAGTGCCTTTCAACGTCAAGCCAAAGCAACCAAGCCACCAGTTGCAGTAATAGTGCCTTTCAACTTCAAGCCAAAGCAACCAAGCCACCATTTGCAGTAATAGTGCCGTTTAACTTCAAACCAAAGCTCCCAAGCCACCATTTGCAGTAATTAGTGCTTTCAACTTCAAGCCAAAGCACCCAAGCCACCATTTGCAGTAAGTAGTGCCTTTCAACTTCAAGCCAAAGCAACCAAGCCACCATTTGCAGTAAGTAGTGTATTTCAACTTCATGCCACCATTTGCAGTAAGTGGTGTCTTTCAACTTCAAGCCACACCCAAGCCACCATTTGCAGTAAGTAGCGCCTTTCAACTTCCAGTCAAAGCAACCAAATTGAAGAATCAATAAAGTCCTTAAAAAATGGAAAGTCGGCAGGACCCGATGGACTAAATTCGGAATTTTATAAAAAATTTTATGACTTGCTTTCCCCACGCCTACAGACAATGTACAAATATGCTTATACTCAACAGAAACTCCCAGAAACTCTAAATGAATCAACAATCATACTTATACCAAAAACGGACAAGGATCTTGAAGACCCAGGTTCATACAGAGCTATAGCCCTCTTAAATACTGATCAGAAAATATTAACTAAGATTCTATCTAATAGATTGAGCTTAGTGATCAGTAAATTAATACATCCTGACCAAACAGGGTTTATCCCCAAACGGTATTCATTTTTTAATCTGAGAAGATTATTTAATATTATATACTCCAATAGAATCCCCAACGCAGAGCTAGCAATTATCTCGTTAGATGCTGAAAAAGCATTTGACCAGGTAGAATGGCCATATTTATTTTCGGTGATGGAAAAATTTCAACTAGGAGAGAAGTACTGTACATGGGTTAAATTGTTATATTCTAACCCAACAGCTAGAATATTAACAAACAAAATGTTATCAACTAAATTTAATCTCTCTAGAGGCTGTAGACAAGGATGTTCACTATCCCCACTATTATTTGCTCTTGCAATTGAACCCCTAGCAGAAAGCGTTAGAAACCATCCAGGAATATTTGGATACAATACTAGAGACACAAGGAATAAAATCTCCTTATATGCAGATGATATACTAATATATATTACAAAATTAGAAACTAGTATTCCAAACCTATTAAATCTAATAACTCAATTTGGTCAGTTTTCGGGATATAGAATCAATTGGAATAAAAGCGAAATCATGCCAATAACAAAATTTAATTTACATACAATACAACAATCCCCTTTTAAAATAGTTAAAGATAAATTTAAATACTTAGGAATCTGGGTAACTAAGACATATACCTCTTTATTTAAACTAAATTTCCCACCCTTACTGAATAAACTACATAAGAATATTCAATACTGGAAAACACTCCCCATTTCAATGCTTGGGAGAATTAATGCTATAAAAATGATTTTTTTACCGCAACTACTGTACCTACTTCAATTAATTCCGATATATATCCCAAAAACTTTTTTCAAAAAAGTCGACTCCATTGTTACAAGTTTTGTCTGGGATTATAAGAATCATAGAATAAGTAAAAAACACTTATGTAAATCAAAGATAAATGGAGGTCTGGCTTTGCCAAATTTCTTATTTTATTTTTGGGCAGTCCATATTAAAAACATGAATTTTTGGCTGGAAGAAATGGACCAACAACCAGATTGGCTAATGATGGAAAAGGAAGACTGTCTACCTTTTGAAATTGGACCGATCATATTTGCCCCCACAAAACAGCACAAAAAAACCTATAAAGAAAACCCCATAATACATAGTGGAATACGAATTTGGAAACAAATAAAAAAAGATTTAAAATTGAATAATATACCACTCTGCCTTCCCATTGTAAATAATCCTTTGTTCAAATCATCCTTTATGGACAAAGGTTTCACACAATGGAAAAATCATGGAATCAAAAATATAGGACATCTTTATGGGAAAGGTACTTTTCTTTCATTTCAAGAGTTACAACTGAATTATGGACTGCACTCAAATAATTTTTTCAGATATCTACAAATTAGAGATTATGTTAAATCTAATACACAAGTTTACAAGAATAGGGAATCAGAAATTCTTGATGAGTGTCTGAACAAGCATCCTAATACTGAAAAACTAATAGCTTATATTTATAACACCCTACTAAATAACGAGGTACCACCGACCGAACTACATAGATACAAATGGGAAATTGAAATAGGTCATCCTATCACGAAAGATATGTGGGACGAAAGTTTACAACAAATACATCAATGTTCATTAAATGCCAGACATATTTTAATACAATTCAAGGTCTTACATAGACTACACTTCTCTAAAATAAAACTAAATAGAATTTTCCCACAAATCTCTCCTATTTGTGATAAATGTCTACATTTAGAGGCCAATTTAACACATACTTTTGCAAACTGTATAAAACTTAAACATTTCTGGACAGATATTTTTGAAATAACTTCAAAAGTTATTAATACAAAACTGGACCCAGACACAAAATTAATAATACTTGGAATATCAGAACAAAGCTTAACACTCACAACAAACCAAAGAAACTTCCTCAATTACAGTATAATAACCGGAAAAAAATTAATATTAAAATTTTGGAAAGGCCCTACAACCCCCACAATCAAAATGTGGATTACGGAAATGTCGGAGACCCTATACTTAGAAAGAATTAGACTTGTCTTAATGGACAAACAAGACCTTTTCCATAAAATTTGGGCTCCATTCATTAACTATCTGAAGGGATAGACTGGCACAGCACGAGGACCCAGCTGAAACTTGAACTCAGGAACAGATGAAAAACTATACTCTATACTTTATAACCTACGAACCTATCTCCATTGATGTATTACAGGTAACCCATTCCACCTTCCTTGTTTTTCTGTTGTTTTTTTTTTTTTTTTGTTTTTTTTTTTTTGCTTCCTCTTTTATTTGTAACTTTCTACCCTCTCTTTTTCTCGCTTTCTATAAAAAATAAAAATACTAGAAGCAGAAGTAATTGATAATGGAAAATTTTAATAATGTATGACTGATGTATATGAAAAGTTTTTTTTTCTACTATAATAGGTAATTACATTGTATAATATGTCTACTTCTAATAAATAAATTAAAAAAAAAAAAAAAAAAAAAAAAAAAAAAAAAAAAAAAAAAAAAAAAAAAAAAAAAAGCAACCAAGCCACAATTTGCAGTAATAGTGCCTTTCAACTTCAAGCCAATGCACCCGCGCCCCCCATTTGCAGTAAGTAGTGCCTTTCAACTTCAAGCCACACCCAAGCCATCATTTGCAGGAAGTAGTGCCTTTCAACTTCAAGCCAAAGCAACGAAGCCACCATTTGCAGTAATAGTGCCGTTTAACTTCAAACCAAAGCTCCCAAGCCACCATTTGCAGTAATTAGTGCTTTCAACTTCAAGCCAAAGCACCCAAGCCACCATTTGCAGTAAGTAGTGCCTTTCAACTTCAAGCCAAAGCAACCAAGCCACCATTTGCAGTAAGTAGTGTATTTCAACTTCATGCCACCATTTGTAGTAAGTGGTGTCTTTCAACTTCAAGCCACACCCAAGCCACCATTTGCAGTAATAGTGCCTTTCAACTTCAAGCCAATGCACCCACGCCCCCCATTTGCAGTAAGTAGTGCCTTTCAACTTCAAGCCACACCCAAGCCATCATTTGCAGGAAGTAGTGCCTTTCAACTGCAAGCCACAATTTGCAGTAAGTAGTGCCTTTCAACTTCAAGTCAAAGCTCCCAAGCCACCATTTGCAGTAATAGTGCCTTTCAACTTCAAGCCAAAGCTCCCAAGCCACCATTTGCAGTAAGTAGTGCCTTTCAACTTCAAGCCAAAGCAACCAATCCACCATTTGCAGTAAGTAGTGCCTTTCAACTTCATGCCACACCCAAGCCACCATTTGCAGTAAGTAGTGCCTTTCAACTTCAAGCCAAAGCAACCAAGCCACCATTTGCAGTAAGTAGTGCCTTTCAACTTCAAGCCAAAGCAACCAAGCCACCATTTGCAGTAAGTAGTGCCTTTCAACTCATGCCACCATTTGCAGTAAGTAGTGCCTTTCAATTTCAAGATACACCCAAGCCAAGCCAAGCCAACCAGGGAGGGGAGGGGAGGGGGGCTTTCTGGAGCGCTAGTATGAACCATTTTAGAACCAATAGTCTTTTTTTTTTGCAAGCTTTAGAACCAATAGTGACACTTTTTACAAGCTTTAGAACCAATGGAGACACTTTTTGCAAGCTTTAGAACCAATAGACATTTATTTGAAAGATTTAGAGCCAATGGACACCTTTTTTGCAAGCTTTAGAACCAATAGACATTTTGTTGCACGCTTTAGAACCAATAGAGACACTTTTTGCAAGCTTTAGAACCAAAATACATTTTTTTGCAAGCTTTAGAACCATTACACTTTTTTTTGCAAGCTTTAGAACCAATACACTTTTTTTTGCAAGCTTTAGAACCAATACACCTTTTTTTGCAAGCTTTAGAACCAATAGACATTTTTGTGCAAGCTTTAGAACCAATAGACATTTTTTTTGCAAGCTTTAGAACCAATACACTTTTTTTTGCAAGATTTAGAACCAATAGACTTTTTTTGCAAGCTTTCGAACCAATAGACACTTTTTTGAAAGCTTTATAACCAATAGACACATTCTGCAAGCATTTTAGAACCACTAAGGGCACTTACATTTGAGTGACATGTGTTCAGTGTTATTCACAGCTCAGAGAAACGTGACCCTCTGCCTTCCTCCATCTTGAAGAGTGAGTGAGGCACACCACTTCCTGGTTTTATAGTCCCTCCCCCTGCCGCCAGCGGGGGCAGCAGAGAGAATGGGATATTTGGAAAAAACATTAATATCTCTGTCATTTTTAGTCGACGGGAAAAATCCTCGGCACACATGCGGCGGAGGGGGGCTCTGAGCAAGGTGGCCAAAAATGACGGCCGTAGGTGGCGGCGTTCTCTCGGAAATCGCAGCACAGATGGCGAAAACCGGTCAAGAACAGACTTTTAGTAATATAGATATATGGGTTGGGTATTGATATTTGTGACTGAGTGAAATATAGAATTGGAATGGGTGTCAATCCATAAATACTGCGGTGGTTTGAATACATACAACAGGGGGTAGATTGAAACTAATTGTACATTTAGCGTAGTTATAAATAAACATAAAAGTTATGGGGGTGTTCCACTAGGAGCAGGCATAAATTTGAGGGGCAAAATAGTATGAGTAAATTTCAGACTCTATGGAGCAAAGGATGGGGGAAATTAAATGTGATTGTGATTTCTGGGATCCATGCTTAAGGGGTGACAAGATGTATCATCAATAACTCTTGCAAATACAGGGCGTAGTGAGAAAAAAATAATGATCTAAAACTCTACCACTGACAGCCATTTTGTTATAGATATTGAGAAGTTCTTATTTGAAGGTGGAATGCCTGGGAATTAGATCCTAAAGTAGAGCAGTACAGTGGCGCAGTGGTGGAGCTGCCGCCTCACAGCACCAGAGACCCAGATTCGATCCTGTCTATGGATATAACCATATAACATATAACCATATAACAATTACAGCACGGAAACAGGCCATCTCGACCCCTCTAGTCCGTGCCGAACACATAATCTCCCCTAGTCCCATATACCTGCGCTCAGACCATAACCCTCCATTCCTTTCCCATCCATATAACTATCCAATTTATTTTTAAATGATAAAAACGAACCTGCCTCCACCACCTTCCCTGGAAGCTCATTCCACACAGCTACCACTCTCTGAGTAAAGAAGTTCCCCCTCATGTTACCCCTAAACTTCAGTCCCTTAATTCTCAAGTCATGTCCCCTTGTTTGAATCTTCCCTACTCTCAGTGGGAAAAGCTTTTCCACGTCAACTCTGTCTATCCCTCTCATCATTTTAAAAACCTCTATCAAGTCCCCCCTTAACCTTCTGCGCTCCAAAGAATAAAGCCCTAACTTGTTCAACCTTTCTCTGTAACTTAGTTGCTGAAACCCAGGCAACATTCTAGTAAATCTCCTCTGTACTCTCTCTATTTTGTTGACATCCTTCCTATAATTAGGCGACCAAAATTGTACACCATACTCCAGAATTGGCCTCACCAATGCCTTGTACAATTTTAACATTACATCCCAACTTCTATACTCAATGCTCTGATTTATAAAGGCCAGCACACCAAAAGCTTTCTTTACCACCCTATCTACATGAGATTCCACTTTCATGGAACTGTGCACAGTTATTCCCAGATCCCTCTGTTCACCTACATTCTTCAATTCCCTACCATTTACCATGTACGTCCTATTTTGATTTGTCCTGCCAAGATGTAGCACCTCACACTTATCAGCATTAAACTCCATCTGCCATCTTTCAGCCCACTCTTCCAACTGGCATAAATCTCTCTGTAGACTTTGAAACTCTTCTTCATTACCCGCAACCCCACCTATCTTAGTATCATCTGCATACTTACTAATCCAATTTACCACACCATCGTCCAGATCATTGATGTACATGACAAACAACAGTGGACCCAACACAGATCCCTGTGGCACCCCACTCGTCACTGGCCTCCAACCTGACAAACAACCATCCACCATTACTCTCTGGCATCTCCCATTCAGCCACTGTTGAATCCATCTTGCTACTCCACCATTAATACCCAACCATTGAACCTTCTTAACCAACCTTCCATGAGGAACCTTGTCAAAGGCCTTACTGAAGTCCATATACACAACATCCACTGCTTTACCCTCATCAATTTCCCGAGTAACATCTTCAAAAAATTCAAGAAGATTAGTTAAACATGACCTTCCAGGCACAAATCCATGTTGACTGTTCCTAATCAGACCCTGTTTATCCAGATGCTTATATATATTATCTCTAAGTATTCTTTCCATTAATTTGCCCACCACTGACGTCAAACTAATAGGTCTATAATTGCTAGGTTTACTCTTAGACCCCTTTTTAAACAATGGAACAACATGCGCAGTACGCCAATCCTCCGGCACTATTCCCGTTTCTAATGACATTTGAAATATTTCTGCCATAGCCCCTGCTATTTCTACACTAACTTCCCTCAATGTCCTAGGGAATATCCTGTCCGGACCTGGAGACTTATCCACTTTTATATTTCTCAAAAGTGTCAGTACTTCCTCTTCTTTGATCCTCATAGTTTCCATAGCTACTCTACTTGTTTCCCTTACCTCACATAATTCAATATCCTTCTCCTTGGTGAATACCGAAGAAAAGAAACTGTTCAATATCTCCCCCATCTCTTTTGGCTCTGCAGATAGTTGGCCACTCTGACTCTCTAATGGACCAATTTTATCCCTCGTTATCCCTCGTTATCCTCAATGGATGCTGTCTGTACGGAGTTTGTATGTTCTCCCTGTGACCGCGTGGGTTTTATTGGGGTGCTCTGGTTTCCACTCACATTCCAAAGATGTGCAGGTCAATTGGTTTCTGTAAAATGACCCTAGTAGAATGTGAAAGCGGGATAACAGTAGGGGTGATCAATGGTCGATGTGGACTCAGGGCCGTAGGGCCTGTTTCCATGATGCATCTTTCAATCATCCAATCAATCAGAATATGTCCATCCAATTCCATCACCGCATTTTCAAGCATTTCAGATCCTCCTTCTCCGAGGATGCTGCAACTACTTGATTAATTGGCAATAGTGCAGACTCAATATTGCCCCTGAGGAATCCATTTTGGATTCCGGTCCAATTTTCCGTAATCCAGACGAGAATAATAAATAATAATAAAATGTATTTATTTCAGACTCAAGGTCCAGACAAGGGACAACATTACATAAAAATACATTGCATATTAAAAACATCTTAAAATACATATAAAATCTTAGTATATAACTTATAAAAGCATCATAAATTATATATTAAAAAAAACACAATACCTTAATTTAAATTCAAAATAAGAAAGAATGATCAATGTCCTACAACGAGACAGCGATACCAGTGTCTTCACATCTGGGATTCATAGCGTGTAGTACTAAACCTTATGTTTGACAAGGCCACAATACTTATATTTTTAGTTATTTATCCTGCAAATGAATTTATACTTATGATTTCTTAGGATAGCTTCTAAAGTACTGACTCCTGCAGCCACAAACACTACACCATCTTGGTCTCCTAAGCAGTGTTCTCATTGTAGATAGTGTTCTCATTGTCAATAGGCCACCTTTAGTCTCTGCAAACTTGTCTTTCTGTAGTTAGACCACAGGTGTGCAGTATAGTGGTGTGCAATATGCTCTCAACAGCGACATCTTCACCACATCTGTACACGCACCAAACTTACGCAAGAGAATATTCGCCTGTACATACAGCATACGTCGTTGCCTATAAATATCCTCATCATCTGTCATTTGTTCTGTAATAAAGTGCCCAAGATATTTTACCTTATTACAGACACTAGGATTATTGCCAGACAATTTAAAATCAGGACATTTTAGACATTTACCCTCTTTGGTTCTACAGATCATAACAGCACTCTTACAAGCATTATCTTTAATATCATGTTGCACACCATACACAGAACATATGGTAAGGAGCTGCTGGAGACCAGTGCTAGATGGACTATAGACCGCAAGATCATCTGCATCAATAATATGGTGTACTAAAATATTACCAATCGTGCACCCAGTATTACAGGCTTTCAATTGTTTGCACAGATCATCAATATAAAGATTTAAAATTCCCCCTTGTCCAACACCATTGCAAACCCCAAATGGGGCTGAGACCCTATTGCCCCATTTTATTTGCATAGTCTGGTGGGCATACATAGAATCAAAGCAAAGTTTCTACAATATTAATGTTCTGCTGTCAATAACATCTCTTGCATCCTGTGGCAATTCAACTCAGTTTCCAACAAATTATAATATCTTTGTTACCACTAGCGTTAAGATAATACCAAATGAGAAATCTACATTCTAGTCTTTAATAGTAGTGTGAATATAACCACAGTGGCTGAAAATCATTACTACACTTCTTGACAATTTGAATGGCTTTCACAGGATTCAGCTAGAATTCCTAAAATGCAGATAAATCTAATGATGATTATTTTGGTTGTGGATGGTCTTCGGGTATTCAGATTGCTTGAGGCATTTTCCAACTTATTTAAGTGATCTTTAATTTTTCAAAGGTATGCTTGAAAGCTTCTAATAAGGTTACAAGAATCTGATTCCTTATATCAGAACTCCCAAGTAGATTACCTTACCCCAAGTCATACGCTGCTTGTTCCCCTTATCTCTTCTCACCATCACCTCTTCCTAAACGCTCTTTGAAGAACAAACCCTTGAAGTTTCCTAGCTGCTTTTCAGCCGTCTTTCACAAAATAGGAATTGCCAAAGGTGAAATTGCCAACTGGAGGAATCTTAAAAGGAACTGTAACAACATAGCATGAGATAATGAGACTACATGAATGATGTCAATGATTTCAATAGACAATAGACAATAGGTGTAGGAGTATGCCATACAGCCCTTCAAGCCAGCACCACATTCAATGTGATCATGGCTGATCATCCACAATCAGTACCCCGTTCCTGCCTTCACCCCATATACCCTGACTCCGCTATCTTCAAGAGCCCTAATTAGTTCTCCCTTGAAAGTTTCCAGAGAACCAGCCTCCACCGCCCTCCGAGGCAGAGAATTCTACAGACTTTCAACTCTCTGTGTGAAAAAGTGTTTCCTCATCTCCTTTCTAAATGGCTTCCCCTTATTCTTAAACTGTGGCCCCTGGTTTCTGGATTCCCCCAACATTGGGAACATGTTTCCTGCCTCTAGTGTGTCCAAACCCTTATTAATCCTATATGTTTCAATAAGATATCCTCTCATCCTTCTAAATTCCAGAGTATACAGTACAAGCCCAGCCGCTCCAGTCTCTCAGTATATGGCAGTCCCGCCATCCCGGGAATTAACAATGTGAACATACACTGCACTCCCTCAATAAGAATTCTGGAAAAGGTCACAATGAAGCAGTGGGTATTTTTTCTTATGTCATTGGTTTTGTGACTGTTCATCACCTGGATATAATAAATGGGATGGAGGGACTGCCCTGCTGTGATTCATTTAGTGGAACTGAGCACAAGCAGGAAGCAGTTATTGCTCTGCCTTTCCTGCTTAGTTTTGGATTCCTACCAGCCAGCTCTCCATCCTACCGTTCCCCCTTCTCTCCATCCTGCCATTACTCCATCGCTCCCTCTCCATTAGCTGCTCACCATCTCTCCATTAGCCATTTAGAACAGAGATGAGGAAACACTTTTTCACACAGAGTCTGTGGAATTCTCTGCCTCAGAGGGCGGTGGAGGCCGGTTCTCTGGATACTTTCAAGGGAGAGCTAGATAGAGCTCTTAATGATAGCGGAGTCAGGGGACATGGGGAGAAGGCAGGAACAGGGTACTGGTTGGGCATGATCATCCATGATGACATTGTATGGCCTACTCCTGCACCTATTGTCCATTGTCTATCAAGAACCCTTTGATAACTAGACACAGTCCCACATAATCTGCCATCCATTATCACACTCCAGTGGCTCGAGGAATGGAAGATGTTGGCAAAAACTGAGTGTTGTTGTTCCATCATGACATCCCACCCCCACATCTGTCTTGACATGGCCACACCCTACCCCTGTGCCATTGGCCTGCGATACAGCTACAGCAAACACATGCACTGGAACAGTGGCACGATGATTTATTTTGCCCTGTGCAAGCCACTTTAGACATGCTGCATTCTTGCAAACCTTTATGGTCTGTTACAATTTTACAAGCTCTGGACAGCAATTAATTCCATTATTGCTGATGGTCTGGAGTTTTAGTTGCCATGGTGCTAATCTGTGCAAATGTTTATCTATAAAGGAAACAAATTCATCACTTTCAAAACCAAAATAATACTCCCAGGTCAAAAAAAACCAGAATAATTATCATTTAATAAAAAGAGGAAGGGGATAACACGAAAGAAACATTAACCTAAGCCATATCTTTAGCACTTTTATTTGTCATGGGTTAGGCTGATATAAAAGTTTGCATTGGAACTGATGGTGATCATGCCAATATGGCACAAATATTTCCCTCAAGTTAACACAACAACCGATTAGAAAAGGTTGACCTTTCTAATTGTCTCAGCATTTGTACGAATAATTGGTCACTTTTTCAAACGGAAGACACATTTCTGTTATAAACTCCAGTGGCATTTTCAGTCAAAGCAATGCGAGACATGGACTCAGATTTTATTTCATCAAATCTAATTGCGAGACAGGTTTTTCAATTGCCATTATGAACGCTTGCATTAAATAGCTCAGCTGAAATCAATGTTTTGCTTATTATATTCCTCCCCATCATTAATCAAGTTTAGAAAATTATCTTCTGTTTGCAATATTGGTTTGGCGTATTAAAAATACAGCTCTTCTTATTGGCAAAATTTAAATCCAAACTTCACAAAAATGCAGACTTCTCTACAACAAAGTTATTTGAATATGGTTGAAAGCAGCCAAAATTGAAAAACTGAGAAGCGTCTAATTGTAAAATTTTAATGGCTGTTCTTGAAGCACAACCAAAAAGCATCTTCCATTCATGCATCCCCTGAAGGCTGTTTCCATGATCAGTCTATCAGAATGCTTCATTGTTTGCTAGATCGGTAGTTCTATTGTCCTTCTGTTCCTCAGAGGTTTACAAGAATGATTCCAGGAATTAGTGCGTTAGCATATGATGAACGTTTGACAGCACTCTACTCGCTGGAGTTTAGAAGGATGAGGGGACTCTTCATTGAAACTTACAGAATAGTGAAAGGCATAGATAGAGTGTATGAGGAAAGGATGTTTCTACTGGTGGGAGAGTTCAGGACCAGAGGTCATAGCCTCAGAATTAAAGGGCACTATTTTAGACAGGAGGTGAGGAAAAACTTATTTAATCAGAGGGTGGATAATCTGTGGAATTTATTGTCACAGAGGGCTGTGGAGGCCAAGACAGTGGATATTTTTAAGGCAGTGATAAATTCTTGAATAGAACAGGTGTCAAGGGTTATGGGGAAAAGGCAGGAAAATTGGATTAGGGGGCAGAGATCAGCCATGTTTGAATGGCGGAGTGGACTCGATGGGCCGAATGGCCTAATTCTATACTTGTGAACTGCCTGTTCTGACTATAATGGTGCAACAACATTTAAAATAATATAGTCAGAGCATAGAAACATAGAAAAATAGATGCAGGAGGAGGCCATTCGGCCCTTCGAGCCAGCACTACCATTCAATATGATCTTGGTTGATAATCTAAAATTAGTACCCTGTTCCTGCTTTTTCTCCAAATCACTTGATTCCTTTAGCCCAAAGAGCTAAATCTAACTCTCTCTTGAAAACATCCAGTGAATTGGTCTCCACTGCCTTCTGTGGCAGAGAATTCCACAGATTCACAACTCTTCATCTCAGTCCTAAATGGCCTACCCCTTATTCTTAAACTATAACCCCTGGTTCTGGACTCCCCCAACATCGGGAACATTTTTCCTGCATCTAGCCTGTCCAATCTTTTAAGAATTTTATATGTTTCTATAAGATCCCCTCTCAAACTTCTAAATTCCAGTGAACACAAGCCCAGTCGACCCATTCTTTCATCATATGTCAGTCCCGCCATCCCGGGAATTAACCTGGTGCACTTACGCTGCACTCCCTCAATAGCAATAATGTCCTTCAAATTAGGAGACCAAAATTGCACACAATACTCCAGGTGCGGTCTCACCAGGGCTCTGTACGACTACAGTAGGACCTCCTTGCTTCTAAACTCAAATCCTCTTGCAATGAAGGCCAACATGCCATTAACTTTCTTCACTGCCTGCTGTATCTGCATGCTTACTTTCAGTGACTGATGTACAAGCACACCTTGGTCACGTTGCACCTCCCCTTCTCCTAATTTTACATCATTCAGATAATAATCTGCCCCTGTTTTTGCCCCCAGTGGAAAAACTCACATTTATCTACATTATACTGCATCTGCCATGCATCCGCCCACTCACCCAACCTATTCAAGCCATCCTGCAGCCTCTTAACATCCTCATCGCAGCTCACACTGCCACCCAGCTTGAAGATGTTACATTTAATTCCCTCGTCTAAATCGTTAATTTATATTGTAAATACTGTACCTGGGGTCCCAGCACCGAGCCTTGCGTTACCCCACTAATCACTGCCTGCCATTCTGAAAATAACCCGCTAATTCCAACTCTTTGCTTCCTGTCTGCCAACCAGTTCTCTATCCATGTCCGTACCCTATCCCCAATACCATGTGTTAATTAATTTTGCACACTAATCTCTTGTGTCGGATCATGTCAAAGGCTTTTTGAAAGTCCAGATACACCACATCCACTGACTCTTCCATATCCATTCTACTTGTTACATCCTCAAAAAATTCCAGAAGATTAGTCAAGCATGATTTACCCTTCATAAATCCTTGCTGACTTTTACCGATCCTGTCACTGCTTTCCAAATGCGCTGCATTTGACTTCAAACAATCGACTGAAGCATCTTCCCCACTACCGATGCAAGGCTAACTGGTCTGTAATTCCCTGTTTTCTCTCTCCCTCCTTTCTTAAACATTGGAGTTATATTGGCTACCCTCCAGTCCACAGGAACTGATCCAGAGTCGAGAGCACATTGGAAAATGATCACCAATGCATCCACGATTTCTAGAACCACCACCTTGAGTACTCTGGGATGTAGACCATCAGGCCCTGGGGATTTATCTGCCTTGTCCCAACAGTTTATCTAACACCATTTCCTGACTAATGTGGATTCCCTTCAGTTCCTCCCTGAGTTGAGTGGAAGAGCAGAGAGGTTAATCCTCAACTTTTTTTAAAAACATTGGTCACATCTCAGCTGGAGTATTGTGTGTACATCTGGTCAACGCATTAGAGGAATGAATGATGTAAGAGTGCTGCAGGTGAGCGGAGGAGATTCACTAGGATGATGACTGGAATGGATAGTTCCAGTTATGTGCAATGACTGGAGAGGCAGGTCTGCTCTCCCAGAACCGGAGGACGTTAAGATGGATGAATGAATGAATGAATAAGTTTATTGGCCATGTATTCACATACAAGGAATTTGCCTTGGTGCTCCTCCCGCAAGTGACAACATGACATATAATGACAGTTAGGAATGACACATAAAACATTAAACATTAATAATAAAACAATAATGGTAATGGCATATATAATGGTAACAATACTGGTAACAATAAAGGTAAATAATACAATAATAATGGTAAGTGATGTATATAAAATTATAAGTGGTATAGATTATAGGTAAAGGGCCTGTCCTATCAGCATGCGATTGCATGCATCTAGCGCGACCAAACGTGGTGGCTTGAGGCGTACGGCCTCGTGGGGCCGGTCCCACTTCCAACCGCGGAGCCGTCTGGAGTTGTGCGGGGCTGGTCCCGACATCATACTCACCAATCAGCTGGGCAGGAGGTGGGCCGACTGAATTTGGACGTCGCACGGCGTCGGGCGGTTACGTCATCACGCAACTGCACGCCGGGCGGTGACATCAATGCGCAACGCCACGTGCTAGGCGTACGCCGTCAAGACGCTGCATACGGCCTCAATGTGGCTGCGGGCCGACAGGCCGTTGTCGCGCGGAATTTTTGGACAGTGTCAGTTTTTCGGAGCCCCGCACGATGTCGGGACCAGGCCCGCACAAATCCATACGGCTCCGGCGATCGAAGTGGGACCGGACCCGCTAGGCCGTGCGGCTCAAGCGACCACGTTAGGTCGCGCTAGCCGCATGCAGTCGCATGCTGGTGGGATGGGCCCTTAACTTTGGATGTCTCCCCAAACAAATCATCTAATTTTGACCTACATAGAATACAGAATAGTACAGCATGGAAGCAGGTCCCTCGGCCCACAATGACCATGCCAAGTTAAACTAATGTCTTCTGCCCTCCTGTGATCCAGATACCTCCATTCCTTGCACAGCCATATCCCTATCCAAAGATGGACAAAACATGCTGGGGAAACTCAGTGGGTCAGACAGAAAAACTGCTATCCATACTTCTGGAGAAAAAGATTAGGTGACCTTTTGGGTCAGAACACTTCTTCACCTACAAATTCAAGTGACTTGCTGCCTCACCAGGATGGTGTGTTTGGGTACTTGGATGGAAGGAAGGGATGGGTTAAAGGGGAAAGATATAACAGTTCATGTTGTTGTATGGAAAAGTGCTATGAAAAGATGAAGGCTTACTTGTGGAAATGGAAGAATGAACAAGATCCTCATGACAAGAATATGGAAAAGGGAGAGGATGACGTATCACGTGGTGGCATCATAATGAAGCTGGTGGAAATAATGGAGGCTAATCCAGAGAATGTGGAAGGTAGTGGGGTGATAGATAAAGATAAGGGTAAATTATTCCTGTACTGGGTGGGAGTAGAAGTGCACGGCATAGTGGCATAGCAGTGGAGCGCCAGAGACACGAGTTCACTCCTGACTACGGGTGCTTGTATATACGGAGTTTGTACGTTCTCCCCGTGACCTGCATGGGTTTTCACTGAGATCTTTGGTTTTCTCCCACACTCTCAAGACATAAAGGTTTGTAGGTTCATTGGCTTGATATCATAAAATTGCCTCTAGTGTGTGTAGGACAGTGCAAACATGCAGGGATCGCTGGTCAGTGCCGCGGATGGGCCTGTTTCCACGCTGTATTTCCAAACTAAACTAAACTAAACTAAATGGATATGGGTGTGAATCAATCAATCAATCAATCAATCAATCAATCAATCAATCAACCTTTATTGTCATCTTGCAAGCAACAGTTGTACAGTGCAAAATGAAAAGACGTTTCCCAGGGAATAGCGGAGCTTATAAAGAAAAGTTTCTCAGAAGCAGTGGTGTGGATGATGACATCACCAGTGCAGATTCAATGGAGATGAAGAAATGGAGGGAAGATTAAGGAGAATCCAAAAAGATTTTATGTAGATTAAAGACAAGCAGGTCAATAGAGAGAGAATAGGGCCCCTTAGAAACCAAAGCGGTCATCTTTATGTGGGACTGCAGAAGATGAGCAATGTCCTCAATCTTGGCAGCATATGTGGGGCTGTGCCTAGTCATAAAGTATTCCCCCCCTTTTTTACAGTGGTTGGGAAACTTAGGACAGTTAATGGAGATGTCTTGAGGCCAGTCCATAATATAGTCAAGGAAGTGCTGAATGTCCCAAGGTGAACGAAGGTAGCTATATCTGTCAGACCTGACCAGATATATCCAAGGATGGGAAGCTAGAGAAGGTGAAAGAAAAGAGGCAAGATAGGAAAAATAGTTCTGTGGGCCAAGAACCAACCAAGATGATGCGTCCACCTGGAGCTGTTACTCAGCAGTATCTATGATGGGGTGTGGAGCAGCCTCAGATTCACCCCTATCCGAAATAAGCACTCAACTGAAAAATATCACCAAGGGTTACCATGCCATTCACCTGGGAGGAAGGGTACATATTAAATCATACAAAAATAATTAATCTTGCAGCTGTACCCTCTTTGAAAATGCATTGCTATCTACTGCCACCCCATACTCCCCTGCCCAATACGAAAGTATGATGTCCTTGGATGATTCTGTTCTCAGGCACAACTGAATCATCCCACCACAACTAGAGATCAGTCCCGAACTAAGGGGTTGGACAGGCTAGATGCAGGAAGATTGCTCCCGATGTTGGGGAAGTCCAGGACAAGGGGTCACAGCTTAAGGATAAGGGGGAAATCCTTTAAAACCGAGATGAGAAGAACTTTTTTCACACAGAGAGTGGTGAATCTCTGGAACTCCCTGCCACAGAGGGTAGTCGCGGCCAGTTCATTGGCTATATTTAAGAGAGAGTTAGATGTGGCCCTTGTGGCTAAGGGGATCAGAGGGTATGGAGAGAAGGCAGGTACGGGATACTGAGTTGGATGATCAGCCATGATCATATTGAATGGCGGTGCAGGCTCGAAGGGCCGAATGGCCTACTCCTGCACCTAATTTCTATGTTTCTATGTTACTATCTACCTCATTGGTAACTCTCAGACTATCTTTGATTGGACTTTACTGGCTTTACGTTGCACTAAGCATTATTCCCTTATCATATATCTATACATTGTAAATGGCTCTAATGTAATCATGTATTGTTTTCCTCGACAAAAGCTTTACACTGTGCCTCGGTACACGTGACAATAAACCAAAACTGGACTAAACTGGCGCTCTCCTCTCACAGAACCCGCCTCCAAACCCTTTCTTAATCCAACATTGGCTTCTGAATAGCTTGCACCCGCAGATTCTAGATTGAGCCAAGGATTCAGTCTTGAGACTCAGTGATCAAAGTATGATCCAGGTGTGCCGAAAGGTCCTGGCTTGGATGATGGAAAGGGGAGGCCTTCCACTGTCCCACAGGCGAGGATATCCTGAGCCACCAGTGGTGTGGAAAGGGCCCTATTCACTGGTAGTTGAGAGATAACTGAGGATCAAGGGCCCTTAATCCATTACTCTGTATTATTTCACATTGCTCACTATTCATTACCCGGGGAAATCAACTTCTACTGATCATTGTAATCCCTTTTCATCCAGATTTTTCACCAGAAAATATGATGCAAGAGTACACTGCTTTTAAAAAGAATTAAAAAAAAAAAAATCGTGTTCAGGAACTAAATTGTGGTAACTGAGCAAATCAAATTCCATCGATAACATGTTCTGAAGAAGGGTTTCGGCCCGAAACGTCGCCTATTTCCTTCGCTCCATAGATGCTGTTGCACCCGCTGAGTTTCCCCAGCAATTTTGTGTACCTTCCATCGGTAACATGATTGTTTGGTCTTTCTGTGGTGTTAAAATCTGACAACTGTAAATCTACTCTGCTGCTCACACATGTAGAATTTTTTAAAAGATCAGATGAACAAACAAAGTATAATGAATAAAATGCACTGAAACATTAAACGTACAAACGTAGTTGCCAACTTTCAATCATTTGCCTTTAATGTTTCCACTCCACCTGTCCCTCCTCAGATCAGTGAACATAATGGTATCTGGCTAAACTGATGTAAATTGTGCTATATGGCATGTTAATCCACTCAAATACACTGTAGTACTAAATTAATCTCTTAAATATTAACCTAGCTATATTATTACATAATGTGTTACGTATCGAGAGACCTGGTGCAACAGTCTCCACCTCAATTTTCCAAAACATTAATTCCCACATTTGCACCTACAGTAACCAACAATAAAATCCCATAGGACAATGCTTAATAAAGATACAATTAATGAGTTAGAAAGATTTAATTAAACTGATATTTGAAGCAGAAGGAATGCTGAATAAGCACTCTCTCTCAAGCCTTCACATTATTCCTTTTTTTTGTCTTCATCTGATTTTCTGGTCAGAATTTCTCAGACCCTTACACTCTCCCTTCGCTACATATAATCTCTTTCATCGGTCACTCTTTGCCTCCACCCCCTTCATTCTTTCTGACTCCTGGAATAAAATACAGCACAGGAACAGCCATTACATCTGCACTGACAATGATGCCAATCTAAACTAATCACACCTGCCTACTCAAGATCCATATCCCTCCATTCTCTGCCTGTTCATATGTCTACATACATGCTTCTTAAACATTGCTACCCTATCTGCTTCTGCCACTTCCCCTGGCAGTGCCAACTAGGCACCTACCAACCTTTGTGTAAACAACATACTGCATAAATCTCCTTTAAACTTACCCCTCTCATCTTAAACCTCCAGCTTTAAGTTTTTTACATTTCCATCCTGAGAAAAAGACTCTGACTATCTACCCTCTCAAATCCTCCCATAATTTTATAAACTTTTATCAGATCCTCACTCAACCTCCAACAGTGGAGAGAAAACAATCCAAGTTTATCCAGAAAAAGACACAAAGTGCTGGAGTATCTCAGTGGGTCAGGAAGCATCTTTCTGGAGAACCTGGATGGGTGACATTTCTGATCGGGACATTTCTACAGACTGAATCTGGGGTTCAGCAGATCCAGCACTGTGTCTTTTCTGTAAACCGGCATTGGAATTTACTTGTTTCTCCATATTTGTCCAACCTTCCCTTATAATTAATACTCTCTCATCCCAGTAACATCCTGGAGAATCTCTTCTGCGCCCACTCCAAAGCCTCCACATCCTTTCATGTAACAAGGCAATCAAAATTGCACACAGTACTCTAATGTGCCCAAACCAAAATGTTATATAGCTACAACATAAGCTATATAGCTCATATAACCAAATTTTAGAATTACTTGCATGGCCATTTGTGAGTGATACTAACTGTGCTTCTCGTGACCTTTGAGAAGACTGACAAGAACGTGAACGGAGGGGCAGAATAATCTACTTCTGTTTCTGGTTCTTGTCCCTTTGTCGTTTATACCTCATAGAAAGAGTCAGCCTCCCCCCCCCCCCCCCCCCCCCCCCCCAAGGGAGAAATAGTGATAATTCAGACAACAAATGAGCAGATATCCCAGCATGAGGCTGCTGCAGGGGCGCCAAGCAAACTTCAACAGAAGCCCTCCAACTTCTCAAAACAAAAAAGGTAGATCCCGCAGTGTGCACTCCATTGCAGCTACACAATACCTTCCACAAGCACATCAGTAATGATTACATGCAAAACAATCAAGGTAAACCATATTAAAATGACAACAGCATTGCAATTGATAATCAAGAAAGAAAATATACAACAAAAGTACAAGGAAAGATCCTCCATTAAATTAAAGAGATGCAATGCAACAAAGCCCACAGTAATTACATAATCTAATGGAAGTAATGAGGCAGAGGAGGGTACCTATTGCAGGTTTTAGATCACCAGTGTTTATTGCAGGATTCATCTTCACCTTGTGCCAAAAATAAAAACCTATAACAAAGAGCACACGTTGAGTTCATTCTGTCTAATAACCCAGTGTCGTGGATTAAAATTTGAAAATGCTGGGTGGCCTGGATCCCTTATTGCACATAGTGATATATTTGTTCGGCACCTGGTGCTTAAACACTAGGCATCCTGATGACCAAGAGTTTCTTGAACTGCCACATTACTTCTTGAAATGAAAACTGCCTGTGTGCCTAGTGGAGTTCCGCAAGGGTTGGTGCTGGGGCCGCCACTCTTGTCTTTCGACATTAATGATTTGGATGAGGAGATTGTACGCTTTGTGGCCAAGTTTGTGGATGATACGAAAATAGGAGGATGGGCAAGTAGTGTAGAGGAAGAAGGGACTCTGCAGAAGGACTAGGACAGGTTGGGTGAGTGGGCAGAGAAGTGGCAAATAGAATATAGTGTTGCAAAGTGTGTTCATGCATTTTGGTAGTAGGAATAAAGGCGTAGATTATTTTCTGAATGGGGAGAGAATCTAGAAATCGGAGGTGCAAAGGGACATGGGAGAGCTGATGCAGGATTCTCAAAAAATTAATCTGCAAGTCAAATCATAAGTAAAGAAAGCAAACATAATGCCAGCATTTATTTCAAGAGGGCGTGTATACAAAACACAAGGATGTAATGTTGAGGCTCTATAAGGCGCTGGTAAGGCCGCATTTGGAATATTGTGAGCAATTTTGTGCACTATATCTGAGGAAGGATGTGCTGGCTCTGGAGAGGGTCCAGAGTAGATTTACAAGAATGATCCCAGGGAAGAGTAGGTTAACCTATGATGAACGTTTGTTGGCTCTGGGCCTGTACTCGTTGGAGTTTAGCAGAATGAGGGGGGACGTCATTGAAACATACAGAATAGTGAAAGGCTTGGATAGAGTGGATGTGGAGAGGATGTTTCCACTAGTGCGAGAGTCTAGGACTAGAGGTCATAGCCTCAGAATTAAAGGCCGTTCTTTTAAGAACGAGATGAGGAGGAATTTCTTTAGTCAGAGGGTGGTGAATCTGTGGAATTCTTTGCCACAGAAGGCTGTGGAAGCCATTGGTCATTATTTTTAAGGCAGAGATAGATAGATTCTTGATTAGTACGGGTGCCAGAGGTTATGGGGAGAAGATAGGAGAATGGGGTTAGGAGGGAGAGATAGATCAGCCATGATTGAATGGCGGAATGGACTTGATGGGCTGAATGGTCTAATTCTACACCTACCACATGACCTTATGTGCCTTTATTTTTACAAAACAGACTTAATATTAGTTGCTGGTCCAGCTATGTGACCAGTACCACCACAGTGGCCAATAGCACTTAAAACACCAACTTCTCTCCTTACATGCCATTACATTCAGGAAGTGCCAATTATCTGGTGCGCAGGTTTCATGTACCTTTCAAAGTACGTCTTCAATGTAGACTTCAATGTAACTGCATTACCGCACATTTGAATTCAAAGTAATCGTGCAAAAAATATTGAGCCACTATTAGTCCATGTGATGGACACCATTTAACTATGAGCACAGGACATCTACAGAAACATGACATACCGTGGATTCCACAGTGATAGAACAGGACAGGAGCAGTAGTCACAGCAGTGCATTAAGTTGGGTTGTTTGTACAACACCTCATATCTGCTTTTCCCCTTTGAACTGATTTAGTTACAAACTGTTTCCTTCTGCTGAATTGTCCGTGCAGAACAAAACAAGATCTCAATTAGATTTCAAGCTTCGCTAGATTGTGTTTACATAGAAACAAAAACATAGAAAAATAGATGCAGGAGTAGGCCATTCGGCCCTTCGAGCCAGCACCGCCATTCAATATGATCATGGCTGATCATCTAAAATCAGTACCCAGTTCCTGCTTTTTCATCATATCCCTTGATTCCTTTGCCCCAAGAGTTAAATCTAACTCTCCCTTGAAAACATTCAGTACATTGGCCTCCACTGCCTTCTATGGCAGAGAATTCCACAGATTCACAACTCTCTGGGAGCTCTCATGAACAAGAAGTGTGTCGGAGGCCACAGTCTGTTTCAAAAAGACATAAATGAATGCTTTAATTTTCTTAAGATAGACACAAAATGCTGGACTAACTCAATGGGACAGGCAGCATCTCTGGCGAAAAGGAATAGGTGACATTTTGGGTCAAGACCATTCAGACTATTCCTTTTCTCCAGAGATGCTGCCTGACCCGCTGAGTTACTTCAGCATTTTGTGTTTACCTTCAGTGTAAACCCGCATCTGCAGTTCCTTCCTGCAGATGCGGGTTTCCATGATTTAATATACTTCCCTTAGGACCGCAGCCATCTCCAAACTTCCCTCCCCACCTCTTCTCAGTGACTCTGCTGGGCACCATTCAAGTGGTCATTCTTGCAAACCTTAATAGTCAGCATCGATGGGCTACTTGGATCTGTCCTTGGATAGTCATTTCTGGGCAACTAGCAACACAGTCTTCAACCAGCATGGCCCTCCCTTGATCATCGGCACTGAGACCAGTTTCAGTCCATCCCATCCAAGACCCAAGCACCATGTGCGAGGGGCCATTCATATGATGGGACCCTTGCTCTCAGCTCCACATCGGCTGCATCAGTTTAAACAGGCAAGTTGACGTACCTCTTACAGTGATTGAGCTGGACTTCTTAGCAGGGTTGCCCACGTTGTTGTTAGCAAGGCAACTGTAAGCCCCGGCCTCGTCAACATTGATAGAGTGCAGCGTAAGAGTCCCTCCATTCAGCACACTTGTCTCAGGAAGAGAACCGATTGCTTTGATCCAGGTGAGGGTAGGAGGGGGATCTCCTCCTGTTGTGACGCAGACCATTGATACCGAATCTCCTGGGTTTACGACTATCTGCTCAGGAATCAACAGCCTGATGGAGGGGGAAGCTGCAAGAAACAAAAAGAGTGGACAAAATGTGAATGCAAGTACATGCTCTTTTCTCCTGACTGCAATGAACTCACATTGTTTCATAACCTACTGTTCGCTGTGCTGTCAGGGAGCACTGAATAAAGCCGATCATAAGAAGAATCACGTTGAGGTCATGTCACAAATTAAAGGGCAAAAGACCGCTTGAGTCCATGATTTCTCTCCCGTGAGTAATTATTCAATCCCATTCCTCAGCTCTTTCACATGTGCCACAAACTGTGTTCCCTCAATTGCCTATCCAATTTCCTTTTGAAGAAAAAGCTGTGAATGCAGGAATCCCTCAGCCAGTCAGACAAGAGTGTTTAATTGTCACATGTTCCAAAGCGGAACAATGAAATTCTAACTTGCAGCAGCACAACAGGTTTGTAAATACAGTACCCAATAGATAACTTAATAAACAGACAAAAAAATAAGTTTAATAAAGAAATAACCCAGTACAGAGCAGTACAAAACAAACCCCAGATCCCTAGCCAACAAGGACATTTTGTAGTTTAGTTGGAGTTTGTGGTGTTCAATAGCCAGATAGTTGTTGGGAAGAAGCTGTTCCTGAACCTGGTGTTCATGGTTTTCAGACTCCTGTACCTTCTTCCCAAGGGCAGGAGTGAAGTGAGAGCGTGGCCAGGGTGTGTGGTTCCTTGATGATCCTGGCTGCGTTTTGAAGCAGGACCTCCTAGAGATGCCTCCGATGGTGGGGAGGTCAGCACCTGTGATGGACTGGGTAGTGTTCGCCACATTTTGTACTCTCCTTCATCCCCGGGTTTTCGAGTTCCCAAACAGGCAACGATGCAACTAGTCAATAGGCCCTCTACCGTACACCTGTAGAAGTTCTAGAGCGTATTTGTCGACATACCAAATCTCCTCTAATCTTTAAAGGAAATAGAGGCATTGATGGGCTTTCCTTATGATTATATCAATGTGCAGGACAGATCTTCAGAGATATGTATGCCCAGGAACTTGAAGTTGCTATCTCTCTCCACCATCGTACCATCGCACCATCAACAAAGAGAGGTTTGTGAATCCTTGGACTTCCTCTTCTAAAGCCAACAATCAGCCTCTTGGTTTTACTGATGTTGGGAGCAAGGTTGTTGTTCTGGCAACATTCAATCGGACGATCGATGTTCCTCCTATACTGTGACTCATCGTTATCAGTAATTCATTCAACAATGGTGGTGTCGTCAATTTGAAGATAGATGGGTCTGTGTCAGGCTACATTGTCATGGATGTAGAGTAACTACAGCAGGAGATTGAGTGCACAGCCTGTATGCCAATATCTACTTTTTGTAGATGTTTTGTAGATGTAGATGCTATATTTAAGAGGGAGTTAGATGTGGCCCTTGTGGCTAAAGGGATCAGGGGGTATGGAGAGAAGGCAGGTACAGGATACTGTTGGATGATCAGCCATGATCATATTGAATGGCGGTGCAGGCTCGAAGGGCCGAATGGCCTACTCCTCCACCTATTTTCTATGTTTCTACGTTTCTATGTTACACAACAGAATGATAAATATTCTTGTGAACCTGTTAAGGTGAAAGAGACCATGGAAAACATATCCAGATGATTTTCAAGGGAGCTCAGAAGGTGTGAAGGAAGCTCAGGAACCAGCGATCAAATACGTAAGAATTGAGCTTGCATACCAGGGCTCCACTGTGGAAAGGGAGCATGGAAACTGAAGTTGCAGTGATTTGGAAGGAAGTTTGTGAACTGGCGCTTCAGTGATTTGGAAAATAATGCAACAAACATCACCCGGTGAACTAGATGCTGAATCATCAAGACCTTTGAATAGATGGATAGCAGATTATCAACGTTTTACCGTTTACAGTTTGTGGTTGTTTTGGTTACAACTCAATCTCCTTTTATTATACCCAGTGGCCCAGAAATTAATCTACATATCAACAGAAACAAAATAATGTAGAGAAAAAATTGCACCAACACATTGTTAATCAATTTTGCGTATATTTCTGTGCAAATTAATACAGTCAGGGCTTTGAGTACAAGAGTTGAGTCGTCATGGTACAACTGTACAAGTGGAGACTGCACTCGGTGTATATCTGGCTATTAATCTGGAAAGAGTGTAAGAAAGATATGCAAACGTGTTACTGGAACTGCAGGGCTTGAGTTACAAGACTGGATAGGCTGGGATATTTTTACCATGGAGTAGACAAGGCTGAGGACTTGTGTCCGTGCTCTATAACTCAATGACTCTAGTCATTAATAAAGACTGACTCCACTATCTTTAAGAACCCTATCAAGCTCTCTCTTGAAAGTATCCAGTGAACCAGCCTCCACCGCCCTTTGAGGCAGAGAATTCCACAGACTCACAACTCTCTGTGAGGAAAAGTGTTTCCTCATCTCCGTTCTAAATGGCTTACCCCTTATTCTTAAACTGTGGCCCCTGGTTCTGGACTCCCCCAACATCGGGAACATGTTTCCTGCCTCTAGCATGTCCAAACCCTTAATAATTTTATATATTTCAATAAGATTCCCTCTCATCCTTCTAAACTCCAGAGTATACAAGCCCAGCCTCTCCATTCTCTCAGCATATGATACTCCCGCCATCCCGATAATTAACCTTGTAAACGTACGCTGCACTCCCTCAATAGCAAGAATGTCCTTCCTCAAATTAAGGGACCAAAACTGCACACAATACTCCAGGTGTGGTCTTACTAGGGCCCTATACAACTGCAGAAGGACCTCTTTGCTCCTATACATAGAAACATAGAAACATCGAAATTAGGTGCAGGAGTAGGCCATTCGGCCCTTCGAGCCTGCACCGCCATTCAATATGATCATGGCTGATCATCCAACTCAGTATCCCGTACCTGCCTTCTCTCCATACCCTCTGATCCCCTTAGCCACAAGGGCCACATCTAACTCCCTCTTAAATATAGCCAATGAACTGGCCTCGACTACCCTCTGTGGCAGGGAGTTCCAGAGATTCACCACTCTCTGTGTGAAAAAAGTTCTTCTCATCTCGGTTTTAAAGGATTTCCCCCTTATCCTTAAGCTGTGACACCTTGTCCTGGACTTCCCCAACATCGGGAGCAATCTTCCTGCATCTAGCCTGTCCAACCCCTTAAGAATTTTGTAAGTTTCTATAAGATCCCCTCTCAATCTCCTAAATTCTAGAGAGTATAAACCAAGTCTATCCAGTCTTTCTTCATAAGACAGTCCTGACATCCCAGGCAATCAGTCTGGTGAACCTTCTCTGCACTCCCTCTATGGCAATAATGTCCTTCCTCAGATTTGGAGACCAAAACTGTACGCAATACTCCAGGTGTGGTCTCACCAAGACCCTGTACAACTGCAGTAGAACCTCCCTGCTCCTATACTCAAATCCTTTTGCTATGAAAGCTAACATACCATTCGCTTTCTTCACTGCCTGCTGCACCTGCATGCCCACTTTCAATGACTGGTGTACCATGACACCCAGGTCTCGCTGCATCTCCCCTTTTCCTAGTCGGCCACCATTTAGATAATAGTCTGCTTTCCTGTTTTTGCCACCAAAATGGATAACCTCACATTTATCCACATTATACTGCATCTGCCAAACATTTGCCCACTCACCCAGCCTATCCAAGTCACCTTGCAGTCTCCTAGCATCCTCCTCACAGCTAACACTGCCCCCCAGCTTAGTGTCATCCGCAAACTTGGAGATATTGCCTTCAATTCCCTCATCCAGATCATTAATATATATTGTAAATAGCTGGGGTCCCAGCACTGAACCTTGCGGTACCCCACTAGTCACTGCCTGCCATTGTGAAAAGGACCCGTTTACTCCTACTCTTTGCTTCCTGTTTGCCAGCCAGTTCTCTATCCACATCAATACTGAACCCCCAATGCCGTGTGCTTTAAGTTTGTAAACTAATCTCTTATGTGGGACCTTGTCGAAAGCCTTCTGGAAGTCCAGATACACCACATCCACTGGTTCTCCCCTATCCACGCTACTAGTTACATCCTCGAAAAATTCTATAAGATTCGTCAGACATGATTTACCTTTTGTAAATCCATGCTGACTTTGTCCAATGATTTCACCACTTTCCAAATGTGCTGCTATCCCATCTTTAATAACTGACTCTAGCAGTTTCCCCACTACCGATGTTAGACTAACTGGTCTGTAATTCCCCGTTTTCTCTCTCCCTCCCTTCTTAAAAAGTGGGGTTACGTTTGCTACCCGCCAATCCTCAGGAACTACTCCAGAATCTAAAGAGTTTTGAAAGATTATTACTAATGCATCCACTATTTCTGGAGCTACTTCCTTAAGTACTCTGGGATGCAGCCTATCTGGCCCTGGGGATTTATCGGCCTTTAATCCATTTAATTTACCCAACACCACTTCCCGTCTAACCTGGATTTCACTCAATTCCTCCAACTCCTTTGACCCGCGGTCCCTGCTATTTCCGGCAGATTATTTATGTCTTCCTTAGTGAAGACGGAACCAAAGTAGTTATTCAATTGGTCCGCCATATCCTTGTTCCCCATGATCAACTCACCTGTTTCTGACTGCAAGGGACCTACATTTGTTTTAACTAATCTCTTTCTTTTCACATATCTATAAAAACTTTTGCAGTCAGTTTTTATGTTCCCTGCCAGTTTTCTTTCATAATCTATTTTTCCTTTCCTAATTAAGCCCTTTGTCCTCCTCTGCTGGTCTCTGAATTTCTCCCAGTCCTCCGTTATGCTGCTTTTTCTGGCTAATTTGTACGCATCATCCTTCGCTTTGATACTATCCCTGATTTCCCTTGTTATCCACGGATGCACTACCTTCCCTGATTTATTCTTTTGCCAAACTGGGATGAACAATTTTTGTAGTTCATCCATGCAGTCTTTAAATGTCTTCCATTGCATATCCACCGTTAACCCTTTTAGAATTAATTGCCAGTCAATCTTGGCCAATTCACGTCTCATACCTTCAAAGTTACCTTTCTTTAAGTTCAGAACCATTGTTTCTGAATTAACAATGTCACTCTCCATCCTAATGAAGAACTCAACCATATTATGGTCACTCTTGCCCAAGGGGGCACGTACAACAAGACTGCTAACTAACCCTTCCTCATTACTCAATACCCAGTCTAAAATAGCCTGCTCTCTCGTTGGTTCCTCTACATGTTGATTTAGATTACTATCCCGCATACATTCCAAAAAATCCTCTTCCTCAGCACCCCTGCCAATTTGATTCACCCAATCTATATGTAGATTGAAGCCACCCATTATCACGGTTTTGCCTTTGTCGCACGCATTTCTAATTTCCTGTTTGATACCATCTCCAACTTCACTACTACTGTTAGGTGGCCTGTACACAACACCCACCAGCGTTTTCTGCCCCTTAGTGTTTCGCAGCTCTACCCATACCGATTCCACATCCTGCAAACTAATGTCCTTCCTTTCCATTGCGTTAATCTCCTCTCTAATCAGCAACGCTACCCCACCTCCTTTTCCTTTCTCTCTATCCCTCCTGAATATTGAATATCCCTGGATGTTCAGCTCCCAGCCTTGGTCACCCTGGAGCCATGTCTCCGTGATCCCAACTATATCATAGTCATTAATAGCTATCTGCACATTCATCTCATCCACCTTATTACGAATGCTCCTTGCATTGAGACAAAAAGCCTTCAGGCTTGTTTTTACAACACTCTTACCCCTTATACAATTTTGTTGAAAGGTGGCCCTTTTTAATTTTTGCCCTGGATTTTCCGGCCTGCCACTTTTACTTTTTACCTTGCTACCTATTGCTTCTACCCTCATTTTACACCCCTCTGTCTCTACGCTCACACATTTAAGAAACCCTTTCCCTTTAACTCCATCCTCCACTAGCCCATTCGACACCCCACCCCCCTTATTCAGTTTAAAACCACCCGTGTAGCAGTGGCAAACCTGCCTGCCAGAATGCTGGTCCCACACCTGTTAAGATGCAATCCGTCCCTTTTGTACAGTTCCCCCTTACCCCAAAACAGATCCCAGTGATCTAAGAATCTAAATCCCTGCCCCGTGCACCAGTTCCTCAGCCACACGTTCAGGTCCCGTATCTCCCTGTTCCTGCTCTCGCCAGCACGAGGAACTGGAAGCAAACTGGAGATAACAACCCTGGAGGTCCTGCTTTTCAGCATTTTTCCGAGCTCTCTAAAGTCACGCTGCAGAATATTCATCCCCTTCTTTCCGACATCGTTTGTGCCGACATGCACTACCACTTCCAGATGTTCAACAGCCCTATTCGCATCACAAGCCAGTCCGCCGCCCAGTGTAAACACCTCTTCTGTCCCGACAGCTTCTATACTCAACTCCTCTTGTTATAAAGGCCAACATGCCATTCGCCTTCTTCACTGCCTACTGTACCTGCATGCTTACTTTCATTGACTGATGATACAAAGCCCTAGCCCCAATCTATGGGATTTTAGTAAACCATTTACTAATCTTTAGTGTCACAGATATTGCAGCAACATCACTAGGCTGGTGTGGACACACAATAAAGACCATCACCATAACCTGCAAAGTGGGAACAGCTTAAAATGGGAACTTAACCCCACTCCATTCCCTGCGCATCCATGTCTGCCCAAAAGTCTCTTAAATGCCATTATTTTATCTGCCTCAACCACCAACCCCTGCAGCATTTTCCAGGCACTCACCACACTCTCTATAAAAAAAGTTGGCCCGCACATCTCCTTTAAACCTTGCCCCTCTCAGCTTAAAGCTTTGCCCTCTGTATTTTTGATTTTTCTGTCCTGGGAAAATACCCTACTTATGCCTCTCAGAATTTTACATCCTTCTATCAGATCTCCCCACAACCTCTGGCATTCCAGAGAGAACAATCCAAGTCTGTCCAACCTCTCCTTGTAGCCAACATTCCCTAATCCAGGCATCATTCTCATAAACCTCTTCTGAACCCTTTCCTGCATCCTTCGTGTAATGGAGCGACCAGAACTGCACACAATATTCCAAATGCAGTCTTAACCAATGATTTATAAAGCTGCATCATGACTTCCTGACTCTTATACTAAATGTCCCGACCTATGAAAACAAGCATACCATTTGCCATCTTTACCACTCTATCTATATGTGTTGCCACTTACAGGGCATTATGGATTAGGACCCCAAGATCGCTGTAAACATCAATGCTGCTAAGGGTAATGCCGTTAGTTGTATATTTTCTCAGTAGCTGATCTATATCGTCTGTATAACTTGACAGCCTTCCACACAGTCCGCAACCCTAGCAATATAGATCTCAAGCCTGAATTCCACCACAGGCCACTGTCTGCTATCAGTAAGCCAGTTCTGAATCCATATGACCACATCACTATTAATCCTGTGCATCCCAACTTCTGGATCAGCCTACAATGGAGGACCTTATCAAATGCCTTATTAAAATCCATGTAAACAACATCCACTGCACTGCCATCATTGATCAGCCTTGTCACTTCCTCAAAAATACCTGATTACGTTAGCAAGACACGACATGCCGCATGCAAAGCCATGTTGACTGTCCCTAATTACCCCATTCTCTTCCAAACGGGAGTAGATCCTTTCCCGGGGAATACTGTACAATAGCTTCCCTACCACTGACATGAGGCTCACCGGAGTATTTCCTTGAATTCTCTCTCATTTCCTGGATTCTCTCTAAGAGGGAGGAGAATACACTCAACATTGAAAACACTCAACATTGAAAGCACAGATGATATACTAATATACGCTAACTGAGCATCAAAATGTGGTTGAATTGATTTCAGTGAGGCTTTCAATAAGCATGCATGCATTTAGTGCAAATTATACATTTTTATCCCTTATTCTTTATTCCTTTTCTTATTATTAGCACCAAATATATATTTTTACATTTCCGTTTGCATAGCTGGGTCATCGGTCAAGTGAAATATTTTGATTGGATGCACATCCTGTACTATGAAAACATCTTCACTGCTTGGCAGCAAGGAAGCTGAGCCAATGGAACCATGCAACAAAATGCCAGAAACACTTTGCTTATTCCACAGCACCTCAGGCTTTGTGCGTTTCTCACAATAACCTCTGGTGATTTTTTTTTTCAGCTTCATTATCCTGCCTTACCCGGAGGAAATACGATGTGCAAAAGTCTAGAAAGTGAAGGAGAGCAACTGCAGTGAGTAATTATGATGGGAGCGAAAGAGAAAAGGCATTTCTTCTTGCTTTAGGATGAAGAATATCTATTATTACCCCCATCGCATTTTCTGCATTTCTTCAAGTGTTCATACAAATCAAAAGCCCAGTTGCTGACTTTGGAAATATACACTGCACTAGTTATCCATCACATTCACCAGAAAATATTGAGAATGCCCATGATAAGGCCAGTGCATAAAGTGGCACTCATTGAAGCTGGAGTGTTAAATAATGTTGGAAGAACAGAGCGCATCGAGCAGCATCTGTGGATGAGAATAGAAATTATCAATGTTTCGGGTTGAGACCCTGCATCCTCCAGCAGTTTGTTTTTTTGCTCATCACAGCACCTGAAGTGTCTAGTGTCTCACTGATTTTGAGTTGAATGAAAGCTCTCATGATATGTCTCACAGTGGCTATACTGTACAATGAAAAATGGACCATCCATCCTATTACTATGGAAGTCTAAACATATCATTAAGACTAAGCGGAGGTTGGGCGATCGTTTCGCCGAACACCTCTGCTCGGTCCGCAAGAACCTACCTGACCTCCCGGTGGCTCAGCACTTCAACTCCCCCTCCCATTCCCAATCCGACCTCTGGGTCTCCTCCATTGCCAGAGTGAGCAACACCGGAAATTGGAGGAACAGCACCTCATATTCCGCTTGGGGAGTCTGCATCCTGCGGACATGAACATTGAATTCTCCCAATTTTGTTAGCTCTTGCTGTCTCCTCCCCTTCCTCAGCCCTCGGGCTCCTCCTCCTCCTTTTTCCTTCCTTCTCCCCGCCACCCCGTATCAGTCTGAAGAAGGGTTTCGGCCCGAAACTTTACCTATTTCCTTCGCTCCATAGATGCTGCTGCACCCGCTGAGTTTCTCCAGCATTTTTGTGTACCTTCGATTTTCCAGCATCTGCAGTTCCTTCTTGAACATTAAGATGTCTTGGCTGGGTGCAGAGCTGGGTTCCCAAGGCTAGTGACATTACAGTAAACCCTTGTTATTACACACTCTTTATAATGGATTTTTCTGAAAGTTGACTGTTTCTTTAAGAACACAGGCTGCTTGTTACACTGTGGAGGCTATTGAAATTGACAAGGCATTGAAATTGACAAGCAATTGCTCTGATCCACACTTAAAGGGCCTGTCCCACTTTCACGACCTAATTCACGACCTCTGCCGAGTTTGCCCTTGACTCATACTTGCAGTATGGTCATCACGAGGTCGTAGGTAGGTCGTGATGGTAGTCGTAGGTATTCGTGGCATCAAGTAGGTCGGGGCGTCTTTCTAGCCTGATGAAAAATGTCCACGAGTAAAAAAGATCGTGAATTAGGTCGTGAAAGTGGGACAGGCCCTTAACTCTATTAAACAATGCAACAAACAGCCTTCAGTAATTTTAGCTAGCAGTTACAGAAATACATTTTTAGCTGTTAAAAGAACTTTGTAGTTGAAAATAACTTGTTTCATGTAGTGACTGCGAGGAGGTTGGAACAAGTCCCTTATTCAGTCATGTGTAAGAAGGAACTGCAGATGCTGGTTTAAACCGAAGATAGACACAAAAAGCTGGAGTAAATCAGCTCCAATTGCAAACAATTCAGGTCTCCAACCTCAGTTGTTCAATGAGACCGCCTGCAGTTGGATGGGTCTCATCGTTCAGTAAAGTAATTGGGGAGACTTACTGGCAGAGAAACAATTGCTGATGGGAATAGGATCAGTACGCTGGTTGATACACGATACGATACGATAGAACTTTATTTCATCCCAGGAGGGAAATTGATCTGCCAACAGCCATAAAAACACAAAATACATGAAACATGAAATTAAAGTGACGAGTGGAAAGGATCGCAGATGTGCAAAGATCTTTGGTGATCATTGCTTAGTGTACAAAGCTCATCTTTCACCATAAACAACTAACATGACTCAGTGAATGTTTTCAGACCACTCCTTGTTGGATGTTTCTTGGCACATGTTTGGGATTCATTGTCAACCTCTGAGCTAACAATTACACCCGTGTCAAGAGGGATGTTTCACACCTTGCCTGTAAATTATGACATGATTTCCTTTGGCTAATGCAAGTAAAGAGGACAATCAACCATCTGAATGATCCCATTTCACATTATTCTTCTATGAATGGGTTGGAAAAGGGGAGGCCAACACAAAAGTGACATTATGAAAGCAACTAAACTTTCATGGTAGTAAAATCCAACTGGGTTAAGGTTTCCCAATCATAATTTTGATTATGCAACAGATGCAACAATCATAATTAAAATAGAATATATGTAAACAGGATTATGCTTTATCTGCAATCTTAAAAACAATTTTTAAAGGTGAGATATTGGTCAAGAAAGGCATAGCATTTGTACATGCAAACAACTCCTTTTTAAAGTTGTTATTTGCATGGACACGCTAATTTGTCAACAATGGCACCATTTCACCATGACTGGACATGGGTTTAATGTGAAGGGGGAAAGATTTAATAGTGACCAGAGCAATAACCTTTTTACACAAAGGGTGGTTGGTGTATGGAGCAAGTTGCCGGAGGAGGCAGTTGAGGTAGGTACTATCGCAACATTTAAGAAACATTTCGACAGGTACATTGAAAGGACAGGTTTTGAGGGATATGGGCCAAACACAGGCAGGTGCGACTAATGTAAATATATGACTCTATGACTGGCGGTGGACTGTCCTAGCTCATTTCATGTAGAGTTGCTCAGAGACTCTATGTGTGTTGGTTAACAGATATTTCTAATAACCTACTGCTGAAACCTCCACAGTACTGCCCTTGACATTGAATTTGCATCATTTGTAAGCAGTCAAGCAGTTAGGAGGCTATTTTGAACAGACAAGATAAATATTGGGTCATAAATGGGATTCCAGCAGAAATATTAAAGGTAAAACCATGATCCCTTTAAACACCAACATTGAATTGGTTTGTACCATTTCAAAAATATTGTGGCAGCTCCCAAGGGTCGTGCCACCTTAGTGTCGAACCCCTCGGCACAGGAGTGGTTCAGTCCGGAGGCGGCCCTTAGCCGGAGGCTTTAAAGGCTGGGGTTTGGGTGCCATCTTCCTCTCGTTTGGTCTTCCCTACAACCGGGAGGAGCTGAATAAAAAGTGTCTCTCTAAACACGACTTCGTGCTTAATTCCTAGACCCACGCACTACATTGGTGACCCCGACGCTCCATTGGCGTCATGATGGAGAACAGACAAAGCCCTACCTCCTCACAGGCCGGCCTGGCCCTGTCTCTGGACGCGGTCTCCATAAAACTGCCCAAGTTCTGGACCACCCGGCCGCTCATCTGGTTCCAGCAGGCGGAGGCCCAGTTCAACCTGCGGGGCATCACGGTCGATGCCTCCCGCTTCTATTACCTGGTGGGAGCCCTCGACCAGGATGCGGTTGAAGAGGTCACGGACTTCCTCGCAGACCCCCCGGACAATAATAAATACCTCGGCCTCGACAGCAGCGGCAATTGGCCTATATATCGGAGTACACGACATCTATCTGCTACATCAAGGGGAAAGACAACCGGGTGGCCGACGCATTGTCCCGGCCCACTATCAACGCCGTGTTCGAGGTGGCGCCCGGAATGGACTATTCTGCTCTGGCGGCGGCACAGCTCACAGACGATGAGGTGCCCGCCTACCGGACTGCCATCTCCGGCCTCCGCCTTGAGGATGTCCCTCTCGGTCCTGGGGCAGTGACAATCCTGTGCGATGTGTCGTCCGGTCAGACGCGCCCCATCGTCCCTGCCACCTGGCGCCGGAGGGTGTTCGAGGTGATCCACGGACTGGCTCACCCATCAATCCGGGCGACAACGGCACTAGTGGCTGCTCGTTTCATGTGGCACGGTCTGCGCAAGCAGGTTGGCCATTGGGCTCGCACCTGCATTCCGTGCCAGACGGCAAAAATCCAGCGCCATGTCCGTGCGCCTCTCCAGGAGTTTGGTCTACCTCACCGGCGATTCGACCATCTCCACGTAGACATTGTAGGGCCTCTCCCGCCATCCCGGGGCATCACCCACCTGCTTACAATGGTGGACCGCTTCACGCGGTGGCCGGAGGCCATTCCGTTGACCGATACTTCAACAGCTACGTGTGCTCGTGCGTTGTCCGCGCACTGGATTGCTCGCTTCGGGGTGCCGGCGCACATCTCCTCAGACCGGGGGCCACAGTTCACCTCTGAGCTGTGGTCAGCCATGGCTCACTTGCTGGGGGTGCGGCTACACCACACCACGGCTTACCACCCGCAAGCTAACGGTCTGGTGGAGAGATTCCACCGGCAGCTGAAGGCAGCACTGAAGGCACGACTCTCCGGCCCGGACTGGATGGACGAGTTGCCGTGGGTCATGCTGGGCATCCGGACTGCTCCCAAAGAGGACTTGGGCTCATCATCGGCGGAGCTCGTTTACGGGTCGCCACTCACGGTGCCCGGGGAGTTCGTGCCGTCGGCGCCGGGGCAGCAGGGAACGCCCTCATCCACCCTACAGCGCCTTCGCGAGCAAGTTGGCAGGCTCGCACCCGTCCCGACGTCCCGCCATGGGACATTTCGCCCACACGTGCCATCAGCCCTCAGGGACTGCCCATACGTCTTCCTGCGCCGTGATGCCCACCGGACTCCACTCCAGAGGCCGTACGAGGGTCCGTTCCGAGTGCTGGAACACGGGCAGTCGACTTTTGTCCTGGACATGGGGGGCCGGCCGGAGGCAGTGTCGATCGACCGGTTGAAGCCGGCACACCTGGACATTGACCAGCCGGTGCTGGTTGCCCAACCTCGGCCTCGAGGGCGCCCCCCTTCACGGCTCCCTCCGCCTGTCACTCCACCTGTCCTCCCGCCGGTCCCTCGTCCTGTCCCTCCACCTATGCCTCCGCAAGCCCCACGAGCGGCTAACTTCCGCACGCGGGCCGGCCGGGTCGCCCTCTGGTTCTGGGGGGGGGTCCTGTGGCGGCTCCCAAGGGTCGTGCCACCTTAGTGTCAAACCCCTCGGCACAGGAGTGATTCAGTCCGGAGGCGGCCCTTAGCCGGAGGCTTTAAAGGCTGGGGTTTGGGTGCCATCTTTCTCTCGTTTGGTCTTCCCTACAACCGGGAGGAGCTGAATAAAAAGTCTCTCTCTAAACACGACTTTGTGCTTAATTCCGAGACCCACGCACTACAATATCCTATTTTTCCCCTCGTCCTTCTACATTTACAACCCTCCTCACAGTTCTATTTCCGCCTGGTCTTGTTTCTTGAGGAGACCTGGGGATGTTACAATTTATTTGCGTCAGGATGATTAATGTAAATCTTGAAAAAAATAAAGAGCTGAGGGGTACTGACCTCTGTGGCTCTCTATTTGTTCTCGACTGTCAATCTGGAAAAATAGCCCTTAATTCATTCGGCGTTTTCTGTCTTTTAAGAAGACATCTGTCCAAAACTTATGCACTATAAAAATCTGCACCCAACCCCTTAAATCCATAAGTTATAAAATAAATTATCGTGCAGTGACTTATCAAATACCTCCTAAAAATCTACATTTACAACAACTAATTCCCTCATATTTACCTCCTCAAGCAAATTAAATCTGTCAAATACGATTTGATCCCTCATTTTGAAAATTGACACTGTTTAATGATGTCATGACTTTTGAAAGAATATTGTTCCATCCTTAATTAATCTCCAAACCCTTTCTGACAACTGATCTCAGGGTTTTAAGTGGTCAGGAATTCACTATGTTTCCTCTTGCTTCTTTGCCAATCAGTGATAATGTAGCTACTCTGCTCAAGCTGTTCCAGGGTCCGGAAAATATTGAAAGTTCATCACTAATGCATCCACTCTCTCTGCAGCCACCCAAGCAAAATGTGAGATGCTGTTCCTCCAGTGTGGCCTCACTCTGGCAATGGAGGAGGCCCGCCCAGATTTTAGATTTATGATGCAGGGTCACTTCAATTGCTTCACAAATTGTGGTGTGCCCCATTCACATTGAAGCTTTCATTTCTCACTTCAACGCTCAAAATCTTAAAAAATTCTCCTTCAATGATCAGTATTTTGCAAATCCACTGACATCACTCACAGGCTTCCCCACAAACTGGGAGAATAGCAGAGGTTGATCTCAATCACTACAGTAGTCACAGATTCATGCTGCTCAGGAGATGGCCATTTGATCCATTGTACTGATATTAGCTCTTTGACAGTCCAGTCTAATTAGCCCCACGCTAAGCATGTCTTTTGCAACAAAGTTTTATTCAAACCAAAAACTACAGAGATTAGAAATCTGAATAAAAAGAAGAGAAAATGCTGGAAACACTCAACAGGTCAGGCATCATCTGCACAGAGAGAACTGGAGTGATTGTTAAGATAATATCTCTGATAAGATGAGTCCATGGTTATCCTTGCAGTAAACCTATTGGGTATTATAAAATGGAATTTATATCAGTGTCACATTCTAAGATAGTATTAACCAAAAACTTACAAGCAAGGAACATCTAATTTCTGTCTTCAGCCCCATCAATTGTCACCAAGGAATACTGGGGACAAATAGTCACATGGTACACTTCTTAAAGGGGGTACACACCTATTGTTCTCCCGGGACGACAGATGGCACAATGGGCTAAGTGTTCGGCTGGCAACCGGAAGGTAGCTGGTTCGAATCCCGCTTGGAGTGCATGCTGTCGTTGTGTCCTTGGGCAAGACACTTCACCCACCTTTGCCTGTGTGTGTCCTTGGGCAAGACACTTCACCCACCTTTGCCTGTGTGTGTGAATGTAATTATGTGAAGCACTTTGGGGTCAATGCAAGTTGACTAAAAATGTGCTATATAAATAAAGAAATTTAATTTAATTTAATTTAATGTTACATGTGCAATATAATGTCACGGAATTTGGAGACATGAGAAACGTCCGATGCTGGAATCTTAAGCAAAAAAAACCAAAGTCCTGGAGAAACTCGACGGGCCAGGCAGCATCTGCGAATGTAAATGAACTGATTATGTTTCAGGTTGGAACCATTCTGCACACTGAGTAGGGTGGGAGGGAGAAAGCAGGAAAAGGGAGCTGGGACAAATCCTGCCACGTGCTAGGTCGATGCAGATGGGGAGGGAGTGGATGACTGACAAGTGGGTGGAGGTACTTCAGCAAAGCTTTTGTATGGTTCTTCCTGGTAAACTGCTCTGGAAGGTTAGATCACATGGGATCCAGGGGCAACTATCCAACTGGATACAAAAACTCAGCAGCCCTTCCAGGCAAGTCAGTTCACGTGCACCTCTTCCAACCTTCACCAGGTATTCAGTGCTCCTTGACATTGGTGAGACCAAGTGTAGACTAGGCGCTGCGCTCGCTGCATGAGCTTACGGTTGCTACTGATTCAACAGTAACTACCCTTCTCATTCCCCATACCGACCTTTCTATCCTTGGCCTCCCCCATTGCAAAAGAGGTGAGGCCGCATGCAAAATGGAAGAACAGCACCGTGCATTCCGCTTGTGTAGCCTGTAACCCAATGGTGAGAAGATTAAATTCACCAATTTCAAGGAATTCCCCCCAAACTCTCCCTCTCTTTGCTCTGACCCTCAACCCAGTGCACACACATTTCTGCCACCACCCTCGTCATCTTGATCCTTTCCTCTTCTTTGTATGCTCAACTCCCATCCCCAAGCCCCATTTCTCCTTTTATTCCCCCTTTCCATTCCCCCATCCCCTTACACACATTTCACACCTATTCTTCTTCCCTTACCTGAAACCCCTTTGTCTCCTTTTCATCTCCAGCCTTTGTCACTTTCTCCATATATCTGCAAATAACTCCCCCCTCCCGCAACTGTATCTACCTATCACTTCCAAGATTTACCCAATCTCCACCTCTCTTTTACAGCTTTCTCCCCACTACTCCGTGTAGAAGGGTCCTGACCCGAAACGCCGTCTATCCATTTCCCTCCACAGATGACGCCTGACCTGCTGAGTTCCTCCAACAGGAAAGTATTTGGGCTCATGTTACAGAAGTTGTCATTTAAGATGATTACAAACTATTCTTGCCGATTTTTCTTTTCTGTTTATGTCGTGAAGGATGTCAGAGCTACATTAAAAAATAAGACCTCAATAGAGCAGATGCGGAGAGGATATTTCCAGTCGTGGGAGAGTCTAGGACCAGAGGGCAAAGGTCAAAGGACAAAGGACCATGCAGCACACAAATAAGATAAACAACAGTATAGAATTTAACATTAAACATAAAAACATCCCCCCACAGTGGAATCAACGTTTCCCACTGTGAGGGAAGGCAACAAAGTTCAGTCCTCTTCCTCATGTTCACCCGTGGTCGGGGCCTATTAAGGCCTCCACAGTTGCCACAATGGCGGCCCGATGTTTCAGGCCCTCTCGCTGGATGATGGCACTCCGGAGTCGGAAGAACACTCTCAGACTGAAAATAAAAAAATGATGAAAGGACGAAGAGCTGCAGGCAAGGCTGCTACACTCGATGGCGCCACCACAGCACAGCCTCAAAATAAAAGGGTGTACCGTTAAGATGGAGATGAGGAGGACATTTTTTAGCTAGACGGTGTTGAATCAGTGGAATTAATTGCCACAGACGGTGGTGGAGGCCAAGTCATTGTGTATTTTTAAAGTGGAGATTGACGGGTTCTTGAATAGTAATAGAAGCATAGAAAAATAGGTGCAGGAGTAGGCCATTCGATGGCCTACATCCAGTGAATTGGCTTCCACTGCCTTTTGTGGCAGAGAACTCCACAGATTCACAACTCTCTGGGTGAAAATGTTTTTCTTCATCTCAGTTCTTAATGGCCTACCCCTTATTCTTAAACTGTGACCGCTGGTTCTGGACTCCCGCAACATCGGGAACATTTTTCCTGCATCTAGCCTGACAAGAATTGTATGTGTTTCTGTAAGATCCCCTCTTATCCTTCTAATCTCCAGTAAATACCAGTCGACCCATTCTTTCATCATAAATACATTCAGAAAGTATTCAAACGCCTTCACTTTTTCCACATTTTGTTACGTTACAGCCTTATTTTAAAATGGATTAAATTCTTTTTTTTATCATCAATCTACACACAATATCCCAGAATGAAGAAGCGAAAACAGGTGTTTAGAAATGTTTGCAAAGTAATTAAAATTAAATTACTGAAATATCACATTTACATAAGTATTTGCTATGACACTCAAAATTGAGCTTAGGTTCATCCTGTTTCCATTGATTACCCTTGAGATGTTTCTACAATTGCAGTCAATCAGTGGTAAATTAAATTGATTGGACATGATTTGGATAGGCACACACCTGTCTATATAAGGTCCCACAGTTGACAGTGCATGTCAGAGCATAAACCAAGCCATGTCCGTAGACCTCTGAGACAGGATTGTGTTGAGACATAGATCTGGGGAAGGGTAGAAAACAATTTCTGCAGCATTGCAGGTTCCAAAGAGCACAGTGGCCTCCATCATTCTTAAATGGAAGAACTTTGGAACCACTAGGACTCTTCATAGAGCTGGCCTCCCGGCCAAACTGAGCAATCGGGGGAGAATAGCCTTGGTCAGGGAGGTGACCAAGAACCTGATGGTCACTCTGACAGAGCTCCAGATTCCTCTGTGGAGATGGGAGAACCTTCCAGAAGGACAACTATATCTGCAGCACTCCACCAATCAGGACTTTATGGTAGAGTGGCCAGACAGAAGCCACTCCTCAGTAAAAGGCACATGACAGCCCGCTTGGAGTTTGCCAAAAGGCATGAGAAACACCATTCTCTGGTCTGATGAAACCAAGATTAAACTCTTTGGCCTAAATGCCAAGCATCATGTCTGGAGGAAACCATGCACTGCTCATCAACTGGCCAATACCATACCTACGGTGAAGCATGATGGTGGCAGCATCATGCTGTGGGGATGTTTTTCAGAGGCAGGAACTGGGAGACTAGTCAGGATTGAGGGAAAGATGAACGGATCAAAGGACGGAGAGATCCTTGATGAAAACCTGCTCCAGAGTGTTCTGGACCTCAGACTGGGTCATCGGTTCACCTTCCAACAGGACAATGACCCTGAGCACACAGCCAAGACAACACAGGAGTGGCTTTGTGACGTCCGTGAATGTCCTTGAGTGGCCCAGCTAGAGCCCGGACTTGGATGTGATCGAACATCTTTGGACCTGAAAATAGCTGTGCATCGATGCTCCCCATCCAACCTGACAGAGCTTGAGAAGATCTGCAGAGAAGAATGGGAGAAATTACCCAAATACAAGTGTGTCAAGCTTGTAGCGTCATATCCCAGAAGACTTGAGGCTGTAATCGCTGCCAAAGGTGCCTCAACAAAGTGCTGAGTAAACGGTCTGGATATTTATGTAAATGTGATATTTCAGTTATTTATTTTTGATTACTTTGCAAAAAAATTTTAACACCTGTTTTCGCTTTTTTATTATTGGGTATTGTGTGTAGATTGACGATAAAAAAATGTTTTAATCCATTTTAGAATAAGGCTGTAACGTAACAAAATGTGGAAAAAGTGAAGGGGTCTGAACACTTTCTGAATGCACTGTATGTCAGTCCGACCATCCCGGAAATTAACCTGGTGAACCTACGCTGTACTCCCTCAATAGCAATAATGCCCTTCCTTAAATTAGGAGACTAAAATTGCTGGTGCGGTCTCACCAGGACCATGAACAATTCTAGTAGGTCCTTCTTGCACCTAAACTCAAATCCTCTTGTAATAAAGGCCAACATGCCATTAGCTTTCTTCACTGCCTGCTGTACCTGCATGCTTACTTTCAGTGACTGATGTACAAGCACACCCAGGTCTTGTTGCACCTCCCATTTTCCTAATCTGACACTATTCCAATAGTAATCTGCCTTCCTGTTCTTGCCACCAAAGTGGATAACCTCACATTTATCCACTTATACTGCATATGCCATTCATCTGCCGACTCACCCAACTTATTAGCTCTTGGGGCTAAAGGAATGAAGGAATGTAGGTAAAAAGCAGGAACGGGGTACTAATTTTAGATGATCAACCATGATCGTTTTGAATGGCGGCGCTGGCTCGAAGGGCTGAAGGGCCTACTATTGCACCTAATTTTCTATGTTTCTATCCAAGTCACCCTGCGGCCTCATAGCATCCTCCTCGCAGCTCACACTGCCACGCAGCTGTGTGTCATCCGCAATGATGTGAAAGATTATGGGGAAAAGGCAGGAAAATGGATTTGAGAGGGAAAAATAGATCAGCTATGATCAAATGAGGGAGCAGACTCAATGGGATGATTGGCATAATTCTGCTCCTACAATGTGTCATGATAAGGTGATTTATTTTTGTCAAGGTTTGATGACACAGTAAGAAATGCATCACTTAAATTGGCATTTTATCAGTCCATGCACAATGCGGTGCGGTTTTAGGAGTGCACACCTCAGAGAGGCATTGGAGGCTGATACATCAATTCATTTTGCTGCCTTCCAGTCGGAGAATAGCTTCACGGTTTAGATTTCCCAGCTCTCACAAATAAACAAAGAGTCAGAAATTGGTGGGCAACCTCCTGGGCACAGCTGTGTGCATCTCCAGTGAGAATAACACCTTCAGGTTTACAAAAAGTACTTTGATCTTGTTTTCTTTGAACATCTTTGGTTCTTTGTTGCAAAATTACTGAAGGTGAGGACGCATAGTTATTTGACCAGATTGAGCTATTTCAGTTGATACAGCATATGTGGAGCGAAGGAATAGGCGATGTTTCAGGTCGAGACCCTTCTTCAGACTGAAGTGGGTGGGGGGCACATCAGTCTGAAGAAGGGTCTAGACCCGAAACATCGCCTATTTCCTTCGCACCATAGATGCTGCCTCACCCGCGGAGTTTCTCCAGCATTTTTGTCTACCGTCGATTTTTCCAGCATCTGTAGTTCTTTCTTAAATATTTCAGTTGAGAGATGACATAATGAATCCTCATGTGTTTGGCAGGCCTGAGTTAGCAATCCTGTCTACAATACATTAAAGTAGAGGTGTGCAGAGCACATTCTTATCAGAGAATGCAAATGGATTTGCCATGAACATCGCCCGCTGGGGGCTTTGGCTCTGACATCGGGAGGAGTGCAGGGGAGAGATAAGACTTTGCCTTCCATCACAGTGAGGAGGAGATTCACTGTGATGGATGTTTGTGTAAATTGTGTTTGTGTAAATTGTGAAGAGGTTCAAGTGATAACAAATAAATTGTATTGTATTGTATTGTATAATCTTTCTGTGCAGAAATTCAATTACAATACAACATTTAAACAAGACATTAGACTAATGTTTTATATTTTGTTGTCAATTGCATTTTAAATATAATTGGGTCATATCTATATTAAGAATAATGTTCAAATATAAAGATGTAATATGTGTGATCATCTCTGGACATTTATTGAATTTGAGTTGTAAACACTTCCCATAAACTATTTTGGAATTTCTTCAATACCATACTACAGGATCCATTTTCATAAGATATTGTGTGACGACAGAATTACAAAGAACCAGCATATATTTGTTTAGTTTAGATATACAGGGCGGAAATAGGCCCTATGGCCCACCGATTCCGTGGTGACCAGCAATCCCCGCACACTAACACTATCCTACACACGAGGGACAATTTACGATTTACTGAAGCCAAATAACCTATAAACCTGTACGTCTTTGGAGTGTGGGAGGAAACCGGAGCATGCGGCGAAAACCCACGCTGGTCACGGGGAGAATGTACAGACTCCGTACAGATAACACCCTTAGCCAGGATCAAACCTAGGTCTCTGGCGTTGTAAGGCAGTAACTCTACCACGGCACCACCGTGCCGCCCATATATAGTACGTTTTATTTCTCTTCACAATGGCTAACCGGCGTGCTGCATAATTCTAACTGTTTCTGTATTTATTTTCCAAAGACTGTTCACATCATTTCTGCAAAGATATCTCTGTTTTCTGCCAACACTACTGATGGACTGAATTATCGCAAGGCTTAGTGATCAGATAGGATGTAAAGTTACCCACCAATAAATAAACAGGAATATTTCAGTTTACTTTGAAAAAAGGGTATAAACCAATGCACCCATGTTCAGAACGAATTCCATTTCTACTTTCAAAATAACAGTGACCATAAACAACATAACAATCACGGCTCTAACATTCAATTAACTGGGGCCACTTAGAAAGAAACAAAGCATATCTGGAAGAAAAATAAAATACATGCCACCACTCTGCTGGTCAATGACCTCCAACTCTAAAGGTTGCTGGATTGTACAAGCCTCTCAGCTACCAGACTTCTGAAGACAGGTTGAATTCGCATCTTTCATGAGTTCCAACATCTTCAAATGCATCATTTTTTCAATTGGTGTCTCAAAAATGCGCATTACATTTTTTTTTAATCTCGGCAAGTTTTCACTGCAAATCTGGGATGTCCTAGCATTCTCCCTTGGAGTTAACAATACAGCATGGAAACAGGCCCGTCGGAGTCCACCCCTACCAAGAATCAACCGCTCACACTAGTTCAACATTATCCCATGTTCTCATCCACCTCCGACACGCTAGGGGCAATTTTACAGAGGCCAATTAACATTCAAACCTGCACGACTTTGGGATGTAGAAGGAAACCAGAGCAGCCAGAGGTCACCCACGCAGTCATAGAGAGAACATGCAAACTCCTCACAGACAGCACCCAAGGTTAGGATCAAACCTGGCTCTCTGGTGCTTTGAAGTAGCGGCTCTACGAACTGTGGCACAGTGCTGCCCTGTTTCTGTAGGTCTAGTTGCTGTGAATGCTATCCTGATGACGATAGAATTAAACAGGCTTGTGCAATGAGCTGTGTGTGAACGTACTCAGTTCTTTCCTACCATCCCATATGTTTTCCATCAGGGAGAACAGTGTTTGTGTTATTTAATGCTATTGTTCCTGCCTCTACTGGCGATCACCAGGCTTGGGGGAAAATAGGAAATTATCTGGTGTGGTGGGATGATCCAACCACAGCGATAGAATTTAAAAAGATAAATACCGCTTCCTTTGTTTGTGAACAAAAGAAAAAAACATAGTTATTACATAGAAATCATCACAGTCTAGCTGAATTGAGTTTATTAAAGCACCTTTCCAGAACAATAGTGGTCCATGTCCATCTAGAGCCTTATTATCAAACAGCTGCTCATGACGCTTCTCAGCTTCACCCATATGCTAATGAACTCAGAAAATTTAGTTTGTGTTCCAGCCATCAGCAAGTTTGCTTTTCTGTGAAGATGGTCCTCAAAATTATGGTTTGCAATTGCTACTGGCCCACATAACTTTTTCCTATTAGTTTGACTTGAGCTTACAGAAACTCCAAAACTACTAAGGAATGGTTGAATGTAATCTCAAAATCGGTGTTTCACAGATGGATGGATGACAGCCTCTGTTATACTGACATGGATGGAGAGAGAGGGAGAGTGAACAAAAGAGTCAGACAGGCACAGAGACAGATACATATTTTCAAATATCTACAATGACAAAAGCTTCATACAATAATGTCCCATTTTGAGATTGAGTCCAATTTAACGGTACAATATTTATTCTGATCACGAGTCTCCCCCCACATATGTTAGATGCATGAACTTTATATATGAATACTATATTTTAAAACATAGTACAAATAGAAATATTAAATTCCATTTAGTTAAGCAAATCTATCATAATCCTATTGGTACAATGGTAACAATTAAAAATTGTTATTGCAATATTCTGAAAATTGTTCTACAATCCAAGGAAGGCATTTAAAATCTGTTTGAACAGAAGTATAATTTCCATCAATATTACAGCCATTCTGATGATTATTACCAGGAAAATAATGACACAAGAAACTGCAAATGCTAGTTTACAAAAAAGACACAAAGTGATGGAGTAACTACGAGTAACTAATGGAATACGAGTTCCTAACGTTTCACTAAACACTTGCGCTCGGCCAACTGTATCTCCCATTTTAATTCGTTTTTCGCATTCCCATGCTGACCATTCTGTCCTGAGCCCCCTCCATTGCATTCCCCAATTTTAGGTGACAAACCAACCCCACCCCCTCTTTCTCTCCCCTACTCTCTCTCCTGTGCCCCATCTGGACTTGCACCTATCCCCCCCCCCCCCCCCCCCCCCCCATTCACCTACAGTTCTTCCTCTTGCTTCACAATTCGCAGCTCACACCTTTTCATCTCTGTCCTTTGTCTGCTATCTGCCTATCAACCTCTCCCCCCCTCACATATCCATGTATCACTTGTCGGGCTTTGTCCTGCTCCTCCTCTCTTCCAGCTTTCTCCTCCCCCCCACTCCCAACAATCAGTCTGAATAAGGGTCCCGACCCAAAACCTTTCCATGTTCTCCAGAGATGCTGCCCAAAGATTCTAGAGGAACTTTGATGCTGCCTGACTTGCTGACTTCTCCAGCAGTTTGTGTCCTTTTTTCCAGGAAAATCAACACTATTTTGAAGCCTTCCTCAAAGATCACCAATCAAACCATGCATATTTGTATTGCTCATGCTGACCATTTCCAATTAGAAGTGAGAAACATCAATATGTTTGTAGTTACATTTAGAAAACCCCTATTGTGAAGAACATTATGTCCCAATGTAGCCATTACAAACTAATTCACTATGTTTTGTGTTCAAGCAATAACCCTGCCACACTCCTCAGTACAGAACTATCACCTTTAACCTATATTATTTGACAACTCAAATTGAATAACATCAACAATACTCATAAAATTGCAGTGCCTTGAAAATAGATATTTATTTCAAGTCCCAGACACATTTATCATACTAACATATCTATCTATGTTCAGCAAATGGTCTGTAAGAATAATGATGCGTGATGGAGTTTAAGGTAACAATCAATGATATACATTAGAGGTAAAAAGTCAAAATCAATTATACCCCACGAGCCTATCAATTGCAGTGAATAACTTAAACTAATGCTGTCAGCTTCAAGAAGGTTATATGCACCAGAACTGGAAAACAGATGGCAATAATGAACATTGAGCCCATTGATTTGAGTTGAGGTTGTATGATGGATATTAATGTCAACAGACAGTGACTGCATCACCACAGCGCTCTTGGGACACAGATAAACATGGTGCTGTGATGGCAGAAATGACTGCCTTGGTACAGTGTAGGTTCATTGCAAATTGTGCTAAATGTGGCAGTGAATCCATACAAAATCTCACCATTAAAGCAAAACAATACTTTCACCAAGCAGATGTTTCAGCAGTAAGATTGTGCAGTGCTAGAATCTTGTCCACCAGCTACAGCTGAGACGGCATATCCGTATATCATGAAATGCACTTAAATCACCCCATGTCTACCCACAAGAATGAATCTGGTCCTGCAGTTAATAAATTTACAGCGCGTAAATTCGGCAGTTGGCAGTCTCGTGCATCACGTTTTCCAGTTGGACAGATTTCCCCAAAATTGTAATGTAAATCAACATACGCAGCAGGATTTGTGCTCATTGGCCTGCACTCATTTCCAGTCTGTCTTCTATTTCAGGTAGAGAAATACATTGCGGAAACAGTCCCTTCGGCCCACCATGTCCACGTCAACCAGCGATCACTCCTTACACTAGCACTGTCTTACACGCTGGGGACAATTTACTATTTTACTAAAAATGATTAACCTCCAAACCTGTATGTGTTTGGAGTGTGGGAGGAAACCAGAGCACCCAGAGAAAACCTGCAGAGTCATAGGGAGAATGTACAAACTCCATATGGTCTGTTACACCACTGTGCTGCATTTAATTCTCCCTATGACCGAGTAGGATTTCATTTATCAGCTCAGTGTCAAATTCTGCCTGGTAACACCACTGTTAAGTGTGCTGGAATCTGCCAATGCTTACAAACCAATGGTATAAATATTGAATTTCCCAATGTTGTTGTTCTCCTACAGCCACCGACTTGTCCACTTAGGTTTCTTCCCCTTTGTTCACTTCCCCCCCTGGTTCCATCTGGACCACCTCTCTGCCCATCTGGTTCTACCTGCCACCTACCTGCCTCTGTCCCACACTTCCCTTGTACTGCTATGTACTGGCAATCCTTCCACTGTCCGCTCAGGTTAACTTGCTGCTTGACTTGTTCGGTTCTTTCAAGGTTCTGACCTTTCGCTCCAGATTCCAGCAGTTGTGGATTCTTTAGTCAGCGTTAAAAGGAAAGTTGTGTGTTTTGTGCAGCGGGTAGATATAATTGAAGCATTGGTTTGACACTCAGTCTGAAAGGCATACTATGAACAAGTAATGGACCATCCTTTTCCCAAACATTTAAATAGATCACTTCTTCCTCCCAGGAGCCCATCACTTTGTGCTTGTGCAGGCCTGCACACTGGGAACTTGCAGAGCACTTTCAGGAATACAATCAATTAAAAAAAACTTGGTTGATGTAGAGCAAATATCAAGAGAACAAAGTCTGCAGCTGAAGATAGACACAAAGTGCTGGAGTAACTCAAAGGGCCAGGCAGCATCTCTGGAGAAAAAGGATGGGTGATGTTTCAGATCGGAACCCTTCTTCAGAACAAAGTCTAAAACTGAAAATGGACACAAAATGCTGGAGTAACTCAGCGGGACAGGCAGCATCTCTGGGGACGGAATGGGTGATGTTTCGGGTCGTGACCTTTCTTCAGACTGTGACGTCAGGGGGGAGGGAGATACATAGAAAATGTTGTGTGAAGGTGTGAAAACAGTGCAAGGAATTGAGATCAAGGAAAATGTAGAATAGATCATTGTTAGCTGGGAGAATGGAACAACAAGGCAAACAAGAGATAAAATGAAGTTGGAGACAGTAAGACTGGTCGGAGAACTGGGAAGGGGAGGGATGGAAAGAGAGGGAATGCAAGGTTTACTTGAAGTTAGATAAGTCAATGCTCATACCACTGGGGTGTAAGCTGCCCAAGCCAAGGACTACCTGCCCCGCTGAGTTACTCCAGCATTTTGTGTCTATCTTTGGTTTAAACCAGCATCTGCAGTTCCTTCGTAGACAAAGTCCTAAGCTGGACAGGCATCATTTGTCCACACAGGTTTATGACTCTACTTACCCGTTGCGTTGCTGAGCTTGAATGAGACCATCTTGTCGGGAATGTTACAAACGTTTCTGACTGATGCAATGCAACTATAATTTGCATAATCCTTGGGCCGAAGATTCTTCAATTTCAGGATCTTTATTTCCCCCTGTTTAGAAAATAGTCATTGATTTTAAAATATGTTCGTGCACAACAGGAGGAACAGATTAGGCCAAAAACACAATGGAAATCGGTGTGATTAAAGTGCAATAACCAATGCTGTTGGGTGAGGCGTTGAGACACAGCGAGATGAAGCAACATTGAATAAATGTAAAAAATGTTCACAAGCTATCAAACAGGTATCTAGTCAACATCATTGAAGAAGCTAAGTGTGGAGAATAATGTGAATCCTTTACAGCGTGAAAGCACATAAAAACTCTTCAACTAATCACATTTCACATTTCTAAGGAGATGTGTCCCTTAGTTTCAGTTGTGGATTAATGTTTAAAAATCAAACTTCAATATTTGGTGGCTCTAAATATCCAATTAGGTGACCCACAAAAAAATAACAGAATTGGCAAAGAGAGGTTAACTAATAATTAGTGTGGCATCCTTCTGAATCAAGCATGAAAACCATACTCAAATATTTCCTGATAGCAGCTCAAAGACAATGATCATGTTAGCAGGTACTATTTAAGAAACGTTTCGACAGGTACATGGATAGGATAGGCTTATAGGGATATGAGCCTAACGCATGCAGGTGGGACTAGTGTAGGTGGGACATATTGGTCGGTGTGGGCAAGTTGTCCGTGGATTGTCACCTTGTCGTGGTGGAGAAGCTTGTGTGGTCCTGAGAGCGATGCCGTCTGGAGCTATGCTCCTGGTAAGGCCACCCATGGTGGTAAGGTCAAGGGGGATGTCCCTGACAAAGAGCAATCCAACCAAGACCTCAACAGTGGAACAGGCGGTGGATGATGGCTGACTTTAGTGGAGCGTCACAATGGCTGGGAAGGCGGATGAAGGCGGATGAAGGCTGCAGCAGAAAAGAGTCCCCGGTCGTCTTGGACTCCATGCCACTGGATCTTGACCCAGATCTGTCAAGAACCATGTGGTGGCTGTCTGTGCACAAGTCTCCCCATGTTAAACAAAGTCACAAACAGGCGTCCTCCCAAAATAGGACAGTCATACTCGTTTTGAGGGACCGCCGATGATGATGATGAGAGGGCAAGTTGGGCCGATGGTCCTGTTTCACACTGCATGACTTGATGACTCTATGTCATTGCCATACTAATCCTTGGATTGTGAGTCAGACTTCAGCGAGGACGTGGGTGCCACAATAAAGCAGCAGAAATGTTTACCAAAGAATGGAAGGAAAAGGGTGCAAAGGGAATTGACGTGGTAATCCCTTTAGTGGGTGGGCACCCCCTTGCAATGTACTGGCCTGGACGATTCCCCTGCAGCGTCGATCCAAGCACTTCAAAGGGATGGGTTCATTAAGGGACCAGTGTTCACAGACTTTTACACAACGTAGAGATCATGCAATCATTTCAGTGATACTTATGGACAAAAGTGGAGCACAAAAAATGAGTCCTGCAAGAATCCATGATCAAAACATCAATGCCTAATCTGTATCCCTTTGCAATGTTATGAAGTTTGCTTTTGGTTTATTGTAAACAGAAAACAAATAGTGATCATATATCACACCTTTCACAGGCAATTTATGTTGGTAAATATAGAACAGACCACTGCACACTAACTGATGTCATTAATTATGCATCCTGCATCAAGAAAATGTCTAGGAAGGAATTGCAGATGCTGGTTTACACCGAAGATAGATTCTGTGGGACAGGCAGCATCTCTGGATAGCATAAGTATGACATGTCCAGGCCAATTTTCCCAATCAACTCAAGAATGATTGTTAGTTCTCAAAAGTATGTAAAATGTTTTTTTTATGTGTAAGTTGTAAGTAAAACAACATACACATGGATCTGTATTTCAATGTACAAAAAGATTACACTTGAATTTGATCGCATTTGAGATCAGTGGCACATGATTCAAATCAATTGGGCGGTCTGGGGGAAGTTAACTATCAAGCATATACAGAGCCCTAGTTTTGTTTGAAACTAAGCTGATGTTACTCAGTCTGAAGAAGGGTTTTGGCCCGAAACGTTGCCTATCTCCTTTGCTCCATAGATGCTGCTGCACCCGTTGAGTTTCTCCAGCATTTTTGTGTACCTTCGATTTTCCAGCATCTGCAGTTCCTTCTTAAACACTGATGTTACTTACTATTGAACTTCAAATGTTGGTGTGACTTTGAACAATATTTTCCGTATAAACTGTTGGACCCAATACCTTGTCCTCTGGACCCCTCTAATCGAGGGTCTCCAGTTTCAAATTAAAATATATTGGTTTCCCTTAATAATGCAATTGTGAACAAAAATGTCATGACAAAGGTTGCCTAATCTAGGACTTTACTTCATATTCAGTCCACTCCTTTAATCGTCCCATTAATGCTCATCTGTTTGTACGATTCTAACCATCCATGTTCCCATTGTAATTGTTTAATTGGGTGACTAGAACATATTTTTTAGTATTTCTTGAGATTCTATATCCTCTGGTATGGGTACAACAGACTAAATGGCTAAATGGCCAGAAGGGGCAGGTAGTGAAATATCTGTTCTTCCTTCCTTCCTGCTCAAATATATCATCCTATGATCACAATAGCAATTGTAGTACCATTATGATCATCTTTCAATCTTCGTGTGTCAAATGTGAATACTGTCTATATTAGCTAGGGGCTAAATTATGCCACATCCAATAAAGCATTTCACCATCTCATTTTAAACCATAATTTGCAAAATATTTCTGAATCACAATGACAATCTCTCAAGTGCATCCTACATAAGAATCCAAGGTGTTATTTTTTTCTATGGGTGAATGTTTTAAATTCTATATGCAATCTTTATTCCAAAATAGCAAGATTATTGTGGCAAAGATACAGGTTTTCTAGATATACTAAAATTGAAAACCTTTGCAATATTCTAATTTAACAGCACACATTGTGAAAAGTGAAAATAATGCTGATAAAGCTAATCCGTTGAATGGTTTCAACGCATAGATTTTCGGTTACTTAGTATTTTGAACAGAAAATGAATCACATATATTTGTCTCAGTTAAACTGAAGTTCAAGGTCACCTGATGACTGGGATTTCATATTGTATCCTGTACAAAAGTACTGGAAACACTCAGCAGATCAGGACACCTTCAAGAGTGAAAGTTAGTGTTAATGCTTCAGGTTGATGGCCATATGACAGTTCTGATACAGAGTCATTGGCTTGAAGCATTAATCCTATTTATTTCTCTCCGCCAAGGCTGTTTGATCTTCAGCAAGTTATTTATTTTCATTTTAGTACATGAGAAATCTGCAATATTTTATGCTTAACCTTGTCAAGCAACTCCTTTCCCCATATTCATGATTAATCTGACAAATCCAGAACCATAAATGAGGATTGAACTTTGCTGTGATATTTCTCAGCTCGTTTATCTGTGGTTTGAAAGTGGGGAATACTTAAACTGATGATGATTTGTGAATGAGGTATGGTTTGGATTGTATAATGTTCTGGGATCTACCCAGATTCAAGAAGTGAATAGAGCAACAGTCAAAGAGTCATAGTGTGTGGAAACAGGCCCTTTGGCCCAACTTGCTCACACATAGAAACATAGAAACATAGAGAATAGGTGCAGGAGTAGGCTATTCGGCCCTTCGAGCCTGCACCACCATTCAATATGATCATGGCTGATCATCCAACTCAGTATCCTGTACCTGCCTTCTCTCCATACCCCCTGATCCCTTTAGCCACAAGGGCCACATCTAACTCCCTCTTATATATAGCCAATTAACTGGCCTCAACTACCTTCTGTTTTTCTGTTTTTCTGTTTTCCTCATCTCGGTCCTAAAAGATTTCCCCCTTATCCTTAAACAGTGACTCCTTGTTCTGGACTTCCCCAACATCGGGAATAATCATCCTGCATCTAGCCTGTCCAACCCCACTTAAAAATGTTGTAAGTTTCTATAAGATCCCCCCTCAATCTTCTAAATTCTAGCGAGTACAAGCCGAGTCTATCCAGTCTTTCTTCATATGAAAGTCCTGACATCCCAGGAATCAGTCTGGTGAACCTTCTCTGTACTCGCTCTATGGCAAGAATGTCTTTCCTCAGATTAGGGGACCAAAACTGTACGCAATACTCCAGGTGTGGTCTGACAAAGACCCTGTACAACTGCAGTAGAACCTCCCTGCTCCAAAACTCAAATCCTTTTGCTATGAATGCTAACATACCATTTGCTTTCTTCACTGCCTGCTGCACCTGCATGCCTACTTTCAATGACTGGTGTACCATGACACCCAGGTCTCGTTGCATCTCCCCTTTTCCTAATCGGCCACCATTCAGATAATAGTCTACATTCCTGTTCTTGCCACCAAAGTGGATAACCTCACATTTATCCACATTATACTGCAAATGCCATGCATTTGCCCACTCACCCAGCCTATCCAAGTCACCTTGCAGCCTCCTAGCATCCTCCTCACAGCCAGCACTGCACCCCAGCTTCGTGTCATCCGCAAACTTGGAGATGTTGCATTCAATTCCCTCGTCAAAATCATTAATATATATTGTAAATAGCTGAGGTCCAACCAACGAACATGCCTGTATTTGGCCCATATCCCTCTAAACCTGTCCTATCCATATACCTGTCCAAATGTTTCTAAAATATTGTGATAGTACCTGCCTCAACTACTTCCTCAGGCAGCTCATTCCATACATCCACCACCCTTGATGTGAAAAAGTTACTCCACATGTTCTTATTATATCTTCCCCCCTCCCACTTTAAACTTATGTCCTCTGGTTCTCGATTCCTCTACTCTGGGCAAGAGACTGTGCGTCTAGCCGATTTATTCCTCTCATGATTTTGTACAGCTCTATAAGATCAGCCCTCATCCTTCTGCATTCCAAGGAATGGAGTCCTAGCCTGCTCAGCCACTCCCTGTAGCTCAGGCACTAGAGTCCTAGCAACATCCTCGTAAATCTTCTCTGCACCCTTTCCAGCTTGACATCATATTTCCTGTAACATGGTGCCCAGAACTGAACATAATAATCATCTCAATTTTGAGACTTGGTTGGTGTAGATGAGACATTAATAGAAATTATAAGGGCAGACATTTGGTGAGGAGAAGCTTCATGGGTCATCCTCTGGGAACAATCAAATTCCACCTTCCCCTTAGTAAAGAAATGGAGAGGAGCAACCTACTGTGATATGACCCTCTATGTTACAGTCTTTCAAGCTTTCAACCCCTTAAGGTTTGAGAGTTGCAATTATTGTATTTTTGTTCTAGTAGGTTTTACCAATTGGACAAGTAGGTCACCTAAATTACCTTGAGATCCATCTGATTGACATGTTAATGAAACATTATGTATTAAAATAGTCCAGGAGCAGCATTAAAACAACAAAATGCACCACAACTAAGTTTTTCCATTATCTCTGCTGTAACAATAACTTCTAAAGTGATTTTATATGAAAGGAGGGGGAATAAAACCACAAAACTTTAAAACAGATAATCAGGACATAGTCATAGAGCATTGAAACAGACCCTTCAGCCCTTCAGCCCAAGTTGTCCATGCCAGCCAAATTGCCCCATCTAAGCTAGTTCAATCTTCATGCATTTAGCCCATATTCTTTTAAATCTTTCCTATTCATGTACCTGTCCAATTGTCTTTTAAATGTTATTGTACCAGACTACGTACTATGGCAGCTTGTTCTGTATACCCACCATCCTCTGAGTGAAAATGTTGCCTCTCGGACTCCTGATTAGATCTTTCGCCTCTCACCTTAAACCTATGTCCTCTGTTTCTTGATTTCTCCACCCTGAGTAAAAGACGATGCATTCACCCTATGATTTCATAGACAATAGACAATAAACAATAGGTGCAGGAGTAGGCCATTCAGTCCTTCGAGCCAGCACCACCATTCAATGTGATCATGGCTGATCATCCCCAATCAGTACCCTGTTCCTGCCTTCTCCCCATATCCCCTGACTCCACTATTGATACACCATGATAAGATCTCAGCCTCTTGCGCTCCAAAGAAGAACTTCCTGGCTTGCCATATCTCTCCCCATAGCTCAGGCCTTTGAGCTCAGGTCATAATACTATTGGGGAAATGCTGGAATCCATTACTGAGGAAATAATAGTAGAGCATTCAGTAAACCGTACCAAATGGATTAAACATGGTTTTATGAATGGAAACATCATCACCTGCAGATTTCCTCCAGCAGCCCACTCCCATGAATTGCACAATCACTTTAAAATAGATCACCATTCCTTCTTTGACGTTATATCAAAGTTCTGGTATTCCCTCTACAACAGCATTTCCCCAGAGGAATTGCAGCAGTTCTTACAACTCACCTCATCTTCTCAGGAATATGTACAGACAGAGAGTAAGTGTTGGCTTAGTTATCAACACCCGCATCCCTTATAAATATATATTGAACATGTAACAGCAGGTGAATAGTATAGTATTTTTTTTATTTGGATTTCTAAAGTTGATTTAATTAAATGCTGCATAAAAGTTATTGCACAAGGTAAGAGCACATAGTATTGGATGTAATGCAATAGCATGAATTTAGAAATTGCTTATATGAAACAAAATAAGGATAAGTGGGTCGTTCTCACATTGGCAAACTTCATTTATTTATAGTCAATATTAATGTTTTGGATGAAGGGACCTTGTGTGTTACAGCCAAGTTTCTGATGGTACAAAGTCTGAAAAGGGATATAGGTCATTTAGGACTGAGATGTTGTGAATCAGCCAGAGAGCTGTGAATCTGTGGAATTCTCTGTCACAGAAGGCAATGGAGGCCAATTCACTGGATGTATTCAAGAGAGAGTTAGATATAGCTCTCTGGGCTAATGGAATCAAGGGATATGGGGAGAAAACAGGAACAGGTTACTGATTCTGGATGATCAGCCATGATCATATTGAATGGCGGTGCTGGCTCAAAGGACCGAATCGCCTACTCCTGCACCTATTTTCTATGCTTCCATGTCTATCTATATTACTAAAAGTCTGATCTTGACCACTTCCTGTTGTTCTGTATATTGATTTTAGATAAAACGCTGCCACTTCCAGCTGTGATTCTTGGCCATCTTACTCAGAGTCCCCCTCCGCTGTGCAGGACAAGAGGATTTTTCCCATAGATTAAAAAAAAAAGAATTATTAGTGTTTAAAAAATGTTGAGATTCTCTCTCCTGAAGGCCACGCCCCTTCCGGAGGACTATAAAACCCGGAAGTGTTGAGTGCCTCAGTCAGTCTCTGCAAGATGGGGGAGCGAGAGGGTCACGTCTCTCAGTCTGAGCTGTGAATAACACTGAACACATGTCTACTAAACTGTGAGTTTGGTTTTACTGACCTTGAGTGCCCTTAATGTGGATTGAAAATGAAAATGTGGTTGGTTTGAAATAAAGCACAGCAAATGGTTGGTGGTGGTTGCTTTGAAATAAAGCACAGCAAATGGTTGGTGATGGTTGCTTTGAAATAAAGCACAGCAAATGGTTGGTGGTGGTTGCTTTGAAATGGCAAATGATTAAAAGTCTAAACTTGACAACTCCCTGTTTGCACTGTGTATTGATTTTAGATAAAACGCTACCACTTACAGCTCTGATTATTGACCATCTTACTCAGTCTCCTTCCGCTCATCAGGTGCAGAGGATTCTTCCCACCAATTAAAAATAAAAGTGTTATTAGTGTTTAAAATTTCTTGAGAATCTCCCTCCTGTCAATCACGCCATGAAGGCCACGCCCCTTCCGGTGGGAGGGGGGAGGGATTATAAAACCCAGAAGTGGGGATCTCGCTCAGCCTCCGCAAGATGGGGGAGGGAGAGGTCACGACTCTGTCTGAGCTGTGAATCAACTGAACACACTGAATGTCTACTGCACTGTGAGTGTGGTGTTTTGTGTGGTTTTATGGTGGTTTTATGGTGGTTTCACCCTGCTTGAAATGGTATGAAACTGCATTTGAATGTGGTGGCCTTGCTCCCTGCTTGAAGTGGTAATGAAACTGCACTTGAATTTGGTTGTCTTGCACGCTGCTTGAAGTGGTATGAAACTGCACTTGCATTTGGTGGCCTTGCACCCTGCTTGAAGTGGTAGGAAACTGCACTTGAATTCGGTGGCCTTGCACCTTGCTTGAAGTGGTTGGAAACTGCACCTGAATTTGATGGCCTTGCACCCTGCTTGAAGTGGTAAGAAACTGCACTTGAATTTGGTGGCCTTGCACCCTGCTTGAAATGGCAGGAAACTGCATTTGAATTTGGTGACCTTGCACCCTGCTTGAAATAGAATTTCAAAGAATAGCCATGTCAATTGCCAGCCCACCAGCGGTGAGTGAGCTGCCAGTACATCAGGCTTGAGTGACTGAGCTGCCACCCCAAGAATCCATTTGGCCCACAATGTCCTTACTAGCCCTCTGGAAACCAGTCCCTTCAGCCCACAACACCTATTCTGGCGCTCCAGAAAGCCGCCCTCCCTCTCCCCCCCCCCCTCCCCCCCACTGGCCACCAATATTGGAATTGGTGGAGAGGTGGAATATTGTGTTGGGGGACCAGCCCTCCCGTGTGAACATGGGACCCAATGGGTCCCACTTAGTCTAGTGTTTCTATATAGATAGGTTGAGTAAGTGAGCAAAGATTTAGTAGATTTAGTGTCAAGTTGGAAATCATAAGATAATTAATTTTATTGAAAGAATAGAAAACCAAATATAGCTGAAATGAAGAATGACTACAGAAATCTGTAGTATGGAAGGGGCTGTGTATATGATACTCAAATATGTAGTTCAGTAAGTTTGTAGGCAAACGGAATAGATAATTGGCAATAGGTGCAGGAGTAGGCCATTCAGCCCTTCGAGTCAGCACCGCCATTCAATGTGATAATGACTGATCATCCCCAATCGGTACCCTGTTCCTGCCTTCTCCCTATATCCCCTGACTTTGCTATCTTCAAGAGCCCTATTTAGCTCTCTCTTGAAAACATCCAGACAACCGGCCTCTACCAACCTCTGAGGCAGAGAATTCCACAGACTCACAATTCTCTGTGTGAAAAAGTGTTTCCTCATCTCCGTTCTAAGTGGCTTACCCATTATTCTTAAACTGTGGCCCTGGTTCTGGACTCCCCCAATATCGGGAACATGTTTCCTGCCTCTAGCGTGTCCAAACCCTTAATAATCTTATATGTTTCAATAAGATATCCTCTCATCCTTCTAAACTCCAGAGTATACAAGCCCAGCCGCTCCAATCTCTCAGCATATGACACTCCCGCCATCCCGGGAATTAACCTTGTGAAGCTACGCTGCACTCCCTCAATAGTAAGAATGTCCTTCCTCAAATTAGGGGACCAAAACTGCACACACTACTCCAGGTGTGGTCTCACTAGGGAATGTTGGCCTATTTGTGAAAATGGATGAAGTATAAAGGAAAGTCTTGCTACAATTATAAACGGCATTGGTCCGCTGCATACAGTTTCACTCTCTTTATTTAAGGAGGAATTGACTCGCATCTGAAAGCGGTTAAAAAAAACTTAATTCATTTAAGTTTTCCAAGGTTGAGCAGGTTGCCTCAGGTGGAAACGTTGAGCAAGTTAGTCCTAAATAGTAAAAATGATAGGGAATTAGTTTAGAGATGCAGTGCGGAAACAGGCCCTGCGGCCCACCGATCAGAGTTTACTCCAATCAGCGATTCTCGAACACTAACACTATCTAACACACTAGGGACAATGTACAGTTAGACCAAGCCAATTAACCTACAAACCTGTACGTCTTTGGAGTGTGGAAGGAAACCGGGGATCCCAAAGAAAACCCACTCAGGTCACGAGGTGAACATATAAACTCCGTACGGTCAAGCCGTGGTCAGGATTGAAACCGGGTCTCTGGCGCTGTAAGGAAGCAACTCTCCCACTGCGCCACTGTGCTGCCCATAAGATAATCATATTAAAATGTATGGTTCTGAGTAAGATTGACAGGATAGATATCGAGAAAATGTATCCGCTTTCAGGGTTAATGGGAGTATCGGGAACAAGGAGACTTTACAATTTTTACAATTCTGAAGGAGAGTCAATGAATATATTCAAGGATAAGGTGGATGGATTTTTGAACTACTGAGAAATAAAAGATTATGGGCCATAGGCAGGAAAATGAGACTGAAGACAAGATCAGGAATAAAATGATATTATTGAATCGTGGCGCAAGCACAAATATCTATGTGGCTTCCAACTGCTTCTTTTCGTTGTTATTATTCCAAAGCCAACAAAGCTGTGCCTCGTAGGAGATCGCAGTCTGATATCAATTAACTCACTGTAGAAACAGTGAAAGATTAATGATTAGGACTCGTTGTTGGGTTTGAGTTAATTTGCAAAATTCCAATCTACCGTGCTTTAACCAATTCAGTGGCGAACCAATGTGGAATAAAAATCTTGCGTAAAATTAAACCTTTTAATTTCTGCTGTATCCGCAGCCCCCTTTCACTTGACAACTGTCCTAAGGACTGAAACTGTTATGTTGTGAGGCAATCGAAACAACGGGGAAATGTTCCATAATCAATTTTAAAATGTTTACGGAATCAATTTTAAAAACAACAATGAAATGTAATATTAATTTTAAAGAAAGGCCTGGAAAGATTTGCAAACTAGTACAGGTACTTAATTGACAGATTAATAAATTATGTTGTCAGTAGTCTGGTCAAGTGGTTGCAGGGAATTTTTCATCTCAAATACTGAATTCATAATACTAACAATTCGGCATTTTTTTAAGTTAATTTGACTATCAAAACAAAAGATGTAATTATATGTTAATCCAATTTGCCATATTATTTATTCTTCTGTAAGCACAACTTCACAGTCTGAACTGCAAATTAAATTTGGTCGACAAAGTGACTTCTGGGTGCAGATGTTTTTCCTACATCGAAGTGGAAAGCTGACAGCTGGAGCAGGTTTGAGGAAACTGCAAATCTGGGCGTAGCAGAGTGTTACAATTTTTAACTAAATTATAGTGGTGGGACCTTCCTTTGAGTCAAAGAAATCTGAAATCTAGATGAGTAACCGATGCTATGAAAGCCATAATAATAGGTTTGCAGTCCATACCCTCACAATTCATTCTCCACAATCAAGAACACATTACAACACATAATTTATCACACAACAATAAGCCACTCTTCAGTCCCATTCTTATGAAATGGACAAGCAGTTTAATATATGGAATCTAGTAGCTAGTTGAACACAGCCTAGAAAAAATAAATAAGCACTGAATTGCCTTATCTATCCTTCCATGTTTACCTGCTACTGTCTACAAATACAATGTTATCTACTTCCCAATGCATAACGAGATGGTCATATCGCAGGTCAAAAAATATACTTTATTGATTGATCACTGTTGTTGGGAAACAAATCTCCTTTGTTAGAAACACAGTTTGGGCTTGTGTTGACAGAGCAGAAGGATCTAGATGTATACGTCCATGGTTCTCCAAAAGTGGCATCACAGATATAAAGGATGGTGAGGATGGCCTTTGGCACATCTGCCTTCATCAATTATGGAATTGAGTATAGAAGTTGGGATATTATGTTACAGTTGTACAAGACGTTGGTGAGACCGCACTTGGAATATTGTGTTCAGTTTTGGTCACCCTACTTTCGGAAAGATGCCCTTAAGCTGGAAAGAATACATAGAAGATTTATGAGGTTGTAATCAAGTCTCAAGGGCCTGTGCTTTAGAGAGAGGTTTGGCAGGCTAGGACAATATTCCTTGTAGCACAGGAGGATGAGGGGTGATCTTATAGAGGTGTATAAGATCATGAAGGGAATATAGAGAGGGTAAATAGACAGAGATTTTTTCCAGGGAAGTGAAATCTAAAATTATAGAGCACAAGTATAAGGTCAGAGGAGAAAAATTTAATAGGAACCTGACGGGCAACTTTATCACACTGAGGGTGGTGAACTTTATTACACTGAGGGTGGTGAATACATGAAATGAGCTGTTGAGGAAGTAGTTGAGGCAGATACAATAACAACATTTGAAAGACATTTGCACAGGAATGTGGATAGAAAAAGTTTGGAGGGATATGGACCAAATGAGGGTAAATAGGACTAGCTTAGAAGGGGCATTTTCATTGACATGGATGATTTGGCCGAAGGGCCTGATTCCATGCTGTTTTAATTTGATATCATAGTGAGGTTAAGGAGGAGAGAAAACATTAAATAAATAAAATCCATCCTTGAGGAAAATTAATCTTCTAACTATATTTAAACAAAGCCCAATTTGACACTGACTCTTAATAGAAACACAAAGAACTTTAATGTTTGCCTTTTATAACTAAAGGAGAAGGAAACAAAATCAGAGCAATAACATATCTCATTTTCACTTACCAGCCCACACAGTAGGAAAATTCCATAAGATTTTCATTGTGCTCTCATTTTTTTATTAAGACAAATCGAAAAGTTTAGATTTGATAATGCCATTCTTTAACTTAAGGCATCTCAAAATGCTTTGCAACCAATGGAATTGTTTCTTAAGTATACACATTACAACAATGTAGGAGATACAAAATGAATTGCTTTTGCAATGCTGTTTGAGAGAACAAACATTGGCCTGGACATCTTTTTATCTTTATAAGATTGCAATGCGCATGGAAGGAATAAATACGAACATTAACAAAGCAGTCATAAACCAAGGGTTATCGATGGGAGGTATGTGGAAGCAGGTTTGGAGGGCAGATAATGAAAATAGCTTCCATCCAGAGGATCCTAATGCTCTGCAACTCTGTGTCTAAAAGCAAGGTAGAGACATAAACCTTCAACACTTCCAACAGGTTTTGGATATGTACTTGAAAATCTGTGACCTGTAGACCTCAATAACTAACAAACATTCCGATAAACTTCCTTCTAAATCTGCTGTGGTACTTCTTTCTGGGTCTCAAGAAGGTGGCTAGTCCATAAATGTTCTGCATTAACTTCTTAACAATCCAACCTAATAAAACAACTGCAAAATAGGGCTTCCCACTTTTCTTATACATATTTGGTGCCATGGTGCACCAGTCAAGTTCCAACCAGAACAAATGCAATGAGCTGAATGGTCTCTGAGTGTATCTTGATGTTCTATTATTCAATGAATCTTGCACATCCAAGCACAAATGGAGACTTGGCTACATGTCTCACCCATTCAGTACTGTACTGAGGTGTCAGCTTAGAATTTTGCACAGGAGTCAATGAGATGGGATTTAAACCAGTTGACCTGTAGGCAATTGTGCCACAACTGGGCCATGGGTGACACTGGTCTAATTTGTATAAAGGTAGCTTGCATGTTATTTTGCACCATGGCACTGTATTTCCATAAGAAAAACGTGAAATCCAACATTGGACTGTTGTGAAGTTAATGTGAAACATTTATGAACAGGCAATCTTCCCGAGACCTAGATCGAAGTACGACAGCAGTTTTGGAGTTAACTAAATGTCCATTGAAAATTGAGTACTAATTAGGACATCAGATCCATCACAGTATTAATAGTGAAACAGTATTCAGATGCCTTGGTCATGGACATAACATTTTATAACATACCTGGGTAAAAAATGGCTCATAGATTTCAACCCCCTTGTCTGATCCTTGGGACAGCATTTCTCTTCCTCGACGCCAACTGTATCGGACGGGTGGATTTGAATTGACTGAACACCTAAGGAACACAGTCCTTTCAAAGTAAAACTGTTCCTTTGCTTCACCTATACTCTGATGTACTGTTAGTACAGGGTCATCCAAATCTGGAAAAAAATAAAATAAAATTGAAGTTTAGTATCAACCATTGTTAGTGAACTATGAATCTTAGTTAACATATGGAAAGTTCTACCATTGGTTTCAAAGGTTGAGGATTCTACTACTGAAATATGGTCATTGTGTGTGCAATTAATTTTAATCTTCTATTTAGTTCCAACCCATTCCTATATAACATGATGTTACTTGAATCCTGCACCCATAATAGAATATCTGAGATGCAGCAATGGCAGACTTAGTACTCCATTGTTTTTCTGAGCAGATTTGCCATTTTGTTTCCTACTAGAGAGTCACTGACAAAATCCCAAATTGCGATAGTACAAAGAAGCACAAAACTGGAGAGTTATATCCCCCAAATATTGGTATGTTAAGATCAGGAGAGAGAACAAATATGAAGTATTTATCATACTGAGTCCACCTCAACTTAAACCCCTCCCAGATTTAGTAAAATATAGTTGCCCAACAAATTCCCAGGAGATGGGATGATCATTCATTTATTTTGATGATATAGTGTGGATTATATTCTCTCAATTATTATTTTATTTCTGGCCATTGGATATAAAGGTTTCAAATGGTTCAAAAGTCTTTTATTTTCACATGTACCAATTAAGCTACAATGATATGCAAATTACCATACTGTAGTGCGTGGGTCTCAAAAGGAAGCACGAAGTCCAGTGTTTTGAGAGGCACCTTTAATTATGTTCCTCCCGGTTGTAGGGAGGTCCAAACGAGAGAAAGATGGCACCCAAACCCCTGCCTTTAAACCCTCTGGTTAAGGACCGCCTCCGGACTGAACCACTCCCGTGCCGAGGGGTTCGACAGTATGATGGCACGACCCTTGGGAGCTGCCACAGGACACCCCCCCCCCCCCAGAACCAGAGGCACGAAACGCACCGGCGGGTGCACGACCCGGCCGGCCCGCGTGCGGACGTCAGCCGTTCGTGGGGCTGGCGGAGGGACAGGTCGAGGGAATGGTCGAGGGACCGGCGGGAGGACAGGTGGAGTGACAGGCGGAGGGAGCCGTGAAGGGGGGGCGCCTTCGAAGCCGAGGTTGGGCAACCAGCACCGGCTGGTCAATGTCCAGGTGTGCCAGCTTCAAACGGTCAATCGACATTGCCTCCGGCCGGCCCCCCATGTCCAGGACAAAAGTTGACTGCCCATGTTCCAGCACCCGGAACGGGCCCTCGTACGGCCTCTGGAGTGGCGTCCGGTGGGCATCACGGCGCAGGAAGACGTATGGGCAGTCCCTGAGGGCTGATGGCACATGTGGGCGAAATGTCCCATGGCGGGACGTCGGGACGGGTGCGAGCCTGCCAACTCGCTCGCGAAGGCGCTTTAGGGTGGATGAGGGCGTTCCCTGCTGCCCCGGCGCCGACGGCACGAACTCCCCGGGCACCGTGAGTGGCGACCCGTAAACGAGCTCCGCCGATGATGAGGCCAAGTCCTCTTTGGGAGCAGTCCGGATGCCCAGCATGACCCACGGCAACTCGTCCATCCAGTCCGGGCCGGAGAGTCGTGCCTTCAGTGCTGCCTTTAGCTGCCGGTGGAACCTCTCCACCAGACCGTTAGCTTGCGGGTGGTAAGCCATGGTGTGGTGTAGCCGCACCCCCAGCAAGCGAGCCATGGCTGACCACAGCTCAGAGGTGAACTGTGGCCCCTGGTCTGAGGAGATGTGCGCCGGCACCCCGAAGCGAGCAATCCAGTGCGTGGACAACGCACGAGCACACGTAGCTGTTGAAGTATCGGCCAGCGGAATGGCCTCCGGCCACCGCGTGAAGCGGTCCACTATTGTAAGAAGGTGGGTGATGCCCCGGGATGGCGGGAGAGGCCCTACAATGTCTACGTGGAGATGGTCGAATCGCCGGTGAGGTAGACCAAACTCCTGGAGAGGCGCACGGACATGGCGCTGGATTTTTGCCGTCTGGCACGGAATGCAGGTGCGAGCCCAATGGCCAACCTGCTTGCGCAGACCGTGCCACATGAAACGAGCAGCCACTAGTGCCGTTGTCGCCCGGATTGATGGGTGAGCCAGTCCGTGGATCACCTCGAACACCCTCCAACGCCAGGTGGCAGGGACGATGGGGCGCGGCTGACCGGACGACACATCGCACAGGATTGTCACTCCCCCAGGACCGAGAGGGACATCCTCAAGGCGGAGGCCTGAGATGGCAGTCCGGTAGGCGGGCACTTCATCGTCCATGAGCTGTGCCTCTGCCAGAGCAGAATAGTAAATTCCGGGCGCCACCTCGAACACGGCGTTGATAGCGGGGCGGGACAATGCGTCGGCCACCCGGTTCTCTTTCCCCTCGATGTAGCGGATAGATGTTGTATACTCTGAAATGTAGGCCAATTGCCGCTGCTGTCGTGCGGACCAGGGGTCGGAAACCTTCGCCAGGGCGAAAGTGAGCGGCTTGTGGTCCGTATAGGCGGTGAACGTGCGGCCCTCCAGGAAGTAGCGCAAGTGGCGCACTGCCATGTACAGAGCCAGGAGCTCGCGATCGAACGCGCTGTATTTCGTCTGCGCGCGGTTGAGGTGCCGGCTGAAGAAGGCCAGGGGCCGCCAACCTCCGCCCATCAGTTGCTCCAGCACAGCGCCCACCACCGACTCCGAGGCGTCCACCGTGAGAGCAGTCGGGGCATCTTCCCGTGGGTGCACCAGTAGTACGGCCCGAGCCAGGGTCTCCTTCACGCCGCCAAATGCAGCCACTGCCTCGTGGGTCCATTCAACGGCTTTGTTCTGCCCACCCGCCAGGAGTTGATACAGAGGCCGCATGATGTGGGCCGTGGATGGAACGAAACGGTGGTAAAACGCCACCATACCGACAAACTCCTGCAGGCCGCGCACCGTGCGTGGGCGGGGAAACTGACGGATGGCGTCGACCCTGTCAGGCAGGGGAACCGCGCCTTGCGCAGTCACGCGGTGGCCGAGGAAGTCAATCTCGGTCACCCCAAAACGGCACATTTTGAGGTTGATGGCCAAACCATGTTCGCTGAGCTGCTGACAGAGCTGCCGAAGGTGGGCGCAGTGCTCCTGCTGCGAGCGGCTGGCCACCAGGATGTCGTCCAGGTACACAAATACGAAATCGAGGTCGCGACAAACCCTGTCCATCAGGCGTTGAAAAGTCTGCGCGGCGTTCTTGAGGCCGAACGGCATCCGCGTGAACTCATACAGTCCGAATGGCGTGATGATAGCCGTCTTGGGTACATCATCCGGGTGGACCGGGATCTGGTTATAACCCCGTACCAGATCCACTTTTGACAATATTGTGGCCCCAGCCAAATGGGCGGTGAAGTCCTGGATGTGGGGTATGGGGTATCGATCCGCGGTTGTTGCGGCGTTCAGCCGCCGGTAATCCCCGCAAGGTCGCCAGCCCCCGTTTGCCTTAGGGACCATGTGGAGTGGGGATGCCCATGGGCTGCTTGAAGGGCGGACGATCCCCAAGGCCTCCATCGTGCGGAATTCCAGCCGTGCTAGACATAGTTTATCTGGCGGCAGTCGGCGCGCTCGTGCGTGGAGAAGTGGGCCGGAAGTTTGGATAAAATGTACCACTCTGTGACTGGGGGTAGATGACCGAAACTGTGGGGTCAGGATGTCCGGGAACGTGGCCAAGATCCGCGCGAAGCGGGAGTCCACGGACGACAGGGGCCGTCCCACCGGCTGATCCAAACGCAGCATGATCGGCTCCAACGTAGCGGCATTGACCAAGCGCTGACGCCTGACGTCCACCATGAGGGAATGCGCCCGGAGGAAGTCGGCCCCGAGCAATGGCTGGGAGACATCAGCAATGGTAAACCGCCATGAGAAATGGCAGGAGCCGAAAATGATCGGGACCATGCGCACTCCATTAGTGCGGATGGGGCTGCCATTCGCCACGGTGAGGACGGGCCCCCGCTTACCGGAACGAATGTCGGCCAGCGAAGGGGGCACGACGCTGAGCTCCGCTCCAGTATCAACGAGGAAGCGGGTCCCGGAGCGCCGATCCCAGGCGAAGAGGCGGTGAATTTGGCCGGCCGCCGCAGGGACTATTGGCAGCCGGCCCAGGCGTTTCCCGGGAACGTGCAGGGTTGGCGGCATTGTCGTGCTGCCCCACCGGAGGTAATCGGGAGCTGCCGGGGTGACGTCATCGGCGCGCCTGCCGACGGCCAGCGCGTTGACGTCATCAGGGCGCGTCGGCCTCAGTGCGACCCCGTCTCTGCTGACGGCCAGCGCGCTGACGTCATCAGGGCGCGCCATCCACAACGCGTTGGCGCGCCTCCTGAGGGCCCTGAGGTCGGCAAACGAGGCGTCTGTGAGCTGCAGACGAATGTAGGCCGGCAGCAGATGCAGGTATGTATATTCAAATAGCAGGCACGGCGTGTGTCCATCCAGTAGAGCCACCATCTCCTTTAGGAGGCTAGATGGCCGTCGGTCGCCTAGGCCCTCCATATGCAGGATCCTAGCAGCACGCTCCATCCTGCTTAGGCCATAAATCTGGAGCAGGAGCTCCTTGAGGCCGAGATATTTATCAGTGTCCGGGGGGGCTGCGAGGAAGTCCGTGACCTCTTCAACCGTGTCCTGGTCGAGGGCCCCCACCAGGTAATAGAAGCGGGTGGCATCGACCGTGATGCCCCACAGGTTTAACTGGGCCTCCGCCTGCTGGAACCAGATGAGCGGCCGGGTGGTCCAGAAGTTGGGCAGTTTCACCGAGACCGCGTCCAGAGACAGGGCCGGGCTGGCCTGTTAGGAGGTAGGGCTTTCTCTTCTCTCCATCATGACGCCAATGGAGCGTCGGGGGTCACCAATGTAGTGCGTGGGTCTCAAAAGGAAGCACGAAGTCCAGTGTTTTGAGAGGCACCTTTAATTATGTTCCTCCCGGTTGTAGGGAGGTCCAAAAGAGAGAAAGATGGCACCCAAACCCCTGCCTTTAAACCCTCTGGTTAAGGACCGCCTCCGGACTGAACCACTCCCGTGCCGAGGGGTTCGACAGTATGATGGCACGACCCTTGGGAGCCGCCACAATACAATCATACAAAGAAAAAGCAACAAGACACACAACTACATAAAAGTTAACATAATCCACCACAGCGGATTCCCCACATTCCTCACTGTGATGGAAGGCAAAAAAGTACAATCTTCTTCCACTTTATTCTCCCGTGGTCGGGGCAGTTGAACCATTCATCGGGGCGATCAAAGCACACACAGCCGGCGGTCGAAGCTTCCGCATCGGGATGATAAAAACCCCCGCGTCGGGGCGGTCGAAACTCCCGCGGCTTGGAGTTACTGAAGTCGGTCTCTGACAAGAGATCGCGGGCTCCGTGATGTTAAAGCCCACAAATACCCATGGTTGGAGCTCCGAGGTCAATCCTTGGCAAAGGGATCACGGGCCCCACGATGTTAAAGTCCCGTAGGCACCGGCGATGGAGCTCTCGAAATCGGTCTCCTGCAATGGCTGCCAATTCCTTGATGTTAGGCCGCAGTGCGGATGGAGATATGATACGGGAAAAAATCGCATCTCTGTCGAGGTATGAGATGAGAAAAAGTTTCCCCCAACCCCCCCCCCCCCCCCCCAAAAAACAAGCTAAAGAACACTAAAAGCATACATTTAATACATATTATTAAAACACAAAGAAGGAAAGGACAGACAGATTGTTGGCGAGGCAGCCATTGCTGGCGCCACCCGGTGGTCTACATATAGCGTCATACTGCAAAGAAACAAGCCCTTCGGCACAACTCGACCATGCCAACCAAGATGCACCATTTGTCCCATTTGCTCACATTTGATCCACATCACTAAACTTTTCCTATCCAGTTACTTAGCCAAGTATCTTTTAAATGCTGCATAGTATCTGCCTCCTCTGGAAGCCTGTTCTATATACACACCACCCTTTGAGTGAAGAGGTTGCACCTCAGCTCCCTATTTAACCTTGCCCATCTCACCTTAAATCTATGTCCTTGATTCCCCACCCTGGATACAGACATCAGGGAATGTAACAATTAAACAGAGGCAAGGACATTTACATGGGACAGTTTAGATGGTTGGGAATAACAGGCATGTTCCCACCGCCTTAGCAAGATCACGTCGCCAGTCGGCAGACCTCAAAAAGATCTGAATCTCTCCTCATGTTCTACCTCAACCACTTCCTCCTTTTTATCCTACCATCCACCAACATTACCTGGTGAGGAATGGCAAGTAGCCCTACATCCACCCAGACTCTCAGTATGGCTGGCAATAGTGGCCTTACTGATTCCACAAATATTAATCGTTAGCCAGGATAATTGATTCCTGAATGCAGAACCAACACCGTCTCCAAACCGTCTCGAAGCAATAAATGCACAATTTCCAGAAACACCAGATACTCAAAACGAAGGATTTAGAGAACAATTCAAGACTGAAATGTTCCCATTTCAAGTGATGATAAATGTCCATGCCAAACAGGATGGAGGAGGGAGTGACCACTCTAAATCTCTGCTGGAAATTACTTTTAAAAGGTATCACGTGAAGTCAACAAGAATCTCTGTTTAATATTTAAGTGCTGAGGTTAAGCGAAAAGAACAAGCTATCAAAATACAAAGTATGAATAAAAGACGATAATGTGACACATAGCATTTAATTCAAGGTTTCACTGAAGAACAACATATTAGCTAGTATAACTAGCATTGGCTCTCAGCCCTGTTTGAAATCACAATCTTTCAATGTAATTAAAATGGTATTGCTGATTAGGATTGATAAAAAGACCTTGAGTAACTTTTAAGCATGTCTAATTATTCAACAGAGGAAACAGACAGTAATTAAAGAGAGCTGGCAAATAAGAACTCGCAGCTGAAGCACTTAGTTACTGGTCAATTCCTGCACATCAAAGTCAATGCAAGTCACTCTAGACTGATGGCTAACACACAAAACCTGTGGCAGTACAGTATATTAAAAATAGAATAGCGTGTTCTTCCAATAGTCAAGTAGCGTACCAAAGAGATGAGTGTTCACCTCATTACACAAGAATCACAGGTTTCACTTCGATCTGGCAGCCTATTGTGAGAAGTATAATTACGAATTCTTGGTCAGGTTGCACCTCATTTAACTGCAATACTTCAAACTGTGGGAAGATGAAGCACCGCTGCTTCCCTGTCCCTATGTAATAATTTCAGATCTTTTTATTATATTTTCATACAGACAGTCTAAGTGTGTTTTGGTCAGCGGTATCGTGCCAGGATGCCCATTGCATTGAAAGCAGACAGACTGCAGCCACGCTGTCTTAACAGCAGGTATTGAATATTAGCTAATCAACCTACTGGGTCTTTGAAAGATAATTAATTCTTTATTTATTAAACTTAATTTTCATTGACATTAATACATTGATGTTTGTTGCATCAAACAGGAAGATTGCAAGCTTAAAGTGAAAATATCGTTGAAAAAATAAAGGTTATTACTTATTTTAGCATCTTCTAATTGATTTCTTTATGCGATACTTCATGAATTTAAAAAAAGAACCCCAAAAAAATATTGAATATTGTATCGTAATTGTATGTTTTATTTCCTCATACAACCTAGACAACAGGTTATGTTTAAAAGAGTGCAATTAAATGACTGATCTGCAACTTTACCAAGAAGTGGCTACATACCAAAAAACAAATTAATACAACAAAAAAGGCCAGTGTTAATTTGTAGATATGAACATGATTCTTTCATATAAAGGAAATGCTTTTGCAGTCATTAGTCACATTATAACTTCAACCTTTGAATATGATTGATAGATTTGCAATGCATTTATGAAACGATAACCAATAAAAATGCATTAAAATCATGAAAAATAACCCAAATCTCATCCTGGTTTGAAGTGCATCAATAAAGCTTCTTGATTCTTCTGAAATGTATGCAGCGAAATACTTTTAATTGTAAATCTGTCAATTAAATACTGTATGATGATTAGATTGATTTAAAATTCCCATCTTAGGAGACTTATTGTTGTTCAATACAGCAGTCTTTTAATTTTTAATTAGAGCTGCTCTTAAGGAAAGTAATCCCAGTGTTTTCAATCTTCCCAAACATCACTGGTGTTCATCTGGTTGACCTTCTCAGAACCCGCCCTGAGGTCTCCACACCCATCCGGGCTATGGCCTCCGGAACTGTGCACAAAACTGCAGGTGATGCTAACAGAGATTTATCAAGATTAGTATTATTTATTTTTGTATTGAATGTCCCAATTTACAAACCTCTGCTTTTAACTATCACCTCAACGTCCTTTTACTTGTCGGTCCAAGCCTGAATGCTAGCCAGTTATTGTTGTGTGTGAGCATGGACCGCTTCGCCACTGAGGCTAAGTATTGAGCTGAGTGTTTGTTACAAGGGAACAGGTTCAAGGATCTGACTAGTAGAACAGAAAAAGGCTTACTCGTCTAGTTTAGTTTAGTTGCAAATCAGTTTTATTGGCAAGAGATGACAAAAACGATATTTGTCTCGGTGTGCATGGGGTCCAGTTTTATAGCAGCACACCTCTCTCTCGCCCTCTCTCTGCCTCTGTCCGCGGCGCTGATCGTGACTCAGCCTGTCGGTGAGCTCCTCTCTTACATGAACACATCAGATTTATTGGCAAGAGAGGGAACAAAAAGAATACTTGTCTTGGCTTGCTGGGGGTCTATTTTGCAGCAGCAAAGTTGCCTTGCCTAATTAAAGTTGCCTTGCCTAATTAAAGTTGCCTTGCCTTCTATATAATTAAAAGTCTGATCTTGACCACTTCCTGTTTGCGCTTTATATTGAATTTAGAAAAAACGCTACCACGTAAGGCTGTGATTTTTAGCCATCTTACTTAGAGTCCCCCTCCGCTCTTCAGGTGCCGAGGATTTTTCCCATCGATGAAAAAAAAAGTTTTTAGTGTTTAAAAAAAGTTGAGATTCTCCCTCCTGTCAATCACGCCATGAAGGCCACGCCCTTTCTGGTGGGAGGGGGGAGGGACGATAAAACCCAGAAGTATGGGTGTGGTTCAGTCTCTGCAAGATGGAGGAGGGACAGGTCACGACTCGCTGTCTTTAGTGGCCTTGCACCCTGCTTGAAGTGGTAAGAAACTGCACTTGAATTTGGTGGCTTGCACCCTGCTTGAAATGTAATTTCAAGGAATAGCCGTGAGTCAACTGCCAGCCCACCAGCCGTGAGTGAGTGAGCTGCCAGCACAACAGGCTTGAGTGACTGAGCCGCCAGCCCAAGAACCTATTCGGCCCACATTATCCATACTAGCCCTGTGGAAACCAGTCCCTTCAGCCCATAACACCCATACTAGCACTCCAGAGATTTACCTCATGATTTCAAAAATCTACTGATCTGTAAATTTGGTTAATTATTTCCCGGGTTTTTACCTAAGATTGTTCACCAATCTGACATTTTTTTTCAAATCTAACGGATGGCCAGCTGATGACATCACAATGCTTTTGCTCGTGGCCCACCAGGCTCATGTCCCAGCCCCCCCCCCCTCCCCCCACCCTGTATTAAAGCAGCTGCTGTCAATGCGCAGGTGCACTGTTTTCACCACCCCCCAACCCGTTCTTCAAAAGGCGCAGAATGAACGAGCAGGTTCTGCAGATCCCGAGGTCACCGGAGGTCACCAGAGGTCACCGGAGATCTCCGGTGATCACCTGCATTCACGAGCTTTCCGCCTTGCTTGTGAAGAACTTTCTCTTCACGGCCTACTTAGCGAGCGAAGTCACACCCCTCCCCGTCCCCTCCCTCTTGCTGCAAACCGCTCTTATCCTGCTCCTCCCCCTGCTGCTACCTGCTCCGGTTTTCCAGAGAGTCGGGCCACCTTTCTCCCCACTTCTTTTCTCCCTCCTCTCTCCTCTCTTCTCTTTCTTCCCCCTCCCTCCCCTCCCCCTCTATCCCTCCCTCTCTCCCCACTCTCTCCCCCCTCACCACTACTCCCCCTCCACCCTACTCTCTTTCCCCCCCTCCTCCCACTCCCCCTCCTCTCTCCCCCCTCACCACTACCCCTCTTCACCCCCTCCATCTCTCCCCTCCACCCTACTCTCTTTTCCCCCCTCCTCCCACTCCCCCTCCTCTCTCCCCCCTCCTCTTTCCCCCTCTCCCCACCTCCTCTCTCCCACTCCCCTCTCCTCTCCCTCCCCCCTCTACGCCCTACCCCCTCTCTACCACCTCACTCTCCCCTCCTTTCTCTTCCCCTCCTCCTCTCCCCCCCTCCCTCTCCCCCCTTCGCCCCTCTCTCCCCCTACTCTCCCCATCTCTCTCTCCCCTCCACTCTCTCCACTACTCTCTCTCCAACCATCTCCCCTCCCCCTCCCCTTCCCCTCTCCCTCTCCCTCACCCTCCCCCTCCCCCCTCCCCCTCACCCCCTCTGCCCCTCTCTCCTCCCCCTCCACTCCCTCCTCTCCCCAGTCCCCACTCTCTCTTCCTACCCCCCTCATCTCCCTCCCCCTCCCCCACTCCCCCCCTCCCTCCCTACCTCCCTTCCACCCCCTCCCCCATCTGCCCCCCTTCTCACCCACCTCTCACCCTTCTCTCACCCCCCCTTCAACCCCCCCTCCACCCCCCACCCCCCTGTGTGTGTGGGGGATGGTTAGTGTGTGTGTGACGCCGCTGGCCTCCCCCCCCGCGCGTTGAGGGGACGGGACCCAACGGGTCCCTCTTGGTCTAGTGTGTTCTAAATATAGTGCTACCGATTGCAGCACTATGGGGTTTAAATATAGCGTTACCGGCCACAGCACTATAGGCTTTAAACATAGTGCCTTGGGTCACAGACTATTCAGCAAAATTCTCATATAACGGTGTTGTACTACCATTAACGAAGAGCCCTGTTTTGACCCTTCAATGGAGAGGTGGCTACTGATGAAGCAAATGAAGCTGGTAGGTTCTACATCATTGCCCAGAGGTACTTGACACCTTCATTCCACTCACAAACTTCCTTCATTGTACTAAATCTACGGTTGTTAATTAATAAATTGCCATGGTAATTAGCCAAAACTTAGTTCTTGTTAAATGTGCAATAAAGACAATAATTAAAAATCCTTCATTGTTTCCAGCCCTTTGAATGCTTTGAGTTCACTGACAGTCAATGCTCATACTGTTAGGCTGTTGTCAAAATCAACTCAAGGGGATAATTTATCCAGTGTACTGATAGTGTCCTTGAGTTTATGCTGATCAAGACTTTTCTGTTTCATGCCTCTCCAGGTTCTTTGCATTTAAATGTGGCAACATTAAATGTTATCCACATTGTAACTGTCTGGCCCTATCTACATTGTGGCCAGCAAATCAAATGTGCAATGGTGCACAATAGATGCAATGTAAACGCTGCACATCGAAACTCATCAATTTCCTCTTGATTGGCAACTCTCTGTCTACATTAGGATTATGGAGCAATTCAATCTCTCTGGAGTAATGCTGCACCCGCTGAGTTCCTCCAGCAATTTTGTGTACCCTCTCTGGAGTAATGTCTGATATGTTGAACATTCAGTTTTGAATATTTTTAAGGATGGGAGGAAGATTCTGTGAGAAGGAGTCAGCCAGTATGTGTGAGGAGGAAGTTTGAGTTTGATCAGTTTATTGTCACATGTTCTGAGGCACAGTGAAAAGCTTTTGTTGCATGCTAAGAATTGAGGATGCAGCATAGGGAGTGAGGGAGGTCACGTGGGTTGTGACTAAAGACTGTAGGTAAAGATTTGTAAACAAAGCTGGAAGACATCCTAATGATGGGAGGAGCAGAGAAGAGAAAGGAGATCTAATTTAGTTATGTGTGATTTACTAAAGGAAGTTAGATTGTAAGAGGTAGGAATTTCTATCTAATAGATAAAACATAAGGAAACAGCGATGCCTTGCATTTGGGTGAGACGAGAGATTTATCACACACACAGTTGTGAGTGTGGAATTCTCTGTCTCAGAGGCGCTGGAGGCTGGTTCTCTGGATACTTTCAAGAGAGAGCTAGATAGGCCACTTAAGGGCCTGTCCCACTTGGCCATCATTCGCGCGCCATTTACGCGACCTGCTAGCGTGTGGGTAGTGCGTGGGTAGCGCGGGACGGGTGCATGGAGTGGCGTGGAGGAGTGTGGACTTCGTCCTGGGGCCCAAGACCCTGGCGCGGCGCTACGTCTCACCTACAACAGCAGCAGAAGCAGGCAAACGATCGGCGAGCTCAGCCTGGGGCTCATGGCCGCTGCGGACCGGTTCCGCCCCTACTCCTACGCCCAGAGCGGGGCCAAGATGATTGGAGATAGACCCAAAATGCTGGAGTAACTCAGCGGGACCGGCAACATCTCTGGAGAGAAGCAATGGGTGATGTTTCGGGTCGAGACCCTTTTTCAGTCTGAAGAAGAGTCTCTACCCAAAACATCATCCATTCTTTCTCTCCAGAGATGTTGCCGGTCCCGCTGACATACTCCTGCATTTTGTGTCTATCTTCAAATGACGTCACGCGCTCCTGACGTATGTGCGGACGCATGATGACGCGCTCGACTGTCGTGCGTCAGTCACTACCGGCCTGTCGCGCAAATGACTGCCAAGTGGGACAGGCCCTTTAAAGATAGCGGAGTCAGGGGATATGGGGAGAAGGTTGGAACCGGGTACTGATTGTGGATGATCAGCCATGATCACATTGAATGGCAGTGCTGGAGCGAAGGGCCAAATGGCCTACTCCTGCACCTATTGCCTATTGTCTATTGTATTGAAAGGAACTAAGGGCCCGCATTAAATGGCAAGGCAGAGCAGATACAATATGGACAGAGAAGGCATGCACAGAATAAGATGGACAATGAACTAAGATCAGGAATCAAAGTGAGTCGAGAGTGAGGAATTATTTAACCCGGAAACAAAAAATGAAAGGAAGGAACTATGAATCAGTATTTTAAGTTAACAAAGGTCAAAGGTCAAAAACTTTATTTGCCATTTGTGCTTGCACGCATAGGAACTCTTGTGCGGTTGTTCAGAGAGTCAAGTCAAGTCAAATAAAAAAGACACACAGAAAGACACATAATCTATAAAAACATATGCTTCTCTAGAAATAAAAAAAGAGAAAGTGCCTAAAACCCTATATAAAGGGGAAAGTGAGAGCATTGTAACTTGCACAAACCCTATATAAAAGTGTCGATTGCATTGTAAATTGCACAGGCCCAGGAGACAATATAATATGATATACTATGATATACTATGAGGTAGGTCAGGACATCAGTTCATTTTGTTTTGGCCAAGAGTCTCACTGTGGCAGGGAAGAGGCTCTTAAAAAAGCGTGTTCTTTTATAAATAGTCAGGAGTGTTTAATTACCAGGACCGGAGTAACTAACTTTCGACTTGCCACAGCTTTACAGGCACATTAAAGGCACAAAAATGATGCATAAATATACAGCAAATTACCAGTTATCTAGGTAAACCAGGCCATTATACTGCAAGCCAATGTCTGGAGTGCAGCTTTTGTAATCCATGGTAGTTCAGTGCTGAGGTACGATGTGTCATAGAAACATAGAAACATAGAAAATAGGTGCAGGAGTAGGCCATTCGGCCCTTCGAGCCTGCACCACCATTCAATATGATCATGGCTGATCATCCAACTCAGTATCCTGTACCTGCCTTCTCTCCATACCCCCTGATCCCTTTAGCCACAAGGGCCACATCTAACTCCCTCTTAAATATAGCCAATGAACTGGCCTCAACTACCTTCTGCGGCAGAGAATTCCAGAGATTCACCCGTCTCTGTGTGAAAAACGTTTTCCTCATCTCAGTCCTAAAAGATTTCCCCCTTATCCTTAAACTGTGACCCCTTGTTCTGGACTTCCCCAACATCGGGAACAATCTTCCTGCATCTAGCCTGTCCAACCCCTTAAGAATTTTGTAAGTTTCTATAAGATCCCCCCTCAATCTTCTAAATTCTAGCAAGTACAAACCGAGTCTATCCAGTCTTTCTTCATATGAAAGTCCTGACATCCCAGGAATCAGTCTGGTGAATCTTCTCTGTACTCCCTCTATGGCAAGAATGTCTTTCCTCAGATTAGGAGACCAAAACTATACGCAATACTCCAGGTGTGGTCTCACCAAGACCCTGTACAACTGCAGTAGAACCTCCCTGCTCCTATACTCAAATGTCATGGTAACTATCGTCCTATTTAAATGTATCACGTGATACTATGAGTCAAAAAGGTCAGAGGGCACATGTTGCCAGGATGTACTGGAATGGAGGACGAATAAAACAAAGCATTTATGTTCAGCGTCCTTGAAGCGCGGTTGTCACACTCGGATCAAGGCGAGGATCTGACAGGGTGTGCAGGGCGGTTCAAGAGATTGACGATTGCTGGGAAGAAGCTGTTCTTGAAAGTGAAGGTTAGAGTTCTCAGGCTCCTGTCCCTTCTTCCCGATGTTAGCCACTGGATGAGAGCATGCCAGGGAGTGTGGGTTTCTGAAGACATTAGCTGCCTTCTTAAGGCAGCACTTCCTGTAGATCCCTTCGATGGTGGGGAAGTCGATATCTGTGATGGACCGGGCGACGTCCACCACTCTCAGCAACGTCCTTCATTCTTGCGCTTTTGAGTTACTGAATCAGATCCTGATGCAATCAGTCAGTATACTCCCCACCGTATATGGTGGCATGCTGTTTCTCCTCCAACATTTGAAGAAACAGAGGTGTTGGTGTTCTGGGCCAAGGACAGATCATCAGAGATGTCCATGCCCAGGACCTTCAAGTGGTTAACCCTCTCCACTGCCATCTTGCTGATGAGGACATGTGCATGGTCCCTCAGCCATTCCTTCCGGAATATCAGCTTCTTGGTCTTGTTAACATTGAGAGCAAAATTGTTGCTCTGTCACCACTCAACCATATTATCGATCTCCCTCCTCTACTCTAACTCACTGTTATCCATTATTCGTCCAAATACAGAGGCATAAACAATGAATTTAAAGATGGCATTGCAGCAGGGTCTGGCTACATTGTCATGGGTACAAAGTTAGTAGAGCAGGGGACTGACCACTCGGAATCAGATTACTGAAATGGAGGCATGGTGGTACAAAGGTGAAGATGAAGAATTCAACATGCAAATTTGTGATATGAGCCACACTTTGTCCCTTGTGGTGAGGGGCAACAAGAAGCTTCATCAGATGTGAAGTCTTCCTGGCATATTTTGCAGCCTTTATTCTGAGGCTATCTCCTCCACTACAGAGGCCTTTCCCTTTTATTTTATAACAGGCTCGGATTCGATAATTTCCAGAAGGCTGACAGTTACAACAAGTGAGACCTCAAGATAAACAGAAAGGGTTAAAAAAAAAAAGCAGACAATGAGAGATTGTCTCGATTCTTCAATTAAAATATATCTGGTATCCATTACATAATGATTTATAGTGATGTTTAGATAAAGACAATAGCGTTCTTAGAAATTGCAGTTATTTGGCTATTAGTGCATGCAATTCAGAGACTTAATCATGCACAGAATAGATCAGTTCACTTAAACTGTATTGTCTCCCATTTAATTGTTTTGAATCTTCCCTCCCATTATTTCTGATCCAATCTCTTTAATTTAACACTGTTATTTGTGCAAGGCAATTAGATCTTGCTTTTAAAATGGAGTTCTGTCTATTTATTCGCACAAACTACTCTTTGTTCAGACAACTTTGAAGCAATGTTCCAGTTGGAATATCATGTGCGTATTGGGATATTTAACATTATTCATCTGCCACTTCAATCCTTTGGACGGATGAAATGGCATGATGGTTTGAATGGCAGGCCAATAAAATACAAAAAATTCCCAGGGCCTTAAAAAAATCCAATCCAAAGTATGCCAAATCAGTCAGAACCAAGCTGAGCCAAACTGCTTTCAGCAGCTCCATCTTCAAACAGATATTCTAACTCTACATCCCCTACCTTCACAAAGCCACCGGCTTCCACCTCCATAATATTATCAGAGTTTACCTAGTGTGTCAGACGGTCTTGTGGGGACCCCATTTCATGTAACTATCACTGCCGACGTTGAAGATTCATGTTAACTATTCCAATGCTCTCCTAGGTAGCCATCCATCGGAAATCATTCATAAACATCAGCTCTCAAAATTGCTAAACCTAATATAGACACAAAAAACTGGAGTAACTCAGCGGGACAGGCAGCATCTCTGGAGAGAAGGAATGGGTGACATTTCAGGTTGAGACCCTTCTTTAGATTGCTTAGCGATAAGGGAAACGAGAGATATAGACAGTGACGTGGAGAGATAAAGAACAATGAATGAATGAACAATGAATGAATGAATGAGGGTGAAGCGGAGAGATAAAGAACAATGCAAAAAAGTAACAATGATGCCACTGTAAGCTGTTTGTAGGGTGAAAATGAGAAGCTAGGGTAATGGGTGGGGGAGAAATCAATATTCATACCATTGGGCAGTTAGCTGCCCAAACAAAATATGAGATGCTGTTCCTCCAATTTGGATTTAACCTCACACTGACAAGGAGGAGACCGAGGTCAGACAGGTCTGTGTAGGAATGGGAAGGAGAATTAAAGTGTCCAGAAACTGGGAGATCAGGTTGGTTCACGCGGGTTGGGCGAAGGTGTTTTGTGAAACGATCGCCCAGTCTGCGTTTTGTCTCGCTGATGTATAAGAGGATACAGTAGTTGAGGTGGGAGGAGGTGCAAGTGAACCTCTGCCGACCTGAACGGACTATCGGGGTCCCTGGACAGAGTCGAGGGAGGAGGTATAGCGACAGGTGTTGCATCTTCTGCGGTTGCAGGGGAAGGTACCTGGGTGGTTTGGATGGGATGAATTAAACAGGGAGTTGCGGAGGGAACGGCCTCTGCGGAAAGGGGTGGAAATGGGAAAATGTGGCTAGTGGTGGGATCCCGTTGGAGGTGGCGGAGGTTTCGGACGATTAAGTGTTGTATGCGATGGCTGATGGTGTAGAAGATAAGGACTAGGGGGGACTGTCTCTGTTGTGACCAGGGGGGAGGGGGAGCAACTGCAGAGCTGCGGGGTTCCGAGGAGTAATGAGTGAGGGCCTCATCTATGATGGGAGAGGGGAACCCCCACTCCCTAAAGAATGAGGACATCTCAGATGTTCTATTATGGAACACCTCATCTTGGGTGCAGATGCGACGCAGATGTTGGAATTGGGAGTATGGAATCGAGTCTGTGCAGGAAGCAGGGTGGGAAGAATTGTAGTCGAGATAGTTGTGGGAATGAGTGGGTTTGTAATAGACGTGAGTCAATAGACTATTTTATGTGATGGAAACTGAGATCAAGAAAGGGGAGGGAGATGTCAGAGATGGTCCAAGTTAATTTGAGTGCAGGATGAAAATTGGTGGCAAATTTGATGATGTCCATGAATTCTGCATGGGTGCTAATGCTCTTTGTCTCTTTGTTCTTGCAGGCTCACATTAATTGCCAGTCACAGAAGTCTCTTGATCGTATTCCTGGCATTACCATCTTTGCATCACAGCCTTTGCACATCTCTCTTCATTCTGACATGTTTGACTTTTCCTTTGTTGCACAGACAGTGGCTGTGCCTAGTAGCTTGAATTCCATATTGTGGAAATCTGATGGGTTTACATTTCTGTTATGTGAAAGGAGTGAGCTGCATTTTGGCTCCAAGTGATAGCCATTGAAAGTGGCTGTCAAAAGTGGGTTCATGTGTTATAATGGGTTGTACAATTGAGGAATTCAGTTCCACCTTTGAAATACGGTCTGCCTTTGCAAGATGTGTCAGAAAACAAGTTCACGGGTCAGATCCTTTCAGTTTGAACGATTATCGGTTAAAGCACCAAACACTTCTCCTCCAAATAGGAAAGTAGAAAAAATCAGTTCTTGCAGTGAAGGACACGTTGAAGAAACAGGTGGTAGAAAAGTCAAAATTGACTTTGAAGTATTAGTAATTGGAGGACTGGTGAGTCATTGGAGTCAAGTAGAGGGTTGCAGAGAGATGAATAGGAAATTTACCACAGGATTGAAGTGAGGCGATGCAAATCTGGAATCTCCAGGAGGTTGGAGCTAAGAGGGACAAATTTGTAGAAGTAGAATGAATAATTAAATGTTAGTCTGTCAAAGTTTGCAGTAGTGAGGGGTAGCATGGGAATCTATGGGAGGGGTGCAATGCAGGAGATGAAACCTGGGGACTCTAGTGGAGGGTTTCTGTGGAGTGAGGGCAAGTCTGAGCCCTGTGGAAGATTGCAGTGTGGAGGAGCCAACAGGAGGCTGTGAAGGTGGCAAAGAAATTGGGGAACACAGAAAGGGATGCTCTGGGCCAAGTGGAGCTATACTATAGTCTATAGAGTATTGTGACAGAGATGGAAGTACTGCATTGGAGTCTATAAAGCAGTGTAGTTGGAAGAATTGGAAATACTGGTATCATTCATTGTGGATGTGAATTCTTTGTGAATTGTGGATCATTCTTTGTGACATTATGCTTAGTCAGCTGCCTTGTTTGGGACTTATATATTTGAAGTGTGTAGGAAGCAACTGCAGGTGTTGGTTTAAACCGAAAAGAGACACATAAAGCTGGAGTAACTTAGCGGGACAGGCAGCATCTCTGGGGAGAAGGAATGGGTGACATTTTGGGTCGAGACCCTTCTTCAGACTTTTATGTCTATCTTCTATATATTTGCAGCACATTTAAACGATGGTCTATCCAAATGTATGTAGTATAATCGTTCAGACAAAGTGAATGGTAAAGCCAATTTTTCTGCACCAGTCTTTGCCTATATTACAAAGAATAGTCCAACAGGCTTTTCATTGAAATGAATGATACAGCATTCCACCAGAGGGGTGATAATGTATTACTTCTATACCTAGTTAAGAGTAAAATAAATGGAGTTCTGAATCAAATATAAATCATACTTGAGCCTCTTTGGCTGAGCATCTTGCCTCTGAGTCAGAGGTGACAGGTTCATAGAGTTATTCTGGAGCTTAAGCTGTGCAGTACCAACAGTGTGCCACGGTGTTGCAGATGTCATCTTTTGGATGAGACTTTAAGCCAAAATCTCACCTAGGTCTTAAATGAATGTATAAAATATATAGTACTAATTTGTTCCAATGCTTTGAATATCATTCTGTAAAGTTAATAAATTCTAGGAGCAGAGATAGGCCATTCGGCCCATCGAGTCTACTCCGACATTCAATCACGGCTGATCTATCTTTCCCTCTCAACCCCATTCTCCTACCTTCTCCACTTAACCCCTAACACCCGTACTAATCAGGAATCTGTCAATCTCCTCCTTAAAAATATCCATTGGCTTGGCGTTCACAGCCTCTTTGGCAATGAATTCCACAGATTCACCACCCTCTGACTAAAGCAATTCCTCCTTATCCCATTTCTATAGGTACATCCCTTTATTCTACGGCCTCTGTTCCTTGACTCGCCCACTAATGGAAACCCCCCCCCCCCCCACCTCAAAGAATTACATATGAGCAAAAACAAAGATTAATCTGAATATTATCTTGTTGTTGCTTGTTGGGGGCTTTCTGTTGCAACTCCCAGTGATGCCATGTCAAAGATCTTCAATGCATAAATTACACTGAGATGTGCAGTGGTGCGAAAAGTGCTGCATAATTCAAGATCCTTGTTAAAGAACATATTGTTGTGCCCCTTGTGCCTCCTTATTTAAGCTTTTAATAATTATACTTCAAATTACACTTCAATTAATTGGCATCAAATAAAACAAAAGTGCATGCTTCAAGTAAACAAATTCTATACATAATGAAATCAGAAATTTCAAAAAGAAAAGAAAAAGAGTCAGACCAACATATTCACTCAGTAAGAAACAATAAAGTGTATGATATTTGTACTAAGATTGATAAAAAATCTCATTACCTGGTACAGCAAAGCTGTTTAATTAATTTAAATATTCTCCACCACAATAGGAGATTATGCGTTTAAGAGTGGGGGCAGATCTCTTTCACTAAGTACAACTTAAAAAATCAAATAGCATTGTTGGAACTTGAGATCCTATTGTCCTCTGTTGCTTGCTTAGCAGTTAATCAGCATGCAACATGCATAATCTATTAATAATTTACAATAGGACTTTGAATGATTCATTGGAATCACAAAACACAAAAAGGACAATTTGCATTCAATTTCTGAGCAGTTTTAGTAAATGTAATGTCATTTGTTGAAGGATCAACAGATGTATTTTTACAGTCCCAGATGAATTGGTCAATGTTCACCAAAGTCACCGAATTTCGAACCAATGTTTCAAAATGCGGAAAAAAACACCTTTTGAATAGGGAAATTATAATCATATTTCATCATCTGCCTGAGGGGAAGACTCAATTGGTGTAAAGGAGGACGACTCTGATGCAGTAACCAAGGAACGAAAAAAGCAGATGGTGGAAATCTAAAATAGAAACAGCAAACAGCAACAACAGGTCACGATCTTAACTGTGACTTTTTTCTCTGCAGATGCTACCTGATCTGTCATATATGTCCAGCATTCTCACAACACTGATGGACTCATCAATCTACACAATGCTTCATTATAGGAAGCAGCCCTTTGTCCCAACTTGTCCATGCTGACTAAGTTGCCCCATGCCCCATCTCACCTCTAAATCTTTCCTCTCCCAACGCACCAGTCCAAGTTTCTTTTGAATGTTGTTATTATTTAGTTATGTAAAAGTGTGTTTTTTTGTGTTTTGATGTGGGGGAAGAGGGTACGGTGCGGGGGATACCGTCCTTCAGCCGCTTCCTGGTGAAGACGCGACTATTATTCGAGTCGCGTCCTCGCCCCCCCCCCCAGCGGCCTACCTACTGGATTGGCGTGGCCTTTCCTGCCGGGATCGACCAGAGCTCCAGCAGCGGCGGGACAGCGCTTTAACATCGCGGGGCTGACGATGCCTTACCGGGGATCGCCGTCTGGAGCCCGGAGTGCTGGACCTGCGGCACCGACATCATGGAGCTGCGGTTTGCGGGTTTGCGGGCTCCCAACGCGGGCGGCGCTGATGGACAGCGCGGGGTCCTGCGACTCTGCCCGGCTCGGCCTGCGGACTCGGGAGCTGCGGACTCCGGCTGTGGGAGGCAGCTGATCTGGAGGTCCGGGCCGCTGAGGAGGATGTTCACCGTCGGGGTTCGGCGTCGGCGTTCCACCAGCCCGGCGTGAGGGCCTGAACATCGGGTCACCCGGGGCGGCGACTGCGGGTGCTAGGAAGGCCTCGACCACGAGTGAACATCTGGGAAGAACGGAGGGGAGGCTGGCTGGACTATGGTGCCTTCCTCACCTTGGTGCCACTGTGTTATGTTGTGTCGTGGACTTTCAGTGTTTGTGCTTTTTTTTAAATTCTATTTTATTTTTAATATGTTTTATTATTTATTATTATTTATTTATTTTTATTTTTATGATACTGCCTGTAAGGGAAATTCATTTTGTTGTCTCTAACTGAGACAATGACAATAAATTTGAATACAATACAATACAATACAATATTATATCTACCTCAACTACTTCCTCTGGCAGCTCATTCAATATACCCACTCCCTCTGTGTGGAAAAGTTATCTTTCATGTTCCTATTAAACCTTTCCCCATCTCGCTTTCAATCTATGTTCTCTAGTTATTGATTCCCCTACACTGGGAAGAAAAGGCCTCTGTGCATTCACCCTATCCATTCCCCTCATCATGTTATCCACATCTATAAAATCACCACCCAGGGTCCTGCTGCCAAGGAATACATTCCTAGTCTGAACTTATTGATGATGGTTAATTAAACACATATGCCAATGTGGTAGCCAGCAGTCCAGAGGATTGGACCCACAATCCAAAGTCAAGCTCAAATCCTAAAATCCCACCAGAGCACACAGGGCAGCACGGTGGCGCAGCGGCAGAGTTGCTGCCTTACAGCTCTTACAGTGCCAGAGACCCGGGTTCAATCCTGGCGACAGGTGCTTTCTGTACGGAATTTGTACGTTCTCCCCGTGACCTGCGTGGGTTTTCTCCGAGAACTGCGGTTTCTTCCCACACTCCAAAGACGTATGGGTTTGTAGGTTCATTGGCTTGGTATAAATGTAAAAATTGCTCCCAGTGTAGGATAGCGTTAATGTGCGGTGATCGCTGTTCGGTGTGGACCCGGTGGGCTGAAGGGCCTGTTTCTGCACTGTAGCTCTAAACTGAACGACACAAAAGAATCAGAGCATTTAAATTTCATGACATGGATAGAAATTCTGGAATGAAATGTCGATCATGATGATTGTCAACCGATTCTCCGATGTGCTATATGCGAGGAATCTGCCATCCTCATCCCATTTAGCCCATAAAGTGGATAATTCTTCACTGCCTTAGCAAGCCACTGGGTTCCAGTGTGGAATGAACATTAGATCCTGGCCATGCCTACTATTTTGAGTGAATAAAAGAACATTTGAAAGGCAGCACATACTGACACCATCAACCCTGATTAGAATCCAGACAAGAGGATAATTCCCCTGCCAATCACAAATGAAAGCTGCATCGCGATAAGTGACTGGAATTGACTATATGCGCATAATTTACACTGACTGTTCTGCATTTTCCTGGTGAAATTGTCCTGCTTTTATTGGGAATCAGTGTCATATCAGACGTAAGATCTGCTTCCCATAGTTCGTCAAGGCGTTTTCTTAAGTATCATTTATACACTGATTGCTGCACAGTGCTGCTTAAATAGGCTATGTTTGAAGAATAAATAGACTTTACTGAGTGTAAAATATGCTGTTTGCTTCATGTCAAGCCTTAATCCCATCCTCGCATTGAGTTTAATGGTTGGTGCTTGTATTCAAAGTCCTCCAGTACATGAAGGATGCAGAATTCAGAACGCAGAAAACAGTAAACCCGAATTTACAATGAAACATTAGATAGTGTTTAAATATTTTACCACATAGGACTTGGATCTAATAGTAGATAATTATTGATCATGACAATTTATATCCTGTAATGTTTAAGCATTTACATGGTTCTTGTCAATGGGAGTAAAAGAGAAAGACTCTCTTCCATCTTCGAAGGGAAAGGATCTTACCGGGTTTAAAAGATCCAAGATGATGCCCAACCCAGGCGACTCGTTGTGTGCTGGTCACAGAAGTGGAACTGCAATCACGCATCACATTCGCTTCACTGTTTTAAATATTATTATCATATATTGTCTGTCCGCTGACTGGTTGGCATACAACAAAAGCTATTCACTATACCTCAGAACACGTGACAGTAAACTAAACTCAAACTCGACTCAAGAGGTGATATGGAATAAATATGTATGAGGAGCTTGCAAACTATGGATTGGAAGGAAGTAGAGAAGAGTAAGGAGGGGCAATAGAGGGATTAAGCTCATCCCCATCCCCTTCCCCAGTTGTCTTAGAGATCAAATAGATAAATGTGTTTCTTTTATGTTTCATTCGCACCCGCTGGTTATTTGGCATATCGGTTATATTATTGACAACATTATTTTAAAAGCAATGATCCAGAGAAACCAAATCATTTTAGCTACAGAATATAAATTTACTGTATTTCCCGGCAATGAAGACGCACCTCCAATTTAAGTTACTAAATTTTGAGAAAAGGATGGTGGGACAGGGTCAAAGGTTTGGTTTTAGTCCAGGGGTCGGCCATATCGCTTGCGTGCCCTGGGACTGGCTGCAGTTCCCAGATCCCTCGCATCCCCTGGACCAGCTGCAGTTCCCAGGTCACCTTCGAGCCCTGGGACTGGCTGTAGCACCCAGGTCGCCTGCGAGCCCCGGGTCTAGCTGCAGTTCCCAGGTCGCCTGCAAGCACAGGACTGGCTGTAGTGCCCAGGTCGCCTGCCCCGGGGGAAAAAAAGAGAGAGAGAGAGAGAGAGAGAGAGAGAGAGAGAGAGAGAGAGAGAGAGAGAGAGAGAGAGAGAGAGAGAGAGAGAGAGAGAGAGAGAGAGAGATAGAGAGCCAGCAGAAGGCACTGAGGTGGCGGCCGGTTCCATTGTCAGCTCGCAGCCACCCGAGCTACTTCCCTCCCCGGCCACAATGCGGTGGCTCTGCGCCCAGAACGCCACGGCAGAGGTGAGTGAGTGAGTTGCTGGCATGATCCCCGATCCCCTCCTTCTCAACGCTCCTGCCCTCCCCACAACTTTACCCCTGGAGGCCCAGCCAATTTGTGCAGCCCAGGCCGTGCTGACCCAGTCCAGATTCCCCTCACTGTGAAAGGAACTCTCCTCCCCCCAGCGGCGCTGTCCTTTTACAGCCGCTTCCCACTTTACAGCCGCTTCCCATCAGCTGCCAGCAATGAGGGATAAGCTTGGCTATCGTTCTTGATGTTGCTGTACTGAGGGATAGCCAAGTCTATCTTTCTTGGCTCGCAACCTAACCTTCGGCCTCCACGGCGCAGATAAATTTTTGTGCCTTATTTTTGGGTAAAAAATAGCGTCTTCATTGCCGGGAAATACGGTAGTTACATATAAAGAAATCTGTAATAAAAGTCGAGTGAAACTTAAGAGATTTTTGAAAAATAAATATGGCTTACTATATTCTCTCTGGAAAAAAAATATTGACATCATAACCTGCTCTACTTATGACTCCAGGCTTACAGTAATGTAGGTAAATCTTAACACCCCCAATTATTTTTTAAGCAATATTTGAGGTTAAGGAATTGACAGGGGTTAATAGAATAGCCTGGGTGAATAGCTGCAGTGCAGTTTATAGATGATACACATTACCATGACCGTATTTCGATGGTGGAGGGAATGAATGTTCAAGGAAGTGGTAATGCCAATCAAATAGACTAATTTGTCCTGGACGATGCTGAACTTCTCGAGCGATTTTTAGACTTTAGAGATACAGCGTGGAAACAGTCCTTTTTGCCGCCGGGTCCGCGTCAACCAATGATCACCCCATACACGCGCCCTATCTTACATACTAGGGACAATTTACAGAAGCCAATTAACCTACAAACCTGAGATCAGGTCTGAAGAAGGGTCTCGATCTGAAACGTCAACCATTCCTTCTCTCCAGTGATGCTGCCTGTCCTGTTGAGTTACTGCAGCATTTTGTGTCTATCTTCGGTTTAAACCAGCATCTGCAGTTCCTTCCAAAACAACCCACAAACTTGTATGTCTTTGGAGAGTTTAAATATTCTCTATGTTAAAGTGTGAGATAATTTCTTGGAGGGTTTTTAGTTCACCACTTTACTTGTCATTTGGCACACATCTATGGGGATGGAACATCACTGTCAATCATCCTGCCAGTCCACAAAGTAATAATTGAAAGTTCATTTTAAAGTTCTCTGTGATTTATACAGGCCAGCTAAGCAGCCTTAATTAGCACTAAGAAAGTGTACGGTGGACATAATAATAAATAATTAAGCCAAAATAATAGCCTGGTAAAATATCAATTGTTTCATCACATCACAATTTCATTCATCTGCCAAAAATCATCAGTTCATCCATTCATCTGACCCTTGTCAATAATTGTCATGATCTTATCACAAAAAAAATCAAAAGCTACATTACTGAGTGCTGCATGTTCATGAGAAGCATTTTTTAAATGGAAAACAGCACAGATTTTGTGCAATTTGCACAGGGAGAGATTTGAATTAAAAGTTAGGGAAGTAAATACAGGTAACTAGAATAAAATTTAAATTAAAAACTCAGATCTTTTTACATGTTGGTACCACCTGCCATGGTTATGGTCATGGATGAAAGAGACAGAAAATAATAATTAATCACCTAAAAGATGAAAAGACCAGCATTATACACAGTGCCTTATTGAAGAAACAGGACCAACTGCATATCATTCCAGGGTCTATTACATTCCAGAGCTGTCATTAGCTATGAGCTAAAAACGTGCTCGACTCATCTGCCTTAATATCTTCGGTCCTCAGTTTAACAATAAAAGTACATAAAGCCACTTCAGGAGTCACTTATTACCTGTTAAGCTTATGTATTAAAATTGCACCATCAATTTTTCTTGACAATCTGAAACCACTGCTGCATTTATTTCAGTGATAAAAATGCATAATCCATAATTCTAATTCTTTATGCATTCTGTTTGCATAACATTTACTCTAGAGTGCAGTTCGAACACAGGTCCATTGATATTCCTACATTGCAATTGCAGAAGAAATTGCTTGGAATATTTAACATGCATTTTGCGCCTGTCAGAGATTGGTGGGTAGATTATTTTCTGTGCTTCTGATCTTTATTTCATTTGGGGTAAAAATCTTTGATGAATAACTATTCTTCCCTAATTTGTCTACTCTAATTTTCCCCCCCCCCCCCCCCCCCCATTCCCCACTCCATACCAAGTAATTTCAACCATTTAAGTCAAAGCAACTAATTTATAACTGCATCCTCATTGAAGTGTATGTCAGACAATATGTTGCTTTATGGTCCTAGATTTTTGTAATGCAATCATTACCATATCAATTTCACATATATGTTGTTTGCTATTAGTGAATAGTGCCTTGAGGTATCTACAGATAAACCCTCCAATGTGAATTATATTAATGATTCCATATTTCCAGAACAGAAAATGAATCAATCTGAACTGGAGTGGTATAACAACATCTGTCATAGACATAGATACATAGAAAAATAGGTGCAGGAGTAGACCATTCGGCCCTTCGAGCCTGCACCGCCATTCAATATGATCATGGCTGATCATCCAACTCAGTATCCCGTACCTGCCTTCTCTCCATACCCCCTGATCCCTTTAGCCACAAGGGCCACATCTAACTCCCTCTTAAATATAGCAAATGAACTGGCCTCAACTACCCTCAATTCCACAGATTCACCACTCTCTGTGTGAAAATGTTTCTTCTCATCTCGGTCCTAAAGGATTTCCCCCTTATCCTTAAGCTGTGACCCCTTGTCCTGGACTTCCCCAACATCGGGAACAATCTTCCTGCATCTAGCCTGTCCAACCCCATAAGAATTTTGTACGTTTCTATAAGATCCCCTCTCAATCTCCTAAATTCTAGCGAGTATAGGCCAAGTCTATCCAGTCTTTCTTCATATGAAAGTCCTGACATCCCAGGAATCAGTCTGGTGAACCTTCTCTGCACTCCCTCTATGGCTATAATGTCCTTCCTCAGATTTGGAGACCAAAACTGTACGCAATACTCCAGGTGTGGTCTCACCAAGACCCTGTACAACTGCAGTAGAACCTCCCTGCTCCTATACTCAAATCCTTTTGCTATGAAAGCTAACATACCATTCGCTTTCTTCACTGCCTGCTGCACCTGCATGCCTACTTTCAATGACTGGTGTGCCATGACACCCAGGTCTCGCTGCATCTCCCCTTTTCCTATTCGGCCACCATTTAGATAATAGTCTGCTTTCCTGTTTTTGCCACCAAAGTGGATAACCTCACATTTATCCACATTATACTGCATCTGCCAAACATTTGCCCACTCACCCAGCCTATCCAAGTCACCTTGCAGTCTCCTAGCATCCTCCTCACAGCTAACACTGCCCCCCAGCTTAGTGTCAACCGCAAACTTGGAGATGTTGCCTTCAATTCCCTCATCCAGATCATTAATATAAATTGTAAATAGCTGGGGTCCCAGCACTGAGCCTTGCGGTACCCCACTAGTCACTGCCTGCCATTGTGAAAAGGACCCGTTTACTCCTACTCTTTGCTTCCTGTTTGCCAGCCAGTTCTCTATCCACATCAATACTGAACCCCCAATACCGTGTGCTTTAAGTTTGTATACTAATCTCTTATGTGGGACCTTGTCGAAAGCCTTCTGAAAGTCCAGATACAACACATCCACTGGTTCTCCCCTATCCACTCTACTAGTTACATCCTCGAAAAATTCTATAAGATTCGTCAGACATGATTTACCTTTCGTAAATCCATGCTGACTTTGTCCAATGATTTCACCACTTTCCAAATGTGCTGCTATCCCATCTTTAATAACTGACTCTAGCAGTTTCCCCACTGCCGATGTTAGACTAACTGGTCTGTAATTCCCCGTTTTCTCTCGCCCTCCCTTCTTAAAAAGTGGGGTTACGTTTGCTACCCTCCAATCCTCAGGAACTACTCCAGAATCTAAAGAGTTTTGAAAAATTATCACTAATGCATCCACTATTTCTGGAGCTACTTCCTTAAGTACTCTGGGATGCAGCCTATCTGGCCCTGGTGATTTATCGGCCTTTAATCCATTCAATTAACCCAACATCACTTCCCGACTAACCTGGATTTCACTCAGTTCCACTATCTCCTTTGACCCGCGGTCCCCTGCTATTTCCGGCAGATTATTTATGTCTTCCTTAGTGAAGACGGAACCAAAGTAGTTATTCAATTGGTCCGCCATATCCTTGTTCCCCATGATCAACTCACCTGTTTCTGACTGCAAGGGACCTATTTGTTTTAACTAATCTCTTTCTCTTCACATATCTATAAAAACTTTTGCAGTCAGTTTTTATGTTCCCTGCCAGTTTTCTTTCATAATCTATTTTCCCTTTCCTAATTAAGCCCTTTGTCCTCCTCTGCTGGTCTCTGAATTTCTCCCAGTCCTCTGGTATGCTGCTTTTTCTGGCTTATTTGTACGCATCATCTTTTGCTTTGATACCATCCCTGATTTCCTTTGTTATCCACGGATGCACTACCTTCCCTGATTTATTCTTTTGCCAAACTGGGATGAACAATTTTTGTAGTTCATTCATGCAGTCTTTAAATACCTTCCATTGCATATCCACCGTCAACACTTTTAGAACTAATTGCCAGTCAATCTTGGCCAATTCACGTCTCATACCCTCAAAGTTACCTTTCTTTAAGTTCAGAACCGTTGTTTCTGAATTAACAATGTCACTCTCCATCCTAATGAAGAACTCAACCATATTATGGTCACTCTTGCCCAAGGGGGCACGCACAACAAGACTGCTAACTAACCCTTCCTCATTACTCAATACCCAGTCTAGAATAGCCTGCTCTCTCGTTGGTTCCTCTACATCTTGGTTTAGATAACTATCCCGCATACATTCCAAGAAATCCTCTTCCTCAGCACCCCTGCCAATTTGATTCACCCAATCTATATGTAGATTGAAGTCACCCATTATAACTGTTTTGCCTTTGTTGCACGCATTTCTAATTTCCTGTTTGATGCCATCCCCAACTTCACTACTACTGCTAGGTGGCCTGTACACAACACCCACCAGCGTTTTCTGCCCCTTAGTGTTTCGCAGTTCTACCCATACCGATTCCACATCCTCCAAGCTAATGTCCTTCCTTTCCACTGCGTTAATCTCCTCTCTAACCAGCAACGCTACTCCACCACCTTTTCCTTTCTCTCTATCCCTCCTGAATATTGAATATCCCTGGATGTTCAGCTCCCAGCCTTGGTCACCCTGGAGCCATGTCACCGTGATCCCGACTATATCATAATCATTAATAGCTATCTGCACGTTCAACTCATCCACCTTATTACGAATGCTCCTTGCATTGAGACACAGAGCCTTCAGGCTTGTTTTTACAACGCTCTTACCCCTTATACAATTATGTTGAAAAGTGGCCCTTTTTGATTTTTGCCCTGGATTTGTCTGCCTGCCACTTTTACTTTTCACCTTGCTACCTATTGCTTCCGGCCGGATTTTACACCCCTCTGTTTCTCTGCTCACCCATTTAAGAACCCCACCACCTCTTATTCTCTGTTTATTATTGTTTTCTTATTTCCCCCCTACATGTTGGGTCTGAATGCTTTCCTTCTCTGCCTCCTGCCTCACACACTGTCTAATAGCTTTTACTATTTGAGTCCCTCCCCCCAACCATTCTAGTTTAAAGTCTCCCCAGTAGCCTTTGCAGATCTCCCCGCCAGGATATCGGTCCCCCTCAGGTTCAAGTGCAACCCATCCTTTTTGTACAGGTCGCACCTTCCACAAAAGAGGTCCCAATGATCCAGACATTTGAATCCCTGCCCTCTGCACCAGTCCTTCAGCCACGCATTTGTCATCCACCTTGCTCCATTCCTACTCTCACTGTCGCGTGGCACAGGCAGTAATCCCGAGATTGTTACCTTTGCTGTCCTACTCTTTAACTCCCCTCCTAACTCCCTAAATTCTCCTTTCAGGACCTCTTCCCTTTTTTACCTATGGCATTGGTACCTATATGTACCACGACCTCGGGCTCCTCTCCCTCCCCTTTCAGGATATCTTGGACACGTTGAGACACATCACAGACCCTGGCACCAGGGAGGCAAACTACCATCCGGGTCTCCCGACTGCGTCCACAGAATCGCCTGTCTGACCCCCTAACTATAGAGTCCCCTATTAGTATTGCTCTCCTCTTCTTTTCCTTACCCTTCTGAGCAACAGGACCGGTCTCTGTACCGGAGGCCCGGCCGCTGTCGCTACCCCCAGGTAGGCTGTCCCCCCCAACAGTGCTCAAACAGGAGTACTTATTGTCAAGGTGTACAGCCACCGGGGTACTCTCTAGTCCCTGCCTGTGCCCCTTGCCTCTCCCAACCGTGATCCACTTGCCTGCCTCCTGTGGTCTTGGAGTGACCACCTCCCTGTAACTCCTATCAATTACTTCCTCGCTCTCCCTGACCAGGCGGAGGTAATCGAGCTGCTGCTCCAGGTTCCTAATACGGTCCCTTAGGAGCCCCATCTCGATACACCTGGCACAGATGTGGACATCTGGAGGGCTATCAGACTCCATGACTTCCCACATCTGACATCCAGAACAGTAAACTGCCCTGGCCCTCATACTCCCCTTACCTAGGATACAATACAAAACAAACTGCTACAATACAAAACAAACTGCTACAATACAGTACAATCAGCAGGGATCCGACTCCCAATCAGCTGCTCCCTCTTGTCTGCTTCCACCAATCAGCGGCTTCCTCAAACCCACTTGTTTTTGAAGTGGAACTTGGAACGTTGCAGATTTCAGCTCCTCCCTCTGCGACCTCTCCAACGGCTCTCGGGCCTCTGTAGAAGCAAGCCCCGCGCTCCTCTTTAAATCCTACCGCTCGGGTGTAGCTCTTCCCTCTGCGACCTCTCCAACGGCTCTCGGGCCTCTGTAGAAGCAAGCCCCGCGCTCCTCTTTAAATCCTACCGCTCGGGTGTAGCTCCTCCCTCTGCGACCTCTCCAACGGCTCTCGGGCCTCTGTAGAAGCAAGCCCTGCGCTCCTCTTTAAATCCTACCGCTCGGGTGTAGCTCCTTCCTCTGCGACCTCTCCAACGGCTCTCGGGCCTCTGTAGAAGCAAGCCCCGCGCTCCTCTTTAAATCCTACCGCTCGGCATCAGAGATATGTCAGGAAGAGTTGAACTGTTTCCTTCATCATTTGACAATCATGAAATTAAACATTAAAAAGCTCATTGTCATTGCCACAGAAGGACCTTCAGACTTTAGAGATACAGCCTGGAAACAGGCCCTTCAGCCCACCGAATCCGCGTCGACCAGTAATCACCCCATACACTAGCGTTATCATACACACTAGAGGCAATTTACAAATTTGCGGAAGCCAATTAACCTACAAGCCTGTACGTCTTACGGTATGTGAGAAGAAACTGGAGCAACCGGAGAAAACCAATGCGGTCACAGGGAGACCGTACAAACTCCGTACAGACAGCACCTGTAGTCAGGAGTGAATCCGGGTCTCTGGTACTGTAATGTGGCAACTCTACCTCTGCGCTTCCACTGCAAAATCTCTCTGTGCATCAATATTCCCAAGGTTTCTGTATTCACTCTATATTTTCTTTAAATATAAATCATCAAAGGTTATACAGATGCGAGTAGTTTATTTTGGTACCATGTTTGGGACAGACATTGTGATTCATGGGTCCTTTTCCTGTGCTGTACTTTTCTATGTTCTATCATGTAAACTTCTCCCTACTTTTGCCTAGTACAGTCCACAGTTCTTCTCGCTGGTTAATGCCCATCCTTGGGCTTGAAGTGCCCCTTCCCTTGTAATCCTATCTCTCCTACCTTCACTCTTCAGTTCAGCTCAAAACTCTGGCCTGCATTTTCTTGTCGAAGCAGATTGCACATTAAAGAGCCCACATCATCTATGGGAAGACCACCTGAACGAAGATGATGGGACATACAATGCATAGAGTCGTAGCATCATGCAACAGGGAGACCGACCCTTCAGCCCAACTTGTCCATGGCGACCATTATGCCCTATCAAAGCTCGTTCCATTTGCCTGCATTTGGCCCATATCTCTCTCAACCTTTTCTGCCCATGTACTTGCTTCAGTGTCCTTTAAATTCTGATATTGTACTTCTGGCAACTTATTTCATATACTCGCCACCCACTAAGTGAAAAGGTTCCTATTAAAACTTTCCCCTCTCGCCTTAACCTTGGGTGGCACAGTGGCACAGCTGGGAGAAGTGCTGCCAGACAATGCCAGAGACACAGGTTCAATCCTGACCTCAGGTGTTAGACAATAGACAATAGGTGCAGGGGTAGGATATTCGGCCCTTCGAGCCAGCACCGCCATTCAATGTGATCATGGCTAATCAATCATCCCAATCAGCACCCATTCTTGCCTTCTCCCCATAAGCCCTGGCTCCACTATCTTTAAGAGCCCTGTCTCGCTCTCTCTTGAAAGTATCAAGAGAACCGGCCTGCGTGGAGTTTACACATTCGCCCTGTGACTGTGTTGGTTTCCTACCGTTCCCTGTGATGGTCCTGTCCTAGTTTAACCTAAAAAAATGGGACACTTCACACTTATTTTCATTAATAATCTATACATTCTATGATGCTACCCACTTCAGTGTCATCTGCAAGTTTCCAAATTATGCCTTGTACATTCTCATCCAAATCATTGATATAAACCACAACCAGCAATAGGCCCAGCACCGATCCCCAGAACCACACCAGTCATCACAGGCCTCCAGTCTGAAAAATACCTTTCCACCACCAGCATGAGGCCAATTCCATATCCAGTGTATCTCCCTGGATCTAACCTTCCAGAGCAGCCTACCATGCGGAACCTTATAAAATGCCTCCGTAAAGTCCATATAGACAGTGACTGCAGTCTTGCCCTTGTCAACCTTTAAGGTTACTTCTTCAAAAAACTGAAATTCCTGACATGATCTCCTACGTACAAAACCATGCTGACAATTCCTGATCCCTCCTTGCGTATCCAAATGCATATATATCTTATTCCTCAGACTCCCCTCCAGTAAGTTACTTAACACAGAGGAGCCATATTCTCTCTCTAGTTACCCTCTTTCCCTTAATATACTTACTACAAAAGCATTGTCTGCTTTTGTATCTCATTATCTCATTATATCATCAATCCCCATACGTCCCATTTCAATCTCCATCAAATTTTAATCAAATCATAATTTCTACTCTACCTATTGACTAATCCATGGGAAGTATTTTTCTTTTTCATCTCTAGCTTTGCATGAAGCTTTGAATTTCAATACATAGTACTGCTTGAGCAGTACTCTGACAGATCAAATTCTCCGCATGCTCTGCTTTGTGCAAACAATGTGTTCATTGTGAACCCAAAGGTGTAGCAATCATAATTTATCTCTCCTAATAACATAAATATCTCAATTAGCTACCCGCTCAATCTTCTGATGCTGCAGAAAGCCTTGTTGGATCACACCTGGAATATAAGGAGCGGTTGTGTGTCCAAATACAGGAAGGAGAGATTAGTCTTAAAAGAAATACAGCGTATGTATAAAAGAATGATACTTCAATCTCCAAGGATTAAATTATGAATACAGACGTCACTCGCTGTGCGAGCAAGCAGACAGCCGGTTTTTTTCAAAGGTTTTTTCAGATTTTTGAACATTTTCATTAATAGCTCAGGAAATAAAGCATTCATTTTTCAGATAAGGCAATTTTGGACTCCAGGGGGGAAATCTCTACCGAAATATGTAAAAATGTCACCGTTTGCACGATGTTTTTTTGAGAAGATGTGATTATACACAAGCAAATAAACACACACACACACACATCCAAGATCAAACTTTTAATAGGTAAATGATATGATGATAAAGGGGACTTGCAAGAAGTAATTTCTACTGGCAAGGGAGCCCTGAATTTTGGTACATGGTCCTTTGACTGAGTTGGGACATTTTTAGTAAAATAAACTACATGCGGTAGTGGTAAAGCAGAACCTTTCTCCTGCAAATGGCAATTGTTACGAAGTCAATTGCTAATTTAAAATCTGATTCAAAATAATTTGTCAAAGTAATTTGCTAATGAAATTTATATGAAGATGGGGACAGAAATTGGCATATAAAACGAAGTGCTGGAGAAAGTTACTGGGTCAGACAGCTTCTCTGGAGCGAGTGGACAGGCTATGCTCATTCCTTCCATAGATGCTGGATGCCCCATTGAGTTCCTCCAGCACTTTGTGTTTTGTTTAAGATACCAGCACCTGCAATTCCTTGCCCCTCCGATTGGGATAAAAGGTTAAGCCACAAATCAGTTATGATTTCAGCTAACAGCAGCAACTCTCTTTTCCTGGATATGTTCCCATATGTTCCAAAGAAAGTCTGACAGCACAATCCCATAACACAGAATAATCTGAGTTGTTACTTTCTAAATGTGTTTGATATTTTAGTTTCCTTCTGAAATATGGTGCCTCAAAAATATATTGGATCCTCCAAGATAATTAGCTCTGGAAATAATTCTAATGGTTTATTAATGTATAACCTCATATTCATGACTGGAAAGTAACTGAAATGTAACCTGTTTTCAGGGGGGGAGGCTTTATAAATTAGTTTCACTGAATGGTAATGAAGCAGATGAACTATCGGTAGCGCCTTACATTGTCTGTGTACCCTTCCATATGACTAGTTTCCCTCTCCCCTGACTCTCAGTCTGAAGAAGGGTCTAGACCCGAACGTCACCTATTCCTTTTCTCCAGAGATGCTGCCTGACCCACTGAGTTACCAGCTTATTGTGTCTATCTTCGGTTTAAACCAGCATCTGCAGTTCCCTCCTGTGCAAAATGTTGGAGGAACTCGGCATATCTGGAGAAAAGGAATAGGTGACGTTTCGGGTCGAAACCCTTCCTCTGAGGAATCGCCCTCAGCAACAGCAGTTCCTTCCGACACAGATGAACTATTGGAACAGAATCACTCCATTTTTGGTTCCACTCCCGTGGAGCACCAACGATGCCTCACTCATATGGACAGCAGGTTACATAACGTTATTCTCATTTATGGTCAAGTGGACTCAAAATAATCTTATTATCCCATAAGATTTGATTTCAACTGAGCAAATATCCAAAGAGTGCTTTTAATTTCTGTTTGCCATTGGTTTCTGCTTACTGCTGCCATCAGCTCCTATTTGTCACTAACTGGACATATTTCTTCTCACAGAACCTCCTCATTCATTCAGAACAGGACCCCTCGCAGAAACCTGCTCACCACAGGTCAATCCATAAAAAGTGAATGAAGAATTAGTTAGACCTCCTCAGGGGAACCCTTCAGTTTTCACTCAAGACTGACGGCAAACTGTAGTGAAAGTCTACAATAATTACTCATGGCGAAGAGAGCGTGGGTGAAGGGTCACGGGAAAATATGTTACCAGCAATGATAATCACTTCCAATCAGGAGTTTTGTGATAGGTTGATGAAACGCCCTCTTACTGTCTCATCTAATTGTTTCCATATTTGTCACATATCCAGCAGTTAATATAATTGCTTAAACAGTCTTTTTTTTTTAAATTGCAAGAATATTAAACATTCCTGTTTCTTCTCGTTAATACAACTTCCACTCTGTAATAGCTTGTCTCCTTTCACAATCCTATTCTTGTCCCATTAATTTATTTTCCCTGCCGGAGAGCAACATGATGCCACTTTCAATGGTGTAGCTGTGATCAAAGATGAGTCTTGGACCAGAAACTATCTTTGCAGCAGGAACCCACTACCTTCTCTGTTAAAGTTTGTGTTATTTGAAAGATGTGGAGATACCCCTACATTTCCAATGCTTCCTTAACATTTAAATCTTCTGCCATGGTCATAGAGATTAACAGCTTGGCAAAACCTACAATACAACTTGTCTTGTGTTTTAAGTGGCATTTTGTAGTCTTCCAGTAGCTTAGACCGGAACAAATAATTACAGCATTGTTGCTATTCCTGCTCCCACTCCTGTAAACACGAGAACCACTGTGATAATATTATCCAGTCAACAAACCTGATCCTTCATTACCACAAACCATTCACCCCTTTTCCCACAGGTCCGGTGTTTACTTAAAATCTTTACACAGTGACATGTGCAGGTATTGAATGAAGTTCATTTCAATGCATTATTAGGCTCCAGTGTAACAAGTCTAGTTACTTAAAGATTTCAACCTGCAGTAGTCAGTTTATTAAATTAATGAGCAATGGCTGCACAAAAGAAGAGTCCTCATGGGTCAAAACAATTGTTTAATATAGGGGGATGAGGAGCTCTCCCATTTATCAATACCATATCCCAAAACTGATGGAAACAATCACAGAATATGCACCTGCATTGTATCCAATATATTTAGAACATACCCAAAATATCATAGACGTTGGACTATTGGGAAAATATAGAAACCAAAAGACATGCCATTATATAACGCCTTTTCAAAATATGCTAGTTGATGTTTTTCTGCCTATTATTTTAAGAAAGAAAACCATCAAAACAGCCAAAAGACATTTCATCTCAGAATGGAGCACAGCTGAATAGTCTAATCTCTTTCCAAGGAAACTACGGCTTAAAAATAAAACAACCGTGTTGGTGGATGGGTTATTCTGGACAATGCAAGAGATGAGAACAAGGGGCAAGACTACTGTACACTTCAGGGCACTGGTGCAAATTGTCAATCTCAAACACCCAGGGTACAAGCATGTTTTAGTTTTTTAAAATACAGCATGGAAACAGGTCCTTTGACCCACCGAGTCTACACCGACCATTGATCACCCACTCACACACCAGTTCTACATACTAAGGGTAACTTACCTCCAAAGTTAACCTCCCAACCCACACGTCTTTGAGATGCGGGAGGAAACCGGAGCACCCGGGGGAAAACCACACTGTCACAGGGTGAACGTGCAAACTCCACACAGACAGCATCCGAGATCAGGACCGAACCCAGGTCTCTGGTGCTGTGATGCAGCAGCTCTACCAGCTGCGCCACTGTGCCAATGTTTGAAGGCAAATAATGTAAGGAAATATAAAGATGAGTTATGGGATTGTTCCTCTATCAGTTGGCATGGACCTGATGGGTCAAATGGCCTCCTTCGGTATTGACACTGATCAATAGTGTCAACAATGTTGACACTAACGTTTTATTGAATCAATAATGTTTTATTGGAAGTGAAGAAAGGTTTCAACCCGAAATGTACTTTCCTTTTGCCAAAGATACTGTCTGACCCGCTGAGTTATTCCAGCATTTTGTATCAATCTTTTATTGGAACTCTTCTATCTGAGATTTCAAGCAAAATGACTGCAAATTATGCCATTTGATGTGCAACAGATACCTATCCAAATTTGTGCCCAGTTAAATTTCCAGAATATGCCAAATAATACAGCATGGTTACAACCGAGTTTCACTGTGGTAAATATACCTTCAACATGGTATGGTGCGCATTACGCGCGCATGGTGCGTGGTGATGTAGGCAGTGACGCGCGGACGTGAGCGGCGCCCCAGGATTTTGGGATTCACAAAATCTTTGCGCGCCACCTGCGTGATGCGCAAATGACACACAAATGGGACAGGCCCTTAAGGCTAAATGCAAATTGGAGGAACAGCTTCTCATATTTCGATTGGGCAGTTTACAGCCCAGTGGTATGGTTATTGATTTCTCTCACTTCAGGTAGCCCTGGCATTCCCTCTCTCTCTCGATCCCTCCCCCACCCAAGTCACACTAGCTTCTCGGTTTCACCCAACAAACAGCTAACAATGGCCTGTTTCCTTATCGTTGTTGTTCTTTTTCTCTCTACATCATCATCTATATCTTTTGTTTCCCTTATCCCTAACCAGTCTGAAGAAGGGTCTCGACCTGAAACGTCACCCATTCCTTCTCTCCGGGGATGCTGTCTGGCCCGCTGAATTACTCCAGCTTTTTGTGTCTCTCTCCCATTATCATTAAGCTTGGCAAGGACACACATGCATGTCAGAATGTCGGAAGAAGGTTTGCACAGTTCTTGTTTTGTATATATTTTTTATTCTGAATAAAATTAACTTTGATTTTTTTTAAAGTGCAGTAAAATGTATACTTAAAATTCCCCTTCAAAAGTGGGAAAATGTAAATTCCCCTGTAAACCTACAACCAAGTTATTTATTGTTGCAATTTTTTTAACCAGTAGCAATAAGTAAGTGGTTCCATCTTCAACTTTAGGATGCATCTAAACATCTAATCCTAAAGTAATGCATCCACAACTTTTTTAAACAGTTTCTTGCTATGAAATAGGTCCCACGGACAAAAACATGATAATAATATAATTATGTGATTTCACGATGTTGGTGAAGGAAATGATACTGGCTAGGATATTGGGAAAACTTCCATTTCTCTTGCTTTGTATAGTTCTGTGAGGTTTTAATTTAATACATCATCTGAAGGGTGCTGATCCTCAGAGCGTAGCACTCCCTCAGTACTACACAGAGGTGTTTAGTTTGTTGTGCTGTAGTCACAGCAATGGACTTTGAACATGCGACAACTGTATTCCAGAACTGAGGAATAATTACATTTCCTTTATTATTTTGGTTCGTACACCACTGGCAGCTGTTCCGTGCACGGTCACAATTCCCCATGTAGTTTTTAAGCACAGCCTCAGGATGTTAATTTGCACTTATTTCTTTTAAACTTATTCTCATCAGTTCCAACGCATGTATTTGTCCATTTAAGAACAGTGCAGTCTGATTGAAATAGCTCCTGCTGTGCACAGTGGAGTGTGCAACGTTAGATCGTAATTCATTTGTTTTCCACTTGCAATCGTCAGCAACATGTTCCGTCTGAAAGATATTGGCCTCAATGGGCAAATGGTCTCAAAAGCAGATTTCTACAGTAATTAATTTCAATAAATTTCCTTTTACTTTTGGTGTTTTCCTTAAAGGTGGTCATTCTTATATTGCTGCAGGGCTAAATAGTGATCCATCTTGCTTTTGTTGTTGTGATAGAGGTGGTGTTTAACCCTATTCCCAGCAGAAACTAGGCATGTAGGTAGTTAACTGGGAATAAAAGACTGGGAAGAAGAGTCCAGACCCGAAACGTCACTTATCCATGTTCTTCAGGGATGCTGCCTCACCCGTTGAGTTACTCCAGCACTTTGTGTCTCTCCTTGGTAAACCAGCATCTGCACTTCCCTGTTTCTTCCAAGCTGTTATCAGGCAACTGAATCGTCTTACCACAACCAGAGAACAGCACTGAACTAGTATCTACCTCTTTGATGACCCTCTGACAATCCTTGATCGGTCTTTGCTGGCTTTACCTTGCACTAAATGTTATTCCATTATCATGTATCTATACACGGTCAATGGATCAATTGTAATCATGTATAGTCTTTCTGCTGACTGGTGAGCATGCAACAAAAAGCTGTTCACTGTATCTCGGAGCATGTGATATGAAACAAAACTGAAACTTCATAAGGTATTTTATGTACAATTGACAAGGTCTAGTTCCAGATATTCCTGAGAAAAGCTCATGATTCCACGTGGAACACCGAAGCACTGAATATCCTGCAGTTGTTGCCAGCAAATTCACAACTTGGTTGTGCATTCACCAGCTTTTTCATGTTTCCTCATGGCTTTTGAACGTTTGCAACAGTTTTTTTCTGCCTCTGCCAAGTGATATCATTTATGGCTATGCTGTGCAGGACATCATTGACCAGTTGGAGATGGCTTCATGGACAAATGTCCACATAATGTTCACAAAGCAAAACTAGTATGGTTGGGGGGGAGGGACTCAAATTGGGAAAGCTAGCAGTCAGTGTGAGAGGCAGGAGGCAGAGAATGGTAGCACTCTGACCCAAAATGTAGGGGAGAGAGAAGAGAAAGACAATAAACAGAGAATAAGAGGGTGGGTTTCTTAAATGTGTATACTTTAATGCTAGGAGCATTGTAAGAAAGGTGGATGAACTTAGAGCCTGGATTGACACCTGGAAGTATGATGTTGTGGCGATCAGTGAAACATGGTTGCAGGAGGGCTGTGATTGGAAACTAAATATTCCAGGATTTTGTTGCTTCAGGTGTGATAGAATTGGAGGGGCAAGAGGTGGAGGTGTTGCATTGCTTATCAGGGAAGATATTACAGCAGTGCTTTGGCAGGATAGATTAGAGGGCTCGTCTAGGGAGGCTATTTGGGTGGAACTGAGAAATGGGAAAGGAGTAGCAACACTTATAGGGGTGTATTATAGACCGCCAAATGGGGAGCGAGAATTGGAAGAGCAAATATGTAAGGAGATTGCAGATATTAGTAGTAAGCACAAGGTAGTGATTGTGGGAGATTTCAATTTTCCACACATAGACGGGGAAACACATTCTGTAAATGGGTTGGATGGGTTGGAGTTTATAAAATGTGTGCAGGATAGTTTTTTGCAGCAATACATAGAAGTACCTACTAGAGAAGGGGCGGTGCTGGACCTCCTATTAGGAAATTAGACGGGTCAGGTGGCAGAGGTATGCGTTGGGGAACAGTTCGGGACCAGTGATCACAATACCATTAGTTTCAATATAATTATGGAGAGGGTCAGAACGGACCTAGGGTTGAGATTTTTGATTGGAGAAAGGCTAACTTTGAGGAGATGCGAAAGGATTTAAAAGGAGTAAATTGAGACAGTTTGTTTTATGGGAAAGATGTGGAAGAGAAATGGAGGACATTTAAAGGTGACATTTTAAGAGTACAGAATCTTTATGTCCCTGTTCGGTTGAAAGGAAATAGTAAAAATTGGAAAGAGCCATGGTTTTCAAGGGAAATTGGACACTTGGTTCGGAAAAAGAGAGAGATCTACAATAATTATAGGCAGCATGGAGTAAATGAGGTGCTTGAGGAGTATAAAGAATGTAAAAAGAATCTTAAGAAAGAAATTAGAAAAGCTAAAAGAAGATATGAGGTTGCTTTGGCAAGTAAGGTGAAAATAAATCCAATGGGTTTCTACAGCTATATTAATAGCAAAAGGATAACGAGGGATAAAATTGGTCCATTAGAGAGTCAGAGTGGACAGCTATCTGCAGAGCCAAAAGAGATGGGGGTGATATTGAAAAATGTATTTTCTTCGGTATTCACCAAGGAGAAGGTTATTGAATTATGTGAGGTAAGGGAAACAAGTAGAGTAGCTATGGAAACTATGAGATTCAAAGAAGAGGAAGTACTGACACTTTTGAGAAATATAAAAGTGGATAAGTCTCCAGGTCTGGACAGGATATTCCCTAGGACATTGAGGGAAGTTAGTGTAGAAATAGCAGGGGCTATGACAGAAATATTTCAAATGTCATTAGAAACGGGAATAGTGCCGGAGGATTGGCGTACTGCGCATGTTGTTCCATTGTTTAAAAAGGCGGCTAAGAGTAAACCTAGCAATTATAGACCTGTTAGTTTGACGTCAGTGGTGGGCAAATTAATGGAAAGGATACTTAGAGATAATATATATAAGCATCTGGATAAACAGGGTCTGATTAGGAACAGTCAACATGGATTTGTGCTTGGAAGGTCATGTTTGATGATTCTTCTTGAATTTTTTGAAGAGGTTACTCGGGAAATTGATGAGGGTAAAGCAGTGGATGTTGTATATATGGACTTCAGTAAGGCCTTTGACAAGGTTCCTCACGGAAGGTTGGTTAAGAAGGTTCAATTGTTAGGTATTAATGATGGAGTAGCAAGATGGATTCAACAGTGGCTGAATGGGAGATGCCAGAGAGTAATGGTGGATGGTTGTTTGTCAGGTTGTAGGCCAGTGACTAGTGGGGTGCCACAGGGATCTGTGTTGGGTCCACTGTTGTTTGTCATGTACATCAATGATCTGGATGATGGTGTGGTAAATTGGATTAGTAAGTATGCAGATGATACTAAGATAGGTGGGGTTGTGGATAATGAAGTAGATATTCAAAGTCTACAGAGAGATTTATGCCAGTTGGAAGAGTGGGCTGAAAGATGGCAGATGGAGTTTAATGCTGATAAGTGTGACGTGCTACATCTTGGCAGGACAAATCAAAATAGGACGTACATGGTAAATGGTAGGGAATTGAAGAATGCAGGTGAACAGAGGGATCTGGGAATAACTGTGCACAGTTCCCTGAAAGTGGAATCTCATGTAGATAGGGTGGTAAAGAAAGCTTTTGGTGTGCTGGCCTTTATAAATCAGAGCATTGAATATAGAAGTTGGGATGTAATGTTAAAATTGTACAAGGCATTGGTGAGGCCAATTCTGGAGTATGGTGTACAATTTTGGTCGCCTAATTATAGGAAGGATGTCAACAAAATAGAGAGAGTACAGAGGAGATTTGTTGCCTGGGTTTCAGCAACTAAGTTACAGAGAAAGGTTGAACAAGTTAGGGCTTTATTCTTTGGAGCGCAGAAGGTTAAGGGGGGACTTGATAGAGGTCTTTAAAATGATGAGAGGAATAGACAGAGTTGACGTGGATAAGCTTTTCCTACTGAGAGTAGGGAAGATTCAAACAAGGGGACATGACTTGAGAATTAAGGGACAGAAGTTTAGGGGTAACATGAGGGGGAACTTCTTTACTCAGAGAGTGGTGGCTGTGTGGAATGAGCTTCCAGTGAAGGTGGTGGAGGCAGGTTCGTTTTTATCATTTAAAAATAAATTGGATAGTTATATGGACGGGAAAGGAATGGAGGGGTATGGTCTGAGCGCAGGTATATGGGACTAGGGGAGAATATGTGTTCGGCACGGACTAGAAGGGTCGAGATGGCCTGTTTCCGTGCTGTAATTGTTATATGGTTATATGGTTATATGTGTGAACCTAGCAGCAGAGGCCTGACTCACTGCTCCAGGGAAGAACCTGGGCCAATATCTTCACAAAGAAATACAATATACAATACAATACAATACAATACAGTTTTATTCATCACATCGCACATAAAGTGCAAGTGAAATGAAATGAAAGTGAAATGGGTGATTATCTGACGTCTCACTTGGATGCCACATTGACATTCCATGAATCGCTGATTGGCAAGTACTCGGTGGGGTGAAGGGTCTGTTTCCACGCTGTATCTCTAAATTAAACTACCGTAAATTGTCGGGTTCTAACTGCAATTTGAAGTGCAACCCAAGTGCACTAAGACCCAAGACCTTTCCACGAGTGATGATCTCTCAGAAGAAGATCACGAGCTGGTGAATCTTTCTACATTCCTTTGTGGGGCTAATTAGCAGTCTGTTCCTTGTGCATCTAGGTGTAAAAGTTGGACCCCTCCTGCTTCCTCTCTATCACAAAATGTCATGAGAACCGTCCATCACTATTGCTTATTTGGTAATTGCATCGTATCTGACAGGAGCAGGAATTCCAAATTTGCATTTAATTAGGCCAAATTATCAAACATTTCTACAGCCTTATTTTGTAATGAGAGTTTAGTTTAGTTAGGTTTAGAGATACAGTTGTGGAAAAGGGCCTTTCGGCCCACCAAGTCCCTGCCGACAATGATCATCCATGCACTAGTTCTATTCTACACACTAGGGACAATTTACAGAACCCAAGTAACCTACAAGCCAATTAACCTGAACGTCTTTCGATGTGGGAGGGAGCCAGAGCACCCGGATAAAACGCATATGTCATAGGGAGAATGTACAAATTCCATACAGACAGCACCCTTAGTCAGGGTTGAACCTGGGTCTGTGGTGCTGTAAGGCAGCAACTCTACCGCTGTGTCACTATGCAGTCCAGAAGTGCAATTGAAATCTAAACAAATAACTTCCATATCAAAAGAGGAAACATCAATATGATACATTTACTAAATCCTCACATCTAACACACTTCACAACCAATTACAAAAAATCACCATTAGTTTGTATAGCACAAAGTCTTATGAATAATAAAACATTAAAATTAATTTCCACATTCAGTTTGAAGTCGACCAGCACCACTACAGTTCAAGCTTCGGACACAGGTGGGTAAAAACTAATTGCCAAGTTGCTACAAATGAGCTTTTTGCTTTCTTAGAATAGAAATAATTATTTCGCAGAAGACCAAAGAGCTCTCATCCTAAGGCCACCAGAGGTGCACACTCCACACTTATCGAGAAGTAGCTATATAAATGATATTGTGGTTCTTTATTCCCAGAATAATTCTGACTGAATCACTTGTCCCCGACAAAAGGCAGTGAGAAGCTAATGAACAGTCTGCCACAAGGTCAATTTTGTTAACTTCATGGAGAGAAGAATAAATTGGTTAATCATGGACAAGCTAATTTGAACTCAGAAGCAAAAAAAAAACTATCTGCTGCAGCAGCATTTGTGAATGAAAGAAATGGTCGGTGTTTTGGGTCCAAATGTTGCATCAATTCCATATCATCATAATGTTCTATTAGCGGATATTCATTTTAAAATCAGGGGCATGTTTTAAATTAGAATTCAAGAAATTTGCTGAAGCTTTTTAAGGCATTGGTCAGACCGCATTTGGAGTATTGTGAGCAGTTTAGGACCCCTGTACCTAAGGATGTGGAATAGGTCCAGAGGAAGTTTACGAGAATGATCCCGGGAATGATTGGGTTAATGTATGATAAATGTTTGATGGCGCTGGAACTCTACTCACTGGAGTTTAGAAAGATGAGGGAGGACCATTGAAACTTATCAAATAGTGAAAGACCTGGATAGCATGGATGCAGAGAGAATGTTTCCACCAGTGGGAGAATCTAGGACCAGAGCCATAGTCTCAGAATAGAAGGATGTGCCTTTAGAAAGGAGATGAGGAGGAATTTCTTTAGTCAGTGGGTGGAGAATCTGTGGAATTTATTGCCACAGATGACTGTGGAGGCCAAGTTATTGGGTATTTTTAAGATGGATATTGACAGATTCTTCATTTTTAAGGGTGCCAAGAGTTATGGGGAGAAGGCAGGAAAATTGGGTTGAGAGGGAAAGATAGACCAGCCATGATTGTAGGAGTATAGGAGCAGGGAGGTTCTACTGCAGTTGTACAGGGCCTTGGTGAGACCACACCTGGAGTATTGCGTACAGTTTTGGTCTCCTAATCTTAGGAAAGACATTCTTGCCATAGAGGGAGTACAGAGAAGGTTCACCAGACTGATTCCTGGGATGTCAGGACTTCCATATGAAGAAAGACTGGATCGACTCGGCTTGTACTCGCTAGAATTTAGAAGATTGAGGGGGGATCTTATAGAAACTTACAACATTCTTAAGGGGTTGGACAGGCTAGATGCAGGAAGATTGTTCCCGATGTTGGGGAAGTCCAGAACAAGGGGTCACAGTTTAAGGATAAGGGGGAAATCTTTTAGGACCGAGATGAAGAAAACATTTTTCACACAGAGAGTGGTGAATCTCTGGAATTCTCTGCCACAGAAGGTAGTTGAGGCCAGTTCATTGGCTATATTTAAGAGGGAGTTAGATGTGGCCCTTCTGGCTAAAGGGATCAGGGGGTATGGAGAGAAGGCAGGTACAGGATACTGAGTTGGATGATCAGCCATATTGAATGGCGGTGCAGGCTCGAAGGGCCGAATGGCCTACTCCTGCACCTATTTTCTATGTTTCTATGTTTCAATGATTGAATGATGGAGTAGACTCAATGTACCAAATGGCCTAATTCAGCTCCAATGACTTTAGTTATTAATTAGTTATTAATTCATTGAATTTATTGAATTATTGAGTTTTTGATTTTTTGATTCTGATATACTGTATGGCCATTGTGTTAATAGGCTTATGCTGCTACAAGTACGTGTTTTATTGTAGCGTTATCGGTACATGGGACAATTAAACACCTTTGACTTGATTAAAGCACAGAAAGGCGATGAACTTGAACAATGGAGCAGGAACATTTATCAGAAATGACATTTGAAACTAGGATTCCTTGGACTGTATTGTGAGAAAAAAATCATGCCAGTGGATGGGGAAAGATGAAGAGTCAGTGGATAGGACCATTAATTTAAAAATTGTCACTGAGAGCAATTGGAGTCGTTAGAAAAATTGTTTGAGTTGTTGGAGCGTGGGATGAGGAGAGAGTTAGATGATGGGTAATGGTTTGAAATGGCTCCAGCCATTTCACACAGGTGACAATGGATTAAATAACCTCCTTCGGTGCTGTATGCTTCATGGTTTCAGATATCATCTTCTGTCTACTGTTTTAACAGAGACATTCAATAATTGATGCTAAATGCATGAACACACCAAAGAAAATAGCAGGCAAAACAATGTCATATGAATGCATTGAATTCCTTTAACAGGTGAACTCTGTTCACATTACTAGTCATCAGTCGAGCAGCTTAGTTGCCATTCCCACAGCTATCAAAATCAGAATGCTGATCCTTCAGTTCTTAAGAAATTTGTATTAAAGCAAACATAATTTAAAATTTGATTTTATTTCCTATTAAACAAAAACCTGTTCATGTGCAGAATACAGGAACTAATTAGGAAAGCAAATGGAATCTCGACCTTTGAAAGGAAGGTGGAGAGCAAGAGTCTTACTGCAGGTGTACAAGCCTTCAGTGTGTAGTATCAATTAGTGATTTGATCTGCTTATTAAAGGAAAACATACTTAAACTGGGGTCAATTTAGAGAAGTGTCGATCTCTGGGGTGAAGAGATGGTTTTGTAATTAATGATCAAGTAGATTGGGCCTGTACTCTCTGGAATTCAGAAGACTCGGAAGTGATTGCATGGAAACGTTTTATATGCAGGGGCAGAGATAAGGATGGATTTCTTCTCAAAATAAATTGTGAATCTGCAAAATTAGTCAAATTTAGTTTAGTTTAGTTCAGAGATACAGCACTGAAACAAGCCCTTCGGTCCACTGAGTCCGCGGCGACCAGCGATCCCCACACACTAGCACTATCACTGTCCTGCACACGCTAGGGACAATTTACATTTTTTACTAAAAGGCAATTAGCCTATAAACCTGTACGTCTTTGGAGTGTGGGAGGAAACCGGAGCATCGGGAGAAAGCCCAAACAGCTATGGGGAGAACGTATAAACTTCATACAGGCAGCAGCCACAGTCAGGATCAAACCAGGGTCTCTGTAAGGCAGCAACTCTACTGATGCGCCACCATGCCACCCAAAATTAATTCCCCCAAAGAAGTGCCTTACAGTTCCAACAACAAAAGCTTAATCCTGATCTCCAGTGCTGCTTTTGTAACGTTTGTGCTTTCTTCCTTGACTACCAGGGTTTTCTCTAGTTTTCTCCCATCTATCTTCTTATATTACTAAAAGTCTGATCTTAACCGCTTTTGGCCCACTGTGCTGCGATTTCCGAGAGAACGCCGTCACCTACGGCCATCATTTTTGGCCACCTCACTCAGAGCCCCCCTCTGCCTTCCGGGACCGGAGGATTTTTCCCATCTATGTAAAATCAGAGAGATATTATGTTTAAAAAAAAATTGTCATTCTCTCTGCTGCCCCCGCTGGCGGCAGGGGGAGGGACTATAAAACCTGGAAGAGTTGTCACTCACTCAGTCTCTGCCAGACCCAGGAAGCGAGAGGGTCACGGCTCTCTGAGCTCTGAGCTCTCTGAGCTGCAAATAACACTGAACGTACGTCCACTCCACAGTGAGTCCCGTCGATGCGGCTGTAAAGTGGCTGCTGCCCAATAGTTTGCCTCGCCTTTTTATTTTTATTTTTTTTGTTTTTTTTTGTTTTTGTTTATTTTATTAGAAGTTTATACAATACAAAACAATACAGTGGCACCTAATTTTAGGTTCCAACTATGTCATACCGTAATCCATTCCATGTACAACCTCTGGTTTTATGTTATGAGAAGGAAGTAAGCAAGACAAGAAAAAGAAAACAATAGAAAGGGGAAAGAGTGAAAAAATAGATGGTAGAAAGTAGAAAAATGTGAAGTGTGTATATAAAAAATAAAATAAAAAAGAAAAGGTGGAAAGTAGAAATAGAAGAGAAGGCCCTTTAAAAGAGAATTTTTCAAATCTATATTCGGAGATGTAGATCTATCCACGTCATGAACTGAAATCAGCAATCCTTATGGTACCGCTGCATCACATGATTCCAAAAAGTCGATGAAAGGAGACCAACTCCTTAACAATTGGTCATATTTATCTATTAGTCGGAGTCTCATTTCTTCAAGGCGTGCTATGTCCATCATATTCCTAACCCACATTTTAACAGTTGGTATGGCTGTATTTTTCCAAAATTTAAGTATCAATTTCTTTCCAATTATTAACCCATAATTAAAAAAAACATTTTGGTCTTTATTTAAATTGGTATCTTCTCCTATTATTCCAAATATAATCCATTCCATTTTGGGTTCTATTCTTGACTTGAAGAGCTTTGTAAATATATCAAATATATCACTCCAAAATGTATTCAACTTTGTACATCCTACAAATGAATGTGTTATATTAGCGTTTTGAAACAAACATTTATCGCATCTGGGAGAGACGTTTGGATAAAATTTATTCAACCTCGTTTTTGAATAATATAGTCTATGTAATAATTTGAATTGAATTAAATTATGTGTTGTATTAATAGAACAGTTATGTGTGTTCATCAAATACTTTTCCCATCTATCCTTCGAGATCTTTATCATTAGCTCCTGTTCCCAATCTTCCCTTAGTGCTTCTGTTGAGGGTGATTCTCTATATAATATATTATTATAAATGTATGATATTAATTTTTGTGAATCAGCCTTAATATTCATTGCTTCTTCTAAAGGGTCTAAAAATATAGTTTGAAATCTATGTGTATATTTCTTCATAAAGTCACATACCTGTATATATTTAAAATATTGATTATCCTTCAATTTAAATTTTAATTTTAATTGTTGAAATGATAACAGTTTACCCAATTCATACATATCCCCTACTTTCCTAATCCCCAGTCTATCCCATTGTTGGTATGTTTTGTCGATGAGAGAAGGTTTGAATGCGGGATTGTTCACTAGTGGAGTTAATACTGATAAGATTATTTAATTTCAAGGATACTTTTATTTGTTTCCAAATTCTTATTATATTGTGAATAATTGGGTTCTTCTTATATATTATACTATTCAATTTTATCGGTGAGAGCAGGATCGTTCCTCTATCGTGCGGATAGCACTCCTCTTTCTCCATTCTTATCCACTCCAACTGCTGAGTGGAACTATCCAGCCAGTACATTATGTTCTTAATATGCACTGCCCAGTAGTAATACATAAAATTAGGTAATGATAAACCCCCAACTTCTTTAGGTTTACACAAATGCTTTCGTTGAATTCTATGTGTTCTGTGATCCCATATAAAATTAGTGATAGTGGAATCTAGTTTTTTGAAAAAATATTTTGGAATATATATTGGGATCGCTTGAAACAAATATATTAATTGTGGTAAGAAAGTCATTTTTATAGCGTTAATTCTACCTATCAATGAGAGCGGAAGTGTTTTCCAAAATGTAATCATATCATTCAGTTTATTTAATAGTGGTATAAAATTGGCACTAAATAATGATTTGTGTCTTCTCGTAATTTGAATACCCAGATACTTGAATTTTTCTGTTGCAATTTTGAAGGGGAATTTTAGTAAATGTCTCGAATCCTGTGGTTTTAAAGACATAATTTCGCTTTTATTCCAATTTATTCTATATCCTGAAAAAGAGCCGAATTCCTCAATTAGTGTTAATAAGGTGGGTATACTCGTTTGTGTATTAGTAATATATAGAAGAATATCATCAGCATATTGTGAAATTTTATTCTTTGAATCCTTAGTGTTATATCCGTGAATATTCGGGTGATTTCTAATCTTTTCGGCCAACGGTTCTATCATAAGGGCAAATAGCAATGGTGATAAGGCACACCCTTGCCTATTACCCCTTGATAAGTAAAATTTTGGAGATAGCGTATTGTTAGTTAATATTCTTGCCGTAGGTCTATCGTAAAGTAGTTTAACCCATCTAATAAAATTCTCTCCCATATTGAATTTTTGGAGCACCTTGTATAAATACTGCCATTCTACTTGATCAAATGCCTTCTCTGCATCCAGCGTGACAACTGAAATATCTTCATTGTCCTCATTATGAGAGTACATTATATTGAAAAGCCTTCTCAAATTATTAAATGATTGTCTTTTGGGTATAAATCCCGTTTGATCCGTATTTATTAAATTGTTAATATAATTATTTAGCCTTCTAGCTAGAATCTTTGCTAAAATTTTCTGATCCGTATTTAGTAGTGAAATAGCTCTATAAGAACCCGGTTCATCTAAATCTTTATCTTTTTTTGGTATAAGTGTTATTATTGCTTCTGCTAGGGTTTCTGGTAGTTTATTTTCGGTATAAGCCTGCGTGTATAAATTGAATAATCTTGGTATAATTGACTCCTGAAATCTTTTATAAAATTCATTACTAAAACCGTCTGGTCCTGGGGTCTTCCCATTTTTCAGTGAGTTTATTATTTGTTTTATTTCTTCACTAGTAATCCGTGCTCCTAATTGCTCTTGTTCTAAACTATCCAATTTTGGGAGCTTGCAATTATCTAAAAAATTTGTAATTTTACTTACATCTGTATTTATTTTAGATGTATATAAATTGTGATAAAATTGGGCAAACCTCTTATTAATATCCTTAGGCAGTGTTAAAAACTCACCCTTATCCGATTTAATTTTAGTAATAGTTTTTTCCTTTTCTCGTTGCCTCAGTTGCCTCGCAAGTAGTTTATGTGGCTTATCCCCAAATTCGAAGTGTGCTTGTTTTGTAATTTGGAATAATCTTATTACTCTAGCCGATAGTATTCTATTAACTTTATATTTCAATAAAGTCATCTTATTATGTTTATTTATGGTTGGGTCAGTTGCATTGTCCAGTTCTAGTAGTTTTATTTTCTGTTCTATCCGCTGAAGTTCTCTTTTATTTTCCTTATTTTGAAAACTTTGGTAAGAAATTATGACGCCGCGAATATATGCCTTGAAGGTTTCCCATAATAGAAATACCCGGCGTGTCATTTATTTCGAAAAAAAGTTTTATTTGTTCTTTTATATACTCATAACCCTGCGGGTTATTTAATATATGTACATTGAATCTCCAAAAAGGTTTTATACTCGGCATTCCCTCAATTTTAAGTATAAAAGTCAATGGTGAATGATCAGAAATAATACTATTATGATATGATGGTTTATTCGTATACGGGATTAATTTTGTGTCCAATAAAAAATAGTCAATTCGCGAATAAGTTTTGTGAACTGATGAATAAAATGAGTATTCCCTACCACTTGGTTTTGCTATTCTCCAGATATCAGCTATGTTATTATTTTTTATATAAATATTTAAAAATTCGCAGGTCTTAATTTTAGCAAGACGCTTCCCTAGCTTTATTGATTTATCTAAGTATGGATCTATAACACAGTTAAAATCTCCCCCCATTATTATATTTTGATAATTATGCTCTGCGATTAAATCTATTATTTTCCTAAAAAATTGTGGGTTATCAAAATTAGGCGCGTAAATATTTATCATAGTTAATGGTGTATTGTAAATTTCTCCCGTGACTATAACATATCTTCTCTCTTTATCAGATATAGATTTCTTTAATTTAAAAGGTGTACCCTTCCGAATTATAATAGCCGTGCCTCTTGCTTTAGAGGTGAATGAGGAGTAATAGGTTTGACCTATCCAATTTGCCCTTAATCTGATCTGAGTTTGTTGTTTCAGATGTGTCTCTTGTAGGAAAGCAATATCCATATTTAATGATTTTAATTGTGCCAGAATTTTACCCCTCTTAATTGGCTCATTCGCACCTCTGATGTTCCAACTACAGAAGGTGAGACCTCCGATATTTATTCGACTATTATCTTGCATTGGCTATTATTACCAGACTGTATGATTCATGTGATGCAGCCAAGTACCTCGGAATCCCGAATCCAGAGTTGTCCTTCATAGTTTCTACAGTAGTTCTACATCTCCTGACACTGTTAAACATAATTAAGGGAAAGAGAAAAACATAAAATAAAGTGTACATAAAAATTGTTAAGTCATACAACACATAATTGTGAATAAACAAAAAAAGTGAATGTAATTTTGCCTCGCCTTTTTAACAAGTTTGTGTTCACAAAATGAATTTTGGTTGTCAGGTGGCTGAAGCCCAATTGTTTGCCTCGCCTTTTTAACAAGTTTGTGTACACAAAATGAATTTTGGTTGTCAGGTGGCTGCAGCCCAATTGTTTGCGTCGCCTTTTTAAAAAGTTTGTGTTTACAAAATGAATTTTGGTTGTCAGGTGGCTGCAGCCCAATTGTTTGCCTTGGCTTGGTTTTTAAAATCATTGCAACAGTTGGATGCCAGCCAAAGAATCCATTCGTCCCACAATATCTATAATAGCCCTCTGGAAACCAGTACCTTCGGCCCGCAACACCCATACTAGCGCAACAGAAAGCCCCCCCCCCCCCCCCCACTGGCGAGCAATATTGGAATTGGTGGAGAGGTGGAATATTGCGTTGGTGACCTGCCCTCCCGTGTGATGCTGGGACCCAACGGGTCCCACTTAGTCTAGTATTCCATAAATTTTGCAGGTTAGTCGGTTAATTGGTGACTTTAATTTGCGCTTACTTCAGGTTACTGTTAGAATCTGTGGGGAGCTGATGAGAATGTGTGGAGAACAAAATGGGATTAGTGTAGCGTTAATGTAAATGGGTGCATTGGTATTGGTTTATTATTGTCACGTGTACTGAGATTCAGATAGTCGGCACAAACCTGCTGGGACACAGGGCATGTTTGATGCCTGATATGATCCATTATGATGAGCGTTTGACAGCACTGGGCCTCTACTCACTGGAGTTTAGAAGGTTGAGGGGGGGACTGCATTGAAACTTACAGAATAATGAAAGGCATAGATAGAGTGGATGTGGAAAGGATGTTTCCACTGGTGAGAGAGTCCAGGACCAGAGGTCATAGCCTCAGAATTAATGGGCGCTCTTTTAGAAAGGTGAGGAGGAAATTCTTTAGTCAGAAGGTAGTAAATCTTTGGAAGTCATTGCCACAGAGGGCTGTGGAGGCCAAGTCAGTGGATAGGCAGAGATATAGAAATTCTTGATTAGAATGGGTGTTAAGGGTTATGGGGAGAGCAGGAAAATGGGATTAGGTGGCAAAGATCAGCCATGATTGAATGGCGGAGTGGACTCGAAGGGCCAAATTGCCTAAATCTACATGTGTGAATGTGTGTGAATGTGTGTGAGTGATTGGTGGTGGTCGGAGGGGCCGTAGGCGCAGATTGGCAGCCACGCTTCCGTCAGTCTGCCCCAGGGCAGCTGTGGCTACAGAAGTAGCTTACCACCACCGAGTGTGACTGAGGAGTGAATGAATAATGCGATGTAAAGCGCCTTGAGTATTAGAAAGGCGCTATATAAATCCCATCCATTATTATTACTCCTATAACTTGTGAACGGGTTTCTAGCTCCATTGCTGAAAGAGCCACAATCTTAATGAGTGTTGGCAAAGCAGATCTGAGGGGACACAAAGCTTGCTCCTGCTCCAATTTGGTATAACCTCTCATTCAAACCTCCTTTTTCTCCAGGACATCTGTTGAAAACTGAGAGCAAGGTTACTCAGATAAATTGATCATTAATGAGAAACTGGACTAGATCAAAGCCAACAGCAAAGAAAAAACACAGCTGAGGTTCATTCAACCCTTTCCTGATGAAAATGCGAGTCCAGGCAGGATCATAGTTGTAGACTGTGCTTGAGATCATTGTATGTTTTTAACAATTGTTACAAGTGAAATCAAAGAGCTCCCCATTCCTTCTAATGATAAGTCACTGAAAGATGCCTCTGCTTTAATATTACAGAGAGACTCACCTGCAGAATTCTCACGCCATTTGATGCAGCAAATTGTTTCTGCAATTAGTAACGGCTCATTTTCGGCGACACAAGATTTTGGATCAGTAATCATATCCCTCGGTTTATCGGACTCCTTTGAAAATGTGACTGCTGATTATGAGTCCTGTTCGTTACTCACATTTGTAATGTTTCAAATATCACAAAATATTTGTTGTGCATTGATGGTTTCAAACCATTGAAATTAGGCTAACTTTGATTGAATTAATAAACAAAAATCTACAGAACCCAAACATTCTGCTGGTCATTCACAATGTGCTACATAGAAAGATAAGCTTAAGTTGTTTATATTGCAAACATATACTCTGCAGAATTAATCAGTTATTATTTTCAGCAAATGTAATTTAATTTTTCATATGCATTCAGAAATGAAGATTGAAATCCATGTGCAACCATAACTCTAACAGTGATAACTTCTCGTATGGAAGAAGTTCCCATTTCAATCCCCCAGTGTACAGCCCTTACAACACTCGCCACTGTCCCATTAATAACATGCCCCTTACAGGTATGTCCCAGGAGGCTCGCAGCTCAACAGCACGTCCCCAAACAAGAGAAAGAAGAGGGGATTTGTGGATAACAACATTAATTATGGATTTCTCTCCTGCTACATCTTTCAGTAACAGTTTCAGTAATCAAAGCAGTAACCAACCAGAGGTTCTCTGCAGCAATCATGAACTTTGATGGGACTCGATCTGTGCAGGTCTGAACACTGTGGGCGAAAAATGTCAGCGTGCTCGCTCGTTACTTACAGTAAACATCTACTCTGATGGACTTGATTGCAGGGGTACTCAAGCCGTTGTCAGCCTTGCAGTAGTAGCGGCCTCCCTGGTGACGCTGGATTCTGGTGATCCTCAAGGTCTCGTTGAAGACACTGTTATCGTGGAACCTGTCTGAGGCACTTCCTGCAGTTTTGGTCCATCTGATCTGAGCAAGTAACATTAGAGATGGTTATTAACTTTGATACAGAAGGCAGAGCCACAGAGCCCATCGGGCAAAAGGTGCAGAAGTGTGAAAACGCACACCACCAGATTCAGGGACAGTTTCTTCCCAGCTGTTACCAGGCAACTGAACCATCCTACTGCAACTAGAGAGCAGTCCTGAATTACTATTTATCTCAATGGTGAGTCTCGGCTTTATCTTGCACTAGATGTTATTCCCTTATCGTGTATCGGTACACTGTGAATGGCTTGATTGTAATCATGTACTATCTTTCCGCTGACTGGTTACCAAGCAAGACCAGGTTTTCACTGTACCTTGGTACACGTGACAATAAACTAAACGGAACTGAGAAAAAGCACCTTCATTCAACAGTCATGTAGCATGGAAACTGTTCCAAACTTGTCCATGCTGAACAAGTTGTCCCATCTACACTAGTCCCATCAGCCCACATTTGCTCCATATCCTTCTAAAACTTTCCTATTCATGCACCTGTCTGAATGTCTTTTAAATGTTGTTATTGTATCTGTCTCGACTACCTCTGCTGGCAGCTCATTCAATAGTCAAAGTTCAAAGAGAGTGCACCACTTCTGTGATACATTGATAGGAATTATTTTAATTCCACAGAATATAAAAGATATGTAGGAATATACTGACTAGGTCAGATCCAAAGTTTGCGTTAATGCAATAAAAATAGGAATAAAAAAAACCTGGAATGCTAGGCAGGTCAAGCAACATCTATGCAGAAAGGTAAAGTGTAGGAAGTAACTGCAGATACTTGTTTACACCAAAGATAGACACAAAATGCTGTAGAAAATCAGCAAGTCAGGCAGCATCTCTGAAGCAAAGGAATATGTAACATTTTGGATCAAGACCCTTCTTCATACTTCTGATAAAAGAAAGGTCTTCACTCATCTGTTTTTTTTTCTCCAGAGATGCTGCCTGACCCGTTGAGTTACTCCTGCATTTTGTGTCTATCATCCATGCAGAGAGGTACATGGATAGGATATGTTTAGAGGGTTATGGGCCAAGCTCAGGAGGGGAGGGGGGTGGACAGGTGTAGATGGGGCATGTTGGTTGACATGGGCAAGTTGGGACGAAAGGCCTGTTTCCACGGTGTATGAGTCTATGAGAGAAACAAAGGTAAAGTTTCAGGTCAATTACTATTCTACTGCACTGGAAAAAATTAGAAAAACAAGCACGCTTAAACTCAGAGAGAGGGGAAGGGATGTAGAGAAGAAAATGAATGTCTGGCAGAGAAATGAGACCAAAGAAAGTGGGATGCACAGATTAATGATGATTAAGGAATGGTGTTTCATGTTCGGTAATTATAGCTAATCTGTCTGGGGAAGGTGTTAATGGGGAGGTCAGGGGAAATAAATAAAAATTGCAAGATAAAAAAACAGCAGCGGTGGCTAGAAATCTGCAATAAAAGAAGATGCTGGGGAAAAAAACTGGCATTTTGAGCAACATCTGTGCAGTAAAAACATAATTTACATCATAACTGCCCAAGGACTGAATGGTAAGCAAAAACTGGAAACACCAAATATCAGAACAAAAACAAATAATGTGTAGAAAGGAACTGCACATGCTGGTTTATACTGACGATAGACACAAAGTTGTGGAGTAACTCATCTGGTCAAGCAACATCTTTGGGGAAAAAGGATGGGTGACATTTCGAGTCGGAACCCTTCATCAGACTGAAAATATAAGGGAAGGACCAAACAAAAAAAAATAATAATGCTGGGACCACTTACAAAACGAGGCTGGAGAGAGAGATAGTACTAACACCCCAGCCTGGTGTGCCCAACCCTTCCCCCATGTAAGACTGTTAACTAAAATGCTAACCCTCTAACAATTCCTCACCCAAAACCACATCCCAACCAGTTTCTCTCTCCATGAATACTGCCTGATCTGCTGGCTGCTCAGAGAGCTCTTTATTTTGGCCTGCCATCTGATGCTGTGTGGGGCACCTCACAAATGTATGTTTCTCTCTCACGGATCTCCCATCTCTTTATGCCTCCTCCAGACTGGCTGAAATTAACAAATCTTTATCACCTTTTCCAAGTCAGCACCTGGTCTAAGAAGACATCTGTCTTCTTGCTCTCCACCTATCAAGGCATTCTCTTCTGAGAAAATCTGAAGAAGGGTCCGATCTAAAACGTTACCTATTCCTTTTCTCCAGAGATGCTGCCTGACCCACTGAGTTAAAGCCCTGTCCCACGGTACGAGTTCATTCCAAGAGCTCTCCCGAGTTTAAAAAAAATCAAACTTGTGGTAAGCACGGGGACGTCTCTTAGCACTAACGGCAGGTACTCGGGAAGACTCACTAAAGGCAGGTAAGCACAGGAAGACTCGTGAAGATTTTTCAACATGAATAAAAATGTCCACGAGAGCCCCGAGTACCGACGAGTGGCCTTTACCGTAAATCTCCGAGTTCGAATCAGGGCAAACTCGGGAGAGCTTTTGGAATGAACTCGTACCGTGGGACAGGTCCATTACTCCAGTATTTTGTGTCTATTTTCAAAGCATTCTCTCTGAACATAAACAAGTTCACCTGTGAAAATAGGAAAATAGTTTTTAACCTGAATCTGCATCTCTTTCCACAGAGGCACAACGGTAGAGCTGCTGCTTTACCAGAGACCCAGGTTCGATCCTGACTACAGGTGCTGCCTGTACGGAGTTTGTACGTTCTTCCTGTGACCACGTGGGTTTCCCCCGGGTGCTCCGGTTTCCTCCCATATTCCAAGGACATGCATGTTTGTAGGTTAATTGGCCCTAGCGAGTGTAGGATGCATTAATGGGATAACATATAACTAGTGTGCAGGTGATCAATGGTCCTCATGGACTCGGTGGTGAATCCTCAAAATATATTAAGAGTAAAGGGCAGATAGACACAAAATGCTGGAGTAACTCAGCGGGACAGGCAGCATCTCTTGAGTGAATGAATGGGTGTCGTTTCGACCTCACCCATTCCTTCTCTCCAGAGATGCTGCCTGTCCCGCTGAGTTACTTTGATTTAAACCAGCATCTGCAGATCCTTCCTACGCACAAGAGTAAAGGGCAGTTGGGAGCGAAGACTCCCATAGGAAGGGATTTAGAGGTACAAGTCCTTAGTTCCCTGAAAGTGGCAACACAGGTGTGATGATGGTGGCATAAGGCGTGCTTACCTTCAGCAGCCAGGGCAGTGAATAAAAGTGTTGGGACACCATGTTGTACAAAATATTGGTCAGACCACACTTGGAGTATTGTACATAGTTCTGGTTGCCACATGACAGGAAGGATGTGAGTAAGTCGGAGAGGGTGCAGAAAAGATTCATGAGGATGTTGCCCGGTGACTGGGTCTGTTTTTCCTTTAGCAAGGGGCATGAATGAGTAAAGCCTGGAATGATATGGAATTAATTGAGGTAATGGGATAAGTCTGGGTAAGCATCAAGATAGGCATGAAGGGCCTGTCTCTATGCTATACAGCGTTATCATTCTATGGTCCAATGGTACATTGTGAACACATTATTTCATACCCACATAATAATGACAATTATTTTATCTGACACCTTGATTTTGGAACACTGTCGTTCATATATGCTGTCACAGATTGCAAATCACTTACACACAGCTTTGAACTTAGGTTTACGAATGCCGCACGTAAAGGTGTCACCAAGCAACACCAAGCAGTTAGTCCTTGAGGCAAACTTTCATTATCTTTCAAATCATTCAGAATCTCATCAAGGTTAAAAATTGTCACCAATATGATCAGTGAGAATATGACAACCAATTTGATCTTGTGGTTACTAATCCCTTTATTCAGCATTAACTATGTAGAATATGAGCCAGAAAGGGTGCTTGCATTCTGGGCATTGAAGACAAAATAATATGTTTTTTCTAAATGCTTTCCGGCAAGAAAGTGTATGAGAGTTATGCTGATAGTTTTGTTTTCCAGTTTTAGATGGCATCATTGCATTATGTTCTGTTGAATTGAAAGCCATTTGCACCATTTTGCAAATGACATGGATGACGGACACTTGGAATACCTGTGAATGCAGAATTTAAGAGAGTAGAATATAGTGGCTGTAATCCTAAAATACTTGCTCTTTCATAGTCTGTTTTAAAACCCTTCATAACAGGCTGCTGCATATGTAGCATAGACTAATATTCACTCACTATATGGTACAGATTGGTCAGAGAAAGATACAAAGTGCTGGAGAGTCTCAGCGGGTCAGGCAGCATCTCTAAAAGACATGGAAAGGTGACGCTCCTGTCTCCCCCTCCTCTTCCACCTACATTATTTCATTTAGCTTTACAAATTGCAACTCTTCAATCCCTTTGTCATTTTGTCTTTTCATCTCTGGCCTTTGTCCAACCATCTGCCAATCAAAAGAAAATCCTCACCTGTATCAATCTATTGCCTGCCAGGCTTTGTCCTGCCCCTCTCTTCCAGCTTTCTTCCTCCCTACCAACACAATCAGCCTGAAGAAGTGTCCCAACCCAAAACATCACCTATCCATGTTCTCTAGAGTTGCCGCCTCACCCGCTGAAAGAGTTTTTTAGTTTTAGTTGTAGAGATGCAGCGTGGGAACAGGCCCTTCGGCCCACCAAGTCCAAGTTGACCAAAGGTCACCAATACACTAGTTTTATCCGACACACTAGGGACAAGTTACAGAAGCCAATTAACCTACAAACCTGCACATCTTTGGAATATGGAAGGAAACCAGAGCACCCGAGGAAAACCAATGCGGCCACAGGGAGAATGCACAAACTCCGCACAGGCAGCACCCATAATCAGGACCAAACCCAGTGCGGTTAGGAAGCAACTCTACCACTGCGCTACTGTGCCACCTGTACTCCAGCACCTTGTGTCGCCTTTTTGCCAACCAGCGTCTGCAGTTCCTGGTTTCTACAGATTGGTCTTATTCCACCCCCATCCCAATTCTTAATAATCGTTCCATAAACAAAACAAACTGACTTAGTCAGCTGCTGCAAGAGTGGCTAACTGTACCTACATTAACAGATGGTTTGGTTATTCAGGCATCTATGCAGAAGACTGGGCATGAAGCTATAATATTCCTAATACTGTGGTAAGGTAGGCTGCAAATGGTTAAAATAATACTTTTGTAGCACAGATAATTAAACCAATTGTGTGTATGAAGACACAGCAGGAGCCGGGAAGTTTTTATTTCTTCATGTGAAATTTACTGCTGTGAATGTATAATTTTATTAGAACTGTCTCTCCATTGGAAATTTATTGAAGTAGAAAGTGTAAACACAGTAAAAACTTATATTGACAATTTTGACTGTAATTCAGAAATTATAACAAACATGGTATTGTAGTCAGTGAAGGTGGTTATGAAGAGTTACAGTTTGAACTTGATCAAGTGGACAAATAGCTGATGGTGTTAAATTCAGATATGTGAGAGATGTGGCATTTTTGGGAGGTCAAACAGGGCAGCACCTTCACAGTGAACAGTGGAGCCCTGGGGAGTGTTGTAGAACACAAGTATATAGTTCCCTGAAAATATCACTTGAAACATATAGAGTGGTAAAGAGGCTTTTGGCAATTGGACATCATCTGTCAGGGAATTGAGCATAAAAGATGGAACATTATGGTACAGTTGTACAAGGTGTGGTGAAGCTACACTTGGGAGTGTTGAGTTCAGTTTTGGTCACCGTATAATCATTAGGCTGTAAAGAGTGCAGAGAAAATTTACATTGATGTTGCCAGGACTCGAGGATCTGAACTATAGGAAGAGGTTGGGCATTTGTGTGGCCCACTTGCCCAGGACTGTATTGCTTGGAATGGAAGAGGCTGAGAGGTGACATTTTAAGAGGTGTATAAAATCATGAGGGCACTAGATAGGGTGAATACACATAGTCTTTTTTCTCTGCATATGAGAATCAAGAACTAGAGGGCATAGTTTTAATGTGAGAGGGGAAAGATCTGATAGGAACCTGAAGGGCAACTTTCTTTTTTTCACAGAGGGTGGTGGGAATATGGAATGAGCTGCTGGAAGAAGTGGTTAAGTCAGGTACAATAACCAAACATTTAAAAGACCTTTGGACGGGTACATAGAGTGATATGGGCCAGATGCAAGCAAATGCAACATCTAGTTGGGACATCTTGTTTGGAATAGATGAGTTGAGCCGAAGGACATGTCACCATGTTGTATGACTCTATGACACTAACGTTATAAGAAGCATCAAATAGCTAACACTTTCCCAGACAGTAGAGGAAAAGAGTTGAAGACTTGATCAAGCCATTTGGGGAAAGGGAGTGTCTCAAAGGAAAGTTTCAATTATAAGTATTGATGGCAAAGTGACTTTACCACCAAGGTAAGACTACCTTGATAGTCAGGAAGGGTGGAATGCGCTATCACTGGCAAATGCCACCATGTGGACCAAGGGCAGCAGATTGCAAGAATGACATTGTCAGAAGTCATCCCTTACTTGATTGTCCACAGATTCAACCCAGGACAATTATAGTTATGTGTACATTTCAGCTTGTAACATGGAAATAAAGAAATAAAATTCATGTTCATAAGTGATAGGAGCAGAATTAGGCCATTCAGCACATCCTACTCTGCCATTCAGCACATCCTACTCCGCCATTGCTGATTCTATCTTTTCCTCTTAACCACATTCTCATGCCTTCTTCCCATTACCACTGACACCCGTAATAATCAACAATCTATCTCTGCCTTAAAAATATCCATTGACGGCCTCCACAGTCTTCTGTGGTTGTTGTTTGCTCTTACTACAAGGATATGGTAATCTCTCAATTTCAATTGAAGTTATTTCATAACAAAATAAATGATTTATTGTTAATTATCTCAAATTCCCTGGTCAAGTGTTCAATGGAACCAATGGTAATTCAATTACTGGCCTGTTTTAAACTTAAGCAGGTAGAGGAGGAGAGAGATCCTGCAGAAAGCACTGGTACAAGGTCTGTCATTAGCTAATTGTGATGTGCTTCGTATTGAACACAAGGCATGGCATATCACAGTAAACATGGTTCACCTGTACTAGTACATATGGAAGCCTAACTATGAAAATCTGCCAAAACCTGATCAGATCTGAGAGGAACCATACAGTGCCAATGTCTACTTCAAGCAGTGAAGATGATTGTGAATTAATTTATTGCACCTCTGAAATCTCACTCATTCAATTCCGAGGAGCTGGCACCGAAAGTCACACTACCAGCCATATAGTATGAAAGTCTTTTGATTTCCATGATCCATGTTGTCTCCAGGTGTTAAGCATTTGCAGCTGCCGGAGATAATTTAATATGAAGAACTGTGACCTAAAATCAGCTGAGATATTTTAAACAGAATGGTGTGTAATGACAGTTAACAAAGGACCAAATGATTCTGCATTCATCATTCGACTCAGAAAATGTCTGAATTTTCATGATGAGATATTAACATGAAGAAAGAGAGTATTTAATGTTCATTGACTTCCAAGATCATCTGAGAAGCAGGGGAATTATGTGTTCTCTTTTTGTGACAATGGTACATTGTCAAATACAGAAGACAACAGAACCAAGGTCCCTGGACATCTCAGAATCGAGTTCAAATTGCTAACTTTGTTGCAAATGTTGCAAGTGAGAATCAATATTATCTAAGCTCCAGATAAACCAAGTCCGATTTTCGAGTGAACGTACATTATTTTAGTTTGATTTCTATCAAAGCTATCCACGATCCATGTGGCGGCATGGCGGCACAGCGGTAGAGTTACTGCCTTACAGTGCCAGAGACCCAGGTTCAATCCTGACTACGGGCGTTGTCTGTACGGAGTTTGTACGTCCTCCCCGTGACCGCGTGGGTTTTCATCGGGAGCTCAGGTTTCCTCCTGCACTCCAAAGACGTACAGGTTTGTAGGTTAATTCAGCTTTGGTGAAAATTGTAAATTATCCTGAGTGTGTAGGATAGTGCTTGTGTACATGGATCACTGGTCGGTGCAGACCTGGTGGGTCTTAGGGCTTATTTCCATGCTGTATCTCTATAAAGCTAAAACTAAAACAAAAAAATCAATGGTGGTCCCATAGTTGCAGAAACAGGACTAAAATTGGACTCAAATGATCCAATCTGTTAGGAGTTGTTTACAGTTCTGGGTGCTTCATTGTATAATGGATGGACTAGTGTCTGCAATGGTGCACTGTAGACATGACCCAGGTTATAGAGAGAGTTGGAGCTATATTAAGTGGCAATCCATGGGGGATTTCTTGACGGAATGAGTGATGGAATGAATCTGTAGCCCAAATCAAAAGGGAACACACAGAGACAAATAAGAGAATTTAAAGGGAGTGATAGAAAAAATGTCCTTGCTTGGATAATGGTCACAGTGTGTATGCAATCATCATTTCAAAACCTCTGTTAAAACAGAGTCTATTAATTCTCCCAAGTGAAGGCAAAAATGAGATTAAAACATACAGGAATTATGCAGGAGCAAAAGGTGCAGACCAGATTCAAATAAAAAATTGCCCTCCTAGTTCAATCTATATTTGGCAGACTGCTATAGCCCACTAAATATTCAACAAACAGCATTTTTATGGTTTTAGCATTCCAGGCATATCGGTTGTATTTGTTACCTGGTGAGATATACCAGATACATTTGAAATAATTATATTAACTTTTTGAAGCCTGCAGGATAAGGCAGGCCTTCAACCAGCCTGTTAAAATATTTGCAGTATAATAAATAAACAACTGTTGTTTCATTATCCACTATTATTTACTGCTCTGTTTAGTATATTGATGGTAATTTGTTATGGCGCTTTATACATTCCAGTGCATCTAGCTGCTGCAAATATTCTGCAGCTGAAGATAGCAAAGGGATCTTAGCACCAGATAAGCTTATTTTTGAAAATAAATACTATTAATAAAGATTAAGCATTATAATAATAATAATAATAATAATAATGCATTTTATTTGCTGGCGCCTTTCTGGACACCCAAGGACACCTTACAGGACATAAAATCACAATACATTTATCAATATTAAAATCAAGTTGATTAAAAACAAAAAACAAAAAAAACTAAAAATACACAAAACATTTTAAGTCATAAAACCAGGGTGAACATGGTGGAAGTTATGTCGGGTATGCTAATCTAAACAGGTGTGTTTCGAGTTGTGATTTGAATTGATCGATAGTGTCCAGGTGACGGGTGGGAGGTGGGAGAGTGTTCCAGAGACGTGGGGCAGAGCAGCTGAAGGCTCTGGCACCCATGGTGCTGAGTCTAAATGTGGGGACAGTTAAAATTGCAGCTGAGGAGGAACGAAGTGACCGGGAAAAAGTGTATGGTAGCAGCAGGTCAGTGAGGTATTGGGGAGCAAGGTGGTGTAGGGCTTTGAAGGCCAGCAGTAAAATCTTGTAGTTAATCCGGTGGTACACAGGGAGCCAGTGGAGCTGAATGAGGATGGGTGTGATGTGGTCCGATTATCTGGTGCGGGTGATGACCCGGGCTGCAGAGTTTTGAATGCATTGGAGGCGATTAAGAAGTTTATTGGAGGTGCAAGTGAGGAGGGCGTTGCAGTAATCGATGCGGGATGTGACCAGAGCGTGGCTGAGGACTTTTGTATTGTCCTTGGAGAGGGAGGGGCGGAGTCTGGAGATGTTGCGGAGATGAAAGTATGCAGAGCGTGTGATATTGCTGATGTGGGGGCCAAAGGAAAGTGTACTGTCCAGAATTACGCCGAGACTTTTGACATGGGAGGAGGTGGGTATGGGTGAGCCATCAACTGAAATGGTGAACGGGTGGGTTTTGGAGAGTGTGGACTTTGAGCCAATTAGCATGATTTCTGTTTTATTTCTATTGAGTTTTAGAAGGTTGAGTGACATCCAGTTGCTGATAGCTTGAAGACAGGTGGTGAGGGTAGTTGGGGGAAGGGAGGTGTTTGGTTTTGTGGAGAGGTAAAGTTGTGTATCAACGGCGTAGCAGTGAAAATTGATTCCAAAATGACGGAGAATATTGCCAAGAGGTTGAATATAGATGATAAAAAGCAGTGGCCCCAGCACCGATCCCTGAGGAACACCATGGGTGACTGTGGCAGTTGTGGATGTGACTTTATTTCCCTGGATGAACTGTTTTCTGTCGTGTAGATAGGACCTGAACCAAAGTAGTGCATTGTTGTTGATGCCGGTGGCAGATAGACGTTCCAGAAGAATTGGGTGGGAGATGGTGTCGAAGGCTGCTGTGAGGTCGAGGAGGATCAGGATGGATAAGTGGCCGGTGTCAGCTGCGAGAAGGAGATAATTTGTAATTTTTACCAAGGCTGTTTCAATGCTGTGATTGTGGCGAAAACCGGACTGAAATGGTTCAGAGGTTATTGTTTTGAAGGTGGACTTGAAGTTGTGTCGCTACTGTCCTTTCCAGAAGTTTAGTGATGAATGGGAGGTTGGAGATGGGGCGGTAGTTATTTGGATTGTTTGGATCAGAACCTGTTTTTTTTTAGAATCGGGGTGACAGAAGCTGTTTTGAGAGATGTACAGACAGTAGCAGTTGATAGGGAGGAGTTAATTATGGACGTTATGATGGGTGAGATAGAGGGCAGACAGGATTTAACCAGGACAGTAGGGATGGGATCAAGCAAGCAGGAGGAGTTCTTGGACTTGGTGATGAGTTTAGTTATTTCTTCGATTGTTGGCAGCTGGAAAGTAGATAGGGTGGAGAGTGGGGAGTCCAGTGTGGAAGTCCAGGGTGGGCTGTTGTGAGCAGAAGCTGAGAAAGAGTTCAATTTGTGATGAATGCTGGTGATTTTGGTACTGAAGAAGTCCAAAAACGTATTACACTGAGCAGTGGAGGCGAGGTGATTCAATAGTATCTGGCTTGATCTAGCAAGAAGCAAAACACAATCTTCAAAAGGAAAAATTATGCCACTCATCTCAGTTCTTGTGTTGCATTGTAATCCTGATTTAAATGCAAATGTACTAAAATAATTCATAGAAACCTTAATGTTTGCATCTATTAGAATTGTTTTTTAATTAGGATCGAGATTTTATTTGAAGAGTACCTTGAAGAAAATAATGTTGTTTGAATTAACATGGAAGTGTGCAGATGAACAAGATGATTATCTGAAATTTAATAAAAAATGAAAATGCAGGAAATGCTCAACAGATCATCAGGCGGCAGCCCGTAATGGGCAGATTTTAAACTTATACTTTGAGTGGAGACCCTTTGCCACACAGAGTGAGGCTGAATCTAACCACCAGCCAATCCCCATTATATACAGGAAGCACAATATTCTCAACTGAAGTTGAAAAGCTCCACCTCTCTGTATTAGCGTGAGCCAGTTCATGTCCCAGTGAATCTAGTGTGCAATTCCACGTGTTATTTATAAACTGATCAAAACACAGAAGGAGATCTGCATAAAAAGTGGCAGAGAATGTGTAGCTTTTTATTTTGCCCCATGAAAAAAATTATTCTTCCCCACTCCTTGCAATGATTTAAGAAAACCAAGGGTTCAATTGCTGATGGGAGGAGCAAGAGATTGAGATGGTGAGGAATACGTTTTTAAAAATGTTAAACAATTAAGTGTTTTACTTTGCTGATGACCCAATATTCCTTCTCTAAAACAACAAACTTATTTTTCCCTCCTATTATAGACATAGAAACATAGAAAATAGGTGCAGGAGTAGGCCATTCGGCCCTTCGAGCCTGCACCGCCATTCAATATGATCCTGGCTGATCATCCAACTCAGTATCCTGTACCTGCCTTCTCTCCATACCCCCTGATCCCTTTAGCCTCAAGGGCCACATCTAACTCCCTCTTAAATATAGCCAATGAACTGGCCTCAACTACCCTCTGTGACAGAGAATTCCAGAGATTTACCACTCTCTGTGTAAAAAATGTATTTTTCATCTCAGTCCTAAAAGATTTCCCCTTTATCCTTAAGCTGTGACCCCTTGTTCTGGACTTCCCCAACATCGGGAACAATCTTCCTGCATCTAGCCTGTCCAACCCCTTACGAATTGTGTAAGTTTCTATAAGATCCCACCTCAATCTTCTAAATTCTAGCGAGTACAAGCCGAGTCTATCCAGTCTTTCTTCATATGAAAGTCCTGACATCCCAGGAATCAGTCTGGTGAACCTTCTCTGTACTCCCTCTATGGCAAGAATGTCCTTCCTCAGATTAGGAGACCAAAACTGTACGCAATACTCTAGGTGTGGTCTCACCAAGACCCTGTAAAACTGCAGTAGAACCTCCCTTCTCCTATACTCAAATCCTTTTGCTATGAATGCTAACATACCATTCGCTTTCTTCACTGCCTGCTGCTCCTGCATGCCTATTTTCCATGACTGGTGTACCATGACACCCAGGTCTCGTTGCATCTCCCCTTCCTGTCTGTCAGCCAGTTCTCTATCCACATCAATACTGAACCCCCAATACCGTGTGCTTTAAGTTTGTATACTAATCTCTTATGTGGGACCTTGTCGAAAGCCTTCTGAAAGTCCAGATATAACACATCCACTGGTTCTCCCTTATCCACTCTAGTAGTTACATCCTCGAAAAATTCTATAAGATTCGTCAGACATGATTTACCTTTCATAAATCCATGCTGACTTTGTCCAATTATTTCACCGCTTTCCAAATGTGCTGCTATCCCATCTTTAATAACTGACTTTAGCAGTTTCCCCACTACTGATGTTAGACTAACTGGTTTGTAATTCCCCGTTTTCTCTCTCCCTCCCTTTTTAAAAAGTGGGGTTACATTAGCTACCCTCCAATCCTCAGGAACTACTCCAGAATCTAAAGAGTTTTGAAAAATTATCACTAATGCATCCACTATATCTGTGGCTACTTCCTTAAGTACTCTGGGATGCAGCTTATTGGCCCTGGGGATTTATCGGCCTTTAATCCATTCAATTTACCTAACACCGCTTCCCGACTAACCTGGTTTTCACTCAGTTCCTCCATCTCATTTGACCCCCGGTCCCCTGCTATTTCCGGCAGATTATTTATGTCTTCCTTAGTGAAGACAGAACCAAAGTAGTCATTCAATTGGTCTGCCATGTCCTTGTTCCCCATGATCAATTCACCTGTTTCTGACTGCAAGGGACCTACATTTGTTTTAACTAATCTTTTTCTCTTCACATATCTATAAAAACTATTGTAGTCAGTTTTTATGATCCCTTCCAGTTTTCTTTCATAATCTATTTTCCATTTCCTAATTAAGCCCTTTGTCCTCCTCTGATAGATTCTGAATTTCTCCCAGTCCTCTGGTAGACTGATTTTTCTGGGTAATTTGTATGCTTCATCTTTCGTTTTGATTCTATCCCAGATATCCCTTGTTATCCACGGGTGCACTACCTTCCCTGATTTATTATTTTGCCAAACTGGGATTAACAATTGTTGTAGTTCATCCATGCAGTCTTTAAATGCCTTCCATTGCATATCCACCATTATAAATAAGGTCTAGATTCTAGATCATAAATTATAAGCACACACCACAAATGATCGTGAACTAAAAATCACACGCACCCACCCCTCAATAATCCATGGCTCTAGTCCACCCATCTATGCCATGGGATTGCTGATTGGTGCCTAACCAACCACAAAATGCTGAAAAAGTGTGTTGAATTATGTCTAAATATAATTTCCACCCAGCAATCAAAAAAGATAAAATGTGATAAAAAGAAAGAGAATTCAACAAAATGGAATAATCCATCAGATAATCTATGAAGTTAACGAGTTTTGAAAAAGCTAAAACAAAACACAAACTGCTGGAGGAACTCAAACTGCTGGAGGGTTAGGCTGTGGAGACAAAGGGATAGTCGACATTTTGGGTCGAGACCCTGCATCAGGACTGAGAGGGTGAAGGGGCAATAGTCAGTATAAGGAGGTGAGGAGGAATGATGGAATAGCACAATGGGGGCATAGGGCACAGCGGTAGAATAAGCAATGGGTTGAACAGAGCTGACAAACAATAACATGAAACAATCTGAAAGATATTTTAAGGAAGTTTTACATATAATTTTACTTTCTCATTCACAGTCAAGATGAGGAAGTTTTGTGCCTGGCGAAATTTTTACTGACATGTCTGACACCAGAATTCTCAAGTCAGTTTTCAACAGTTAAGAGCAACATAAATGTCTCTTACCTCCCTCCCATTGCAACTCGTGTCAGTCCCAATCTCAGAAGAAAACTTACTTCTGTATGTAATTCATTACTGCATTTAATGGCCTGAATTATGTTGCTAAAATGGCTTACTCCTTATTCTTAAACTGTGGCCCCTAGCTCTGGACTCCCCCAACATCAGGAACATGTTTCCTGCCTCTAGCATGTCCAAGCCCTTAACAATCTTATATGTTTCAATGCGATATCCTCTCATCCTTCTAAACCCCAGAGTGTACAAGCCCAGCTGTTCCATTCTCTCAGCATATGACAGTCCCGCCATCCCGGGAATTATCCTTGTAAACCTATGCTGCACTCCCTCAATAGCAAGAATGTCCTTCCTCAAATTAGGGGACCAAAACTGCACACAATACTCCAGGTGTGGTCTCACTAGGGCACTGTCCAACTGCAGAAGGACCTCTTTGCTCGATTCGATTCCTCTTGTCATTTAATACCAAATTATGATCTATTATTGAGTTATATGCCATAGTTATTGGGCAAAGGATTGTGGTCACTAAACATATTTCACACAGGCCACTTGCATCTGGGGTACAGAGGAGAATTCTTTCCCAATGGGCAAACTTAAAATTAAATTGAAAGGGCAATGGTTCATCCACTGTATAAAGTGCTCCTTGAATTATACTTGCAAAGAACATCTTGATTATTTCTAAACTATTGAATCCCAGAAATAATTTGATAAAATAGCATGCATAAAATATAAGTACAGTGGTAATTCTGCATGGAAATATGAGGGTATTTTTTTCATTCACCTGTGGCCGCGGGTGGCCTCGAACAAGGCAGGTAAGCTCCAAAGTTTCTCCTTCCCGAATTGTGTACACTCTCTCTGTATATCGTTCCTCCTCAATGTTGCATGCTTGACCAGAGTGCATGATGCTTACAGTCGGTGGAGCTACAGAAAGAACAAAAGGTGCAAACAGTGGCAATTATTCAAATGCTTGTTCATTGTAAAATCCCGAAACGTTTTCATTCACAAAATCCCACACATTTTCAACACATTCAACTGCTGTAACTCTGAATTTCAAAGGTTTTTTTTCTGTATAGATTGATTATAATATTGTATATATATTAAATATATATATAAAACCTACGCAGAAAAATGTGTATGAACATAACTGAGATACTGCATTACTTGCAAACGCAGTAAATATTTCCATATTTTTCCATAAACAAACCTTTGGACTTCAGAATATTGTTAGAATTCTGCACTAAAATTCTGAATTGATTAGTGCCATTGGCTAAAATCGAGTATGAGAGATTGGTTAGTGTTGACATATTCAACGGTTTGCTGATCATTATGTAGCTGTACCTGAACAATGAGAATTCAATGCCTAACAAAACATCAAACAGTGGAAGATAATTCTCCACAAAACAGAGAAGAGTGGTCAGTGTTAGAACAGATATGCACCTCATTCACTACATTCCTATTCACACAGCTTGGCTCAGTGATGATATTTTGATCTCCATGTCTGAAGAGAGTGTTTTAAAACTCTAATGCTGAAATTCACAAGAACACAGTCAAACAAGAGCACATGGGCAGGAGACGGTCACCAGTCTCCTCAATCCTGCTCTGCCTTTCAATATGTGCATGGTTGATCTATGCGGATCTCAACTCCTTGTCTTTACCAGTTTCCCCAAACCCTCAATTCCTCACTCTTTCAAAATATTTATCTATCTCCATCTGAAACCTGGCCTCCCACCTTCCTCAGGGCCATAGAATTCCAGACATTCCAGACCCAGAGCAGCAAGGAGTAGCTAAAAGCACAGGGAAGGCCAAAGCTTTCCATAAAACAAGACCCTTTGATGCAAGCTAGAAGGCTGCTGAAGCACAGGCAACATGTTGCAGGTCAGTGTAAACCAGCGTTCCGTCTGCAGAAGCTCCCATGAGAAACAATTTGAAAGCAGTGAATGGGCCAAGAGGTGAACTGGTATTTGACCAACATCTCTCCCTCAAGCTCCAGCAGCTAATCAGATTAAAAATATTAATATTTGAAAATTGTTATTTTTTTTAGTGTCTTTGAAAGTAGCTTTCATTAAATATCAGTTTATTCTCAGTCTCTTGGAAAATATGCATTGAGGGAATCATGTTCACAAAAAACATTTTTTTTAAATCATCAGCTGTGGAAGTCCAGTTGCTGCAGTGGATTTACGAGACAGGACAAGTATAGGCCTTCTGGCTCACTGAATTATCTTCAGTCTGGCACAATGTAACATCTACAACACAATCAACCCCGTCCTGTCCCTCAGCCAAAGATTCTCTCCGAGGAGAGGGAAAAAAAATCATTGTACGAGCTGCTTGTGAGCCTTGGGGCACTACATAATAGAACATGTAAAATTTAGCAATTCATATCCTTGTATCAGCCACAGTTCCTATCTATTTCAAGGACATTGACCAACAGATGAGCAACCACTGCATAGTAGATTTAACTCCCATTTAAAATTCTTTGTCTTTGACTTATCCGACACTATTCGGATGAGGCTCAATATAATCTCATGGAGCAGCACCTCAATTTCTGATTTGGCATATTACAGCCATCCTGACTCAACGCTGAATTTCAGGTAATCAGTTATTCCAGCCTTATATCTTGCATTTTCTACCCATTAAGCAGTTTTTTTTCTCCCTCTGTGATAATTTCAGATTACATTCATCTTTTGTTTACACTTCCCCAGAACACATCCTATGTTATTCACTAGCCTTTACTATTTTTTTTTTGGCCAGTAACACCATCACTTGTATCTCCACATTTCTACTCTATCGCACTTTTTTGTCACTTTCTCTTTGTTTTTTTTTCCTCCTCTGGTGTTTTCTCTTCCTCTGCCATCATTCTCTTCAATTTATTTGATCTTTAATGCTTACCAGTTGTGAAGAAAGGTGATTGATCAAAAAGTCTATCCATAGATGCGACTCGATTTGTTGAATCAGTCCTGCATTTTCTGGTCTTTTTAACCTTTAAAAATATCACTTAATTTAATTTAAATTATCATTGGTTCTCTAGTGCATTTGTTGGTTGACATTCTTCTGAATAGGAGGGCACATTATCTATTACCCTCAACAGCATTTGGTGACTTCAGTAAATTCAAAGGCAGCATGGTGACGCAGAGGTAGAATTGCTGTTTTACAGCGCTTGCAGCACCGGAGACCCGGGTTCGATCCCAACTACGGGTGCTGCCTATATGGAGTGTGTACTTTCTCCCTGTGACTGCTCCGGGTGCTCGAGTACCCTCCCACACTCCAAAGACACATGGGATTGTATCTTAAATGGCTTTGGTAACATTGTAAATTGTTCCCGATGTGTAGGACACGGCTAGTGCACAGAGATTACTGGTCAGTGCAGACTCGGTGTGCCAAAGGGCCTGCTTCCATGCTGATTGTCCAAAGCAGGCTAAAATATTAGTTAAAAAACACTAGAAATAAATATCAGACAGGGAGAGTCCACAGAGGGAGACACAGAATTAACATTTCCAATCATTGACATGATACTGGAATTGAAAGAAAACATTCCAAGTTTAAAAATCAAGCCCATTATGGGAATTTTAATACCATCCTATATAAATGGAATTGAACACATTACATATTAGTCCCTTTCTAAATTAATGCCCCAATTATCTACATAAGGATCTTGGAATTAGAAGTGATTTCAGAGGTAATATCTTAGCTTTGGTCTCGTATTCCAATAGCTTCCACTTTGTTTATAAGGGTCGCAAGACACAAGGTTAAGATCTTTTTTTAAATCGTTGAAGTAAAATTAACTGGGTTTCCCCTGTGCTTTGACATTTCATGATCTTAAGTAAATCCATAATGTGACCTGCTCATTTATATTTTGTTTCACTGCATTCCTTAGAAAGCGGAATGAAGGTTATGCAATAATCAGAAAAGCAGTGTAAGAAAGAACTGCAGTGTAAGAAAAAATGCTGGAGTAACTCAGCGGGACAGGCAGCATCTGTGGAGAGAAGGAATGGGTGATGTTTCGGGTCAAGACCCTTCTTCAGACTGATGTCAGGCGAGTGGGCGGGATAAAGATAGAATGTAGTCAGAGACAGTAAGAGTGGTGGGAGAATAGGGAAGGGGGAGGGGATAGAGAGGGAAAGCAAGGGCTATTTGAAGTTAGAGAAGTCAATGTTCACACTGCTGGGGTGTAAACTACCCAAGCGAAATATGGGGTGCTGTTCGTCCAATTTGCGCTGGACCTCACTCTGACAATGGAGGAGACCCAGGACAGAAAGGTCAGATTGGGAATGGGAGGGGAGTTAAAGTGCTGAGCAACTGGGAGATCAGGTTGGTTATGTTGGACTGAGTGTTCAGTGAAACGATCGCCGAGCCTGCGCTTGGTCTCACCGATGTAGAGAAGTTGACACCTCGAACAGTGGATACAGTAGATGAGGTTGGAGGAGATGCAAGTGAACCTCTGCCTCACCTGGAAAGATTGTTTGGGGCCTTGGATGGAGTCGAGGGGTAGGTAAAGGGACAGGTGTTGCATCTCCTGCGGTTGCAGGGCAAAGTACCTGGGGAGGGAGTGGTTTGGGTGGGAAGGGACGAGTTGGCCAGGGAGTTTCGGAGGGAACGGTCTCTGTGGAAAGCAGAAAGGGGTGGAGATGTGAAGATGTGGTCAGTAGTGGGATCACGTTGGTGGTGGCGAAAATGTTGGAGGTTTATATGCTGTATATGACTTCTGATGGGGTGGAAGGTGAGGTTCAGAAAAGCAGGTTCTGCCTGACATTATGTGGCAAAATCCTGATTATTGCTCAACCTTCATCCTCATTTCACAAGATGCATTGACTCAAAGAAACCAAGACTAAGTAGGATCAGTGAATTTAAAAATCATTTTGATATCAAAGCTGAAAATTGCAGCTGGAAAATGTAACTGTAGATTAAGCCAAACAGAATTCCTGGATTTAGATGGGGATGAAGTTCATATCACCTAAAAGGGTTCTGAAATGTCCCTTTTCACCAAAACTGCCCTCAAGAATGCAGCATGAGATGTTACCTACCATCAGATAAGCAACACAGCATGCTATCCATTTCCCTGAATTTGCTTCATTAGGAGCTTCTTACTGTGCAGTTCCTGAGGATTTTCCAACTTACATGTGGTTCATTCAACAAAAGCCAGCTGGGAATGATCACAAGAAGGTTGTGTGGGTGTATTGATTGGAATCGGATTATCCATTGTTGTCACAGGCTCAAGGAAGCCTTTTGCAAAAGAATAATTATTTAAAGCCTTTTGTGTGTTTCTACAATAGGAGCATGACTCAACGATCTGAATGTGTTTTACTGAAATCCTGCAGTCTGATGAGTCACAATCTACCTCCAGCATTATCTCTACATTGATTCAATGACTGGCAATGTTGCAATGAATTGCTGGAAACTGCCACCGGACCTCAATCTGGAATTTTGAAGGAGATTGCTCCTTCCATAGTTCGTATCAAGTAACAGATCTTCTTCGCTTTGGAATTACCCTAATGGTCTCTTGTTTCTTCAAAGAGCAGATAGCTTACTCCATGTTTCTGCACGTTTGGGATTATAGCTACAAAAGAGAAAACTAGAAACTGGCTATACCACGCCTGAAGCCATTTCCTTTGACAGATACACAGAATCGCTTCTGGGTTTTGAGACTAAAAGATTTCTTCTCTTGACTAGGCACACTGACAGTAGTATTGTCATCAATTACTATTGCCTAGACAATCTGGTCCACCTTTCAGGATGTGCTGGAATATCACAGATGCAGTGGACCCGTTACCATTTTGCTTCTTGATTAGGTCTGTAACTGTGGTGGTGGTAGGGTGGAGGGGTTGTTTGAAACCTAGCATTTGGGAAGAGTTTCGGAGTGGGAAGGTGAGCAGGATCACAAAGGCACCTTACACAATGTCCCAATTGAGTGATGCACAAACAGTGAGATTGTTTGCTTTCATGTTTCACTTGGGAGAAGAGGAGTGGGCATTTTCAATTGCGTAATGTTGAGAAAGAAATATGATGAAGTGGATTTCCAGAGGATTAACCTTGTCATCATCAATGTAACATGACTAATATGCTAACTAAGAGTTACTTACTGGTGAAAGATTGGAGCAGGCCTGTAATTTGCACTTTCTACAGAAACCCCCAAAGCACAATTTGGAAGACATTACATTTGCATTAATGGTCAACTGAGCTCCATGATAGCTGCTCTGATTCACATTAATAATGAAGAACAGAAAGGAATGAAGAACTGCTAGAGGACATGGAACGACTGGATGGAACAGAGATATAAAGGGAGATGCAGGATCTAAAGCATAGAAGTTAAAAACTATGCAGTACGTTGCAGAATTCTCCATCCAACCTTCACAGATGTACTGTCAAATGTATCCTGACTGGTTGCAACGTGGCTTGGCATGACGATTTCAATGCTCAGGAAAACAAGAGGCTGCAGAGGGTGTTGGATTCAGCCTGGTCCATCACAGCCCTCTCCTCCAGCAAAAGCATCTACATGAGGTATTGCCTCACGAAGACAGCTTCTATCATCAAGAATCCCCACCATTTGGGCCATGCCTTCTTTTCGATGCTAGCATCGGCAGGAGGAACAGAAGCCTGAAGTCCCACATCACTTGAGTCGGGCACGGGGCTTGTTCTAGCGGAGACCCAGGACCGTTGGAGACAGCGGTGGAGGGTCAGAGCGGTGAGGGCTTGAGTCGGGCACGGGGCTTGTTCTAGCGGAGACCCAGGACCGTTGGAGACAGCGGTGGAGGGTCAGAGCGGTGAGGGCTTGAGTCGGGCACGGGGCTTGTTCTAGCGGAGACCCAGGACCGTTGGAGACAGCGGTGGAGGGTCAGAGCGGTGAGGGCTTGAATCGGGCACGGGGCTTGTTCTAGCGGAGACCCAGGACCGTTGGAGACAGCGGTGGAGGGTCAGAGCGGTGAGGGCTTGAATCGGGCACGGGGCTTGTTCTAGCGGAGACCCAGGACCGTTGGAGACAGCGGTGGAGGGTCAGAGCGGTGAGGGCTTGAATCGGGCACGGGGCTTGTTCTAGCGGAGACCCAGGACCGTTGGAGACAGCGGTGGAGGGTCAGAGCGGTGAGGGCTTGAGTCGGGCACGGGGCTTGTTCTAGCGGAGACCCAGGACCGTTGGAGACAGCGGTGGAGGGTCAGAGCTTACCAAATCCCGTAACGTTCCACACTCCATAGGGAGGGTTTCTGGGGAAGCCGCTGATTGGTGGGAGCAGACTAGAGGAAGCAGCTGATTGGGTGCAGCCTCAGGTTAGCATTTCTGCTTTTTGGTTAAAGGTACAGTGATTTAGTAAGGGTACAGTGAGCTAAGGGAGGCTAGGGAAGCGGAAAATCAAAATGTGACAGGAGGATCCAGAATGTGTGAAGATAAAGCTCTAGATGTAAAAGGGGCAAAAACGGAAAGGAAGGGTAGTAAAAATCATCTGAAAGTGCTTTATCTAAATGCGCTGAGGAAAGGTTAGGTAAGCTGGGACTCTACTCTTTGGAGTTTAGAAGAATGAGAGGCGATCTCATTGAAACGTATAAGATCGTGGGGGCCTTGATCGGGTGGATGCACAGAGGATGTTCCCAATGATCGGGGAGGCTAGAACTAGGGGACATAGTTACAGAGTGAGGGGGGGCTCTTTTAAAACTGAGATGAGGAAGAACTTCTTCACCCAGAGGGTGGTTAGTTTGTGGAATTCACTGCCCCAGGGAGCAGTGGAAGCAGAAACGTTAAATTTATTTAAGTCAAAAATAGATGGTTTTTTAGCTGCCAAGGGGATAAGGGGCTACGGGGAGAGGGCAGGGATATGGACCTAGGTATGGTTAGTATAGTAGACCTGAGTGATCTCCTGGACAAGTGTCGATCGCCTGGATTGGGGTCGGAGAGGAATTTCCCGGATTTTTTTCCCGAATTGGACCTGGGTTTTTATCCGGTTTTTTGCCTCCCCCAGGAGATCACGCGGTTCTTGGGGTGGAGAGGGGTGATAGCGGTATAGAGGGGAGGGTAGTGTCTTGTGTTCTGTGTCTTGTGTCTACTGTTTGTGGGTAAGTGTGTCTGTTTAGTGTTCAGCCATGAGTGAATGGCGGTGCGGGCTCGACGGACCTGATGGTCTACTCTCGCACCTACTTTCTATGATTCTATGATTCTATGATCACTTGGTTCAAGAACAACTACTTTCCTACAAATTAAACCAACCCACATAATCCTAAATGTAACTCATGAATGAAACACTGAGGTCCACCTCTTGCACTACTAAGGACTTGTTTTTTTTTCTAATTATGTTTTTGCACTCCAGCTTTGATTTTTTTTCTTCCAGAATTTTATGGGGAATTTGTGCATAATTCCTGTATATAATTTGTTTTTGTGTGTTGTCTGAGTCTATGTGCAAGCAGGATATTTCAATGTACCTGTATCTCACCACAACCGTTAAAATGACAATAAACTTGAAATTGAAGTCGAGTTTTTGTTTGCATGACTCAAGTTATGCTGCTTCTTCAAGCAACATAGTGCCACATGTAAGTGCTGAAGTGACAACAATCACATCCAATAACAAAAAATGGATTTAGTCACTACCTGTACATTCAATTTCCTCCTTGTTTCTTTCTCACTTGTATAAAAACACAAAACCAACCAGGTCATAGGCAGAAGTTCAAACTTGCCTTGCATGGGAGGCAAGATTATCAGAGCATGTTTTATTGATTTCCTTCAGAATGACTTCAACATAGAGCAAAGAACAGTGCCTTTCACCCCACAATATCTGTATTGAACATGATGCCAAGACACTCTTATCTGCCTGCACATGATCCATGTCCCTCCGTTCCCTACATAGCCATTTGCCTAACTAAAGGCCTCTCGAATGCCACTATCGCATCCGCCTACACCACCACCCCAGCAGCGCATTCCAGGCAGCCACCAAAAATCTTTCCATGTGTATCTATCTATATACTATTAAAAGTGTCATCTTGTATGTGTGTCTGTCTGTGTGTATGTGTTTTTCTACCTTTGTCAAAAAGCTACGCGGTGGCACTTACATTTTTACATGTTTTGATACATTTTTACCCTCCATGCAGTAATCAGGTTCACTTAAGATTTCATCCTATATTTCACAAGTTAATGATGATTCAAGTTTAAATAAAAAGGCAAAAAACGGTTCTCACACACAGCTTTTTTCCAGGACTTTCCAATGATGATGTCACAATGCCACTCACAGTGCACCAATCACAATAGGCTCTCAAGCTGCCAAGTGCCACAATGACATCACAATGGGACGTTGCCAACTGTAACCGCAGCTTCTCACAGACAACCTTTTTTCCAGGAGCTTCCAGTGATGATAATTACAATGGGCTCTCAAGCTGCCAAGTGCCCCCTCCCCCCCCCACGGGTTATTCACACCCCCCGCACCCTTCCCCCCCCCCTCGGATAATTCACATCCCCGCCCCCTCCCCCCACTGGGTTATTCAGACCCCTCGACCCCCCCCCCCCAGATTATTCATGATTAAAGATTAAAAAATAAATAAATCACCTTTTAAAACACCAGCTTCCAGTAATTTCACAATGCCCCCCCCCCCCCCACCCAACGGTACAGTGAAACTGGATATTCCACCACCTTCCAGTGATGTCAGGGGGAGGGCCTCATTTCAAAAACAGCTTCATCAGCTCTCTAACTCACACTGTTGAGGGAGCAGTCCCAACGGGCCAGCACTTGGTTTAGTCTCCTTTATAGCTTGCCCCTTACTTTAACGTTATGCCATCGAGCATTTGATATTTCTATCCTGGGAAAAGGTTTCTCACTATCTACTCTATCTCTGCCTCTCATAATTTTATATATTTCTACTGGGTGTCCCCTCAACTTCCAGAGAAGACAATCTAGCTCTCCTTGCAGCTAATACCTTCCTTGTAGCTAATATTCAGTCTGACACTGGCATCCACAAGTTTATCACTGTACCTAGGTACATATGATAATAAAGTGCCGTTGAAATATTGAGATGATGGGCACCTCAGTGAAAAACATGGCATAAAAAGCTCAAAAGGTTTGCCGCATCAAACTACCCAAAATGTTTCATAAATCTTCCACTCTAATAACTGTGCCTATATGTTAATACTGCACTACCAAATTCACCTCACCTCCATGATATGTATGTATGTACATATTATTTTGAAAGACAAAATCTTTCAACATCTTCAGTTAATACTTATTGTACATGGAAGCAGGTGGCTGAATAACAAGAGACTTGGTGCAAAGAGCGAACAGAAAGGAAACACATGCTGTATGTGGAAATCAATTTAATTAGAAAACTGATTCCTTAAAGTCCTTTTTGTATTAAATAGAGGAAACCCTGGTTATGCAAACTGTTCTTCCAACATCTTAGGCTTTGCAAAGATTTGTCATTAATTTTATTGCTTTCTATTTCAAATGTGACACAAATACAGATACACTCAGGGTGTAATAAAGTTTACTATTTGGACCCAGTCTTGCATAGTCATAAAATGAATTTAAGAACATTTGAACTTTTTCCTTTTATTTAAAGAGCAATGACTTGTAAACAGTTAGAAACCAAGCTTCTAACTATTTATAAGCCATTGCTCTTGTAGAGAATGTACAAACACTGTAGAGACAACAACCATTGTTGTGAACAACCCCGGGTCTCTGGCGCTGCAAGTGTTGTAGGGCAGAAACTCTACCACTCTGCCACCTTGCCACCCGTTTTTGGGTTGTCAGTATTTACTACAGTATTCTTTTTTTTTTTCACTTAAGTTTTTATTGATTTTTCACTGAGATATATACAAAACAGTGCAACACCATCACAATAAATAAAATAAAATAAGAAGAGCAACAGTCAATAAATAAACAAATAAATAAATAAACAAACAAACAAATAGGACCCCCCCCCCATAAATAAATAAATAATTGGAATAAGACCGTGTGGTACACTTACCAAATAAAAAAGTTACATTGATTAGTTATCTGGAGATATTTTAATATTCACACAAACATACCATCTAGTTCTATATAACACAATCTTCCCATAACTAGCTCGGCATTTATCTAGTTGGTGTCATGGCTCAAATAAATGGTCAATTTTTCCCAGATCTTCTCAAATGAATTCTCCTTGACTCTCAAGAAATATGTTGGTTTCTCCATAGTAAAGATGTCTCACACAATTTCTAGCCACTGTTCCTGTTTTGGACTTTTTTCATTAAGCCACTGCCTGGTAATGGCCTGCTAATGGCCTGCAAGCAAAACTTTAGTCAAATAGGTATCTTCGATCTTTACAATATCTTTAATGTGCCCCAGATACATCACAAGGCAAGTATTTGGGATTTTATAACTCAAGATATTTTTAGCAACTGCGTTAACATTTTCTCAGTATGGCCTTATCTTTCGCTGAAAATAGCAAAAGATAGATTTCCAGAAAATATGTGAGTGGTCTGCCTCCATACTCCCGCACAGCTTCCAACAGTGCTGTTGTACAGCAAGTTCTCTGCTTTTTATTTTGGGTGTTATAAAAAAGGGAGTTAGATTCTTCCAGCAAAATTCTCTCCCTACTAGGGAGCTTGTGGATGTACATTGTGTTTCAAACATTTGATACCATTCTGTTATTTGAATTTTTAATTCTGCATCCCATTTTGTTTTTAAGTAGAGCGTTGATTCTCCCCCGCTTCCCACCAGAGCTTGGTAGAAAGCAGAGATGACCCGAGACCCCTTCTGTTTGTATGCATCCATAATCACCTTGATCACGTTATTTGAAGTTTCACCTAGTTCCGGCCTTATCTCTTTTGTAAAGTAGTCTCTTAATTGCAAGTATCTAAAAAAATCTTTGTTTTCAAGACCATACTTTGAATTTAAATCTTGGAAGCTCATAAACTCGCCATTTTCTGAAACTGTATACATTGTCGTTATGCCTTTTTGTGCTCATTCTTTGAATCTTGAATCATACACCCCTGGCTTAAACTTTGAGTCATATGCGAACCACTTCAATGCGTGCACCCCTTTTTAATTTGTATTTTTCCACTATAACATTCTATATTTCTAACGTAAATGCTTCTATTGGATCCATATCATCTCAAAGCCCCTCTCTGATATTTGTCTCCCACCAAAATCTGGGTCTGGTAACCCTGTATCTCCATTTCTTTCCATCGAGATTCATAATCAGGTCTACGCCAATAAGCCAGAGGTCTGAGTTGAGCTGCATAAAAATATTCCCTCAGATTTGGTAAAGCCATTCCCCCCTTGCTTTTCAGCAGTTGAACTGTTGTTAGTTTTATTCTTGGTTGTTTGCTATTCCAAATGAATCTAGAGATCATCTTAATTCAGGCTATGAATTTGTCTCGGGGAACATTAATTGGGAGAGATTGGATTAAATATAGTAGTTTAGGTAGGATATTTATTTTTACCGTTTGTATTCTGGCACTGAAGTCTCGAGGAAGGGTCGACCACCTATCAACATCCTTTTTGATGTTTTCTTCAATTTTGTTATAATTAGTTTCAAACAGGTTGGAAAGTATTTTGGTTATAATTACACCAAGATACTGCATCGTTTTAGAATTCCATTTCAGATTATATGCATCTCTGATTTGTTGGGATGGAAAATAATTAAATGAAAGAATTTGTGTTTTTGTTATATTCAGTTTATACCCTGAGTAGTATCGATATGTTTCAAGTAGGTTCATTAGATTTGGGAGTCATATATCTGGTCGTTCAAGAAAAATAATGACATCATCAGCGAAAAGACCAATGATATGTTCTTTCCCCCCAATTTTGACCCCCTGCAGGTCTTCTCTCTGTCTTATAAGGGTACAACATACAAAACAAAGAGAGCAGGAGAAAGACAGCATCCTTGTCTTGTGCCCCTCTCTAACTGGATCCTTTTTAATAGGTTTCCATTTACCTTAATCATAGCTGTAGGCTCCTGATATGTTGTTTTAATACTCCGAATTGCATCTTCATTGAAACCAAATCTCCTTAGTACTTCATATAAAAATACCCAAATAACACTATAAAATGCTTTTTCTGCATCCAAGCTAACCAGGACCATATTTGTATCCTTTTTTTGAGCATTATCCACAATGTGGAGGGTTCTTCTAATATTGTCCTGTGTTTGGCGCCCCCTAATAAATCCAGTTTGGTCTTCATTAATCAGATCTGGTACAAAAGTCTCTAGTCTTTTGCAAATGCATTTCAAAGATACATTTAAAAAAGCTCCTACCTTGTAGATTCCTTTGGAAGGCTATTGAAACCAGGTTTATAGTGATGAATATCACTGAGGATTGTGATGACTGGTTATAGTGTGGTAAGTAATGCATACTCTACCCAAGATGTTGTGGATAGTGCCAGCTGCTTTCTTAACCTCAAAGTGTAATGCATGCAGCTGCCGGACGCACTAAGACCTCGGTAGGGGGAAGCCACTGAGAAGACCCTGCCCTTCTACGAAGACCAGAGACTGGAAGGATGGAGTCAAAGTGATGATGACGGGTGTGACGGGCAAGGTACAAGGTCAGGAGGAGAGGGAACTGCGGTCTAGCCTATCACGCCTTCCAGGTCGACAGTGGGAGGCATCCCCAGGGCACAAAGGTAGACAGGTGAGGAGAGGGACGTTAGTTTGCAGGTCGATCCATACATCCAAGGAGGGTAATGGCTAGAGGCCTGCAGCAGCCTGGGGCTTGCCTGGATCGGGCAACGCTCATAAGAACTAGAGCACAGACCGGACTCTGTAAATGACGCCAAAAAGTGGCGCCTCTTCCATGTGGGCTTAGTGGACTATTTCTGTACACTTTGCTAATCGGGTCGTGCTTAGGTATGGCAATACTCTACTGGACTGTTTGTAAGAACATTATTTCACAATGCATTTGGACGCGGCAATAAAGCACAATTGAACCCTTGGATTGAATCATTAAAAGAACTTGAAATGACTGGTGATTAAAAAGAGTGGTCTTGACTGAGGGCTCATGTGGAGACTAACCTTAGCATTGCTGTCAGGCAGCTACCTGTACCTTTCAATTTATAACCTGCCATATAGTCATTTATTCCACTTTACTTCAAAGAAAACAAAAATGCAAATTGTCTCCACTTATCGCTTTCCATTTAGCAACACTCAAACTTTTTTTGCCTCATAATTACACTCCTTTAATGCATCTTTGATGATGACAACACAATTTCACACTTGGAAACTGCACCAGGGCCATTTACTTGCTGCACATCCTTACCAGAGAGGAACTCCAGGAAAAATACTCATGCTGTCCGTATAGTGAAGAAGGCTGAAGGTCAGTTTGGTTACCGGTCCATTCATGTCCAGTAGCAAAGTCTTAGTCAACGAAAGTACGTTCTTGTCTGGGAGATTCTGTTGTGTAGCCAGGCAATTTGCAGCAGCAGACTTTACTGATTTGACGATGGCTACTGATTGAATCGGGGATGGCTAGTCAGAACCATATATACTTCTGTTTCATGAAAAGTTCTGTCCTTCCATGTATTTAGTAACAGGTTCTTCAGAATGCTGAGCCCCATTCTTCTCATCCATAAAGCTGCAAGTCAATTATGAACTGGAAAATCAGGGTCAGTCACCCTATTTTTATCCCTGTGTAACTGTAAGAATAAAACCACATCAATCCATCTCAGTGGCTACCTATGTGTCCTATCAGGTTTCAAGGCTTTGAGAATTGGATTCCGTCCAACAACGTATTAGTACATGCACAGCTAACCATCATCTCGCAAATCAACCCAGCTCTGACCATAACAAAGAATTAGACTTCAAACTGAGAAAAAAAAAACATTGTTTAAGAAGGAACTGCAGATACTGGAAAATCAAAGGTAGACAAAAATGCTGGAGAAACTCAGTGGGTGAGACAGCATCTATGGAGTAAAGGAAATAGGCAACGTTTCGGGCATCCATTTTCTTAAGGAATAATGAATAAAATTCTAGCAAAGAGAAATTAATATAACTGATTATGATTCACACTGAAGGCTTTATTCGAAAAAATCATTGTAGATATTTTTCTTGAATACTTTGCGTAAAGTGTTTATGCAGAAAGCTGCAGGGTTAGCAATGCATTCACATTAGAATAGGCTGAATAGGCAATGCATTCACATTAGAAGGGTACATTTTCATGCCATTGCCTACTAATTTCTCTTGGCACCACCTCCAACAGCCCGTGGAACACAAAGCTATTAATTCAATGAAGCAGCTTAGACATTGACTGGAGCGCATTGTAGAGGCACAACAGTATGAAATGGTGAAGATAATAACAACCATACCAGCTCCCGGGCAGTTCCATCTCAGATACAAAATCACCGAAAATCACCCCAAACCCGGCAAAAGATCAGACTCTCAAGTACAAATTACCATCAACACAATTCAAGTTACTGTGATCTTTGGTTCAAGTTGAAAATAACATCTCACTTGGTGATGCCCAAACCATGCAGAAAGTAGGTCATGTTCATGTTCTCCTGCCTTCGCCTCATAACCCTTGATATCCTTACTAATCAAGAATCTGTCAATTCCTACTATAAACAAATTACTGTTATGGGTTTCCACAAATTACACTTCTTTACAAGCTTTTGCAATCTCTTGGAAAATTAGTGTTTTGCAAGAAAACTCCTTGATATGGTTTCTGTTTATAAATGCAATTTCTCTGGATTTTGGATGATTTTACACATACTTAACATGAAAATGGCCCTGTGTAGTTTTTTAAAGTAATTTAAATTATTGAAAGCCATGCTACTCTTAGGCAGTTGACTGGATATTAATTAAAAATACCTTTGTGTTAAATTCAGTTGCGGCCTTTATTAATAAACTTGGATTCATCAGGGAATAGTTCTTCAGTGAATGTTTTGTTGAATAGGATTCTGAGGCTGTGCACACATATTCTGGTTCATGGAAGATTTTTCATTTGGCTACATTTGTAACCAGAATGAAGGAGAGGAAACACCTCAGGAAACATTCAGTACAACTGCAGCCTGGACCATCGATTGCAACAAAAGGGGGAATGCTTGCACTCCATTTTTAGTTTCATTCCAATCAATTCTGGGCTGACTCCATTCAATTAATCCTGTTAATTAACTTAAAATGTATGCTGCATTATAGAGCACCTACAATAACAGAGAATAGGGATACAATTGTCTATTTGAGGATTGAATGTCCAACCCTTGATAACTAAACATATTAAACTGGTGTCCATAAATCTTAATCCTATGCTGGTAATAAATGTTAAAAATACGACTAGAATGCTAAAATTTGTTAGAATTGGAAACATTGGCTCCTTCCATAATCACCCACACAATAAATCTTAAGGCAATCTGTCCATCTCCTGAATAAAAAGCAATATTGTTTGAAAAAGTATCTACTTTAAACATTCAGATAAAAAATTGCAAAGCAGCACAAGTTTCCGCTTCCATCACAATATATTTTCCTCAAATCAATTGAATACAAAATTATCAGCACGTACACTCTAACAAGGCTGCAGAATTATCTGTAGTTCTACAACTGCACAATAAAAGAACATAGTACATAGAACAGTACACATTCTCTTCACATTGTGTTTTTGATTTTCTGTTTTTGGACTGAATTCTGTTTTTAGTGATGTCTTTATTATTTATTTTACCCTGATTATATGTTTATATTCCTGTTAATCTATGTAAGGTGTCCTTGAGATGTCTGAAAGGCGCCCAACAAATAAAATGTATTATTATTATTATTATTATTACAGCACAGGAACCGATCTACCGGCACACAATGTCTGTGCTGAACATGATGCCAAATTAAACTAACCTCCTCTGCCTGCACATGGTCAAAACCCTGCATACCCATGTGTATATCTAAAAGCCTCTTCAATGTCAGTATTGTATCTGCTGCCAACCCCACCATTGTCAGCACATTCCAGGCACTCTCTGGATAACATCCTTGCCCTGCACATGTCCTTGAAATTGTCCCCCTCTCACCTGAAAACTATGCCCTCTAATCTTGACAATTCCACCCTGGGAAAAAGGTTCTGACTGTCTATCCTGTTCTCTTAAATTTATATACTTCTGTCAGATCATAGTTTGACCTACGACGCTCCAGAAAAAATATTTGTCTAACCTCTCCTCATAGCTAATAAACTCTTATCCAAGTACTGTTCTGGTAAACTCCTTCTGCACCATCCCCAAAGCCTCCACATCCTTCCTGTAATGGAGTGACCAGAATTGCACGCAATACTCAAAATGTGGGCGCAAATGTACTCGAAATAAAACCGCAACATGACTTCCGGACTCTTAAATTCAATGCCCTGATTGATAAAAACATAGAAACATAGAAAATAGGTGCAGGAGTAGGCCATTTGGCTCTTCGAGCCTGCACCGCCATTCAATATGATCATGGCTGATCATCCAACTCAGTAGGCAAGCAGACCATATGGCTTCCTATGGAGTCATAGAGTCATGCAGCACAGTCCAAAATATCCATGCCAACCAAGATGCCTCATTTACGCCAATCTCACCTGTCTGTGTGTGGCCCATATCCCTCCAAATCATTCCTGTCCATGTACCCGTCCAGATGTATTTTAAATGTTGTTAAAATACCTGCCTTATCTACCTTCTCTGGCAACTCATTCCAAATACCCACCATCCTCTGTGTGAAAATGTCACCCCTCAGGTTCCTATTGTCTTTCCCCTCTCACCTTAAGCCTATGTCCTCTGGCTCTTGATTCCCCAGCTCTGCGTATAAGACACTGTGCATTCATCCTCTCTATTCCCCTCATGATGTTATACACCTCCATAAGATGATCCCTCAGCCTCTTGTGCTACAAGGAACAATATATGTTGTAATTTTCAGAGACCTATGGACTTGGACCCCAAGGTCCCTCTGTATCTCAATGCTGTTAAGGATCTTGCCATTAACTGTATACTTTCCATTACATTTTAACAGTCAAGTATATTCTCTGACTAAATGGTATCAGTAAATAGACTGACACATTATTTTTTCAAGAAGTGCTCATAATCTCTGATCAAACTCCATTCTAAGTTTATTTAGAATTTTTCTGCACTTGCGATGGGCTGGTGATATCACCTCAGTTATTGCCAACATGATGAGCTGCAGTCAGTTATTTTGGTAACAAGCTGTGACTTCCATTTGTTGAAGTAAATATTTAAGAAATTCATTCCAAAACCTGTTCAATCAATGAGAAATATCATTCAAAATGCAATATATGCCTTTTGACTATAACTATCAAACTTTAAAAATATAAGTGTGTATAGAATTACAGACATTATTAAGCTGACAATTAATGCTTCCAAGATGGCACCCAACACAGGCGACTATTTGCATGCTAGCCACAGAAGCAGATCTACAAACTCACATTACAATCGCTCCACACTTTTAAATCTGCATTATCTACAAACGATAAATGGATTGATTGTAATCATGTATCGTCTTACTGGTTAGCACGCAACAAAAAGCTTTTTGCTGTACCTCGGTACATGTGACAATAAACTAAACTAAAACTGAACCGAATCACACCAGCAATGTCAGCATGACTGACCACACTTGAGTTTATTCATCGTCAAAAGCAAATCATTAAACATAATACATAGAATATTTCAACACACGAACAGGCCCTTCAGTCTACAATGTCTGTGCCAAACAAGATACAAAGGCCATCACATCTTTTCCCCTCCATGTCCATATGCCTACCCAAAAGCACCTTAAATGCCACTATTGTATCTACCTCAACCATCGATCCCAGCAACACTTTCCAGGCACTGACCACCCTCTGTTTAAAAAGTTACCCTGCACATCTCCTTTAAACTTGGCACCCTCTCAGCTTAATGCTATGCACTCTAGTATTTATGTTTTCCCCCCCTGGGAAACAGATACTGACCGTCTACCCTTTCTATGCCTCTTAGAATTTTATATACCTCTATCAGGTCTCCCTGTCATCTCTGGTGTTCTATAGAAAACAATTCATGTCTGCCCAACCTCTCCCTGTAGTTAACACCTCCTAATCCAGGCAACATTTTGGTGAACCTCCCCTTCACCCATATACAAAATGTGATGGCTGTGATTATTTGGTATTGTTTGATTGTTTGAAAGATTGTGGTGGAGCGAGGATCTTCAGAAATTTGGCAATTCAGAAAATGAAGGAAAGATGAAGGCGAAAGAAACAAATGTGAAACCAAATATCCACTCAACAACCGTTCATAATTAGGTTCCTAATACATCAATAATTAACTACATTCCAAACAAAAAAATGATTTAAATGATGAAGCCTCTTTATTGTGGCTGTAAATTATACTCCAATAAAAAACATAAATTCTGGTTGATATAGGATATATCTGCAAGAGTAAAAGTAGAAAATCAATGTTGTCACGTTGGCGCACATTTATTTTAAGCCTCAAATGGATTCTGTAATGGTTTCTAAAGCTTCATACCCAGAATTCCAGTTAGATCATTTCACCACAAGAGCTCTGAGGCTGGCTCCAGGTTTATGCAGGCCATTTGGAATCAAGTTTTTCACTGTGGTCATGCTGACTGCAAATGGTGTAGCTCCAATTTATAAAGTATAATTCAATTTTTAAATTTGATCAGCAATTTTATAAATTTTGATTGTATGATAGTTTCACTTTAGAGTTTCAATCTTATCCAACTACATGATAACATTTCCTTCTTCAACATCTCATTGCAAAATAGATTTCTACACCAACCTCAGGTTTGTCTGATGATCGTCAATTGAAAGTCCTGAAAAAGCAGCATTGATCTGCTTGCTGAAAACTTCCTGTGCTTTGGTTATAGCTGAGAGTTAAAAGGGCCTGTCCCACTTGGGCGATCTAATCCGCGAGTTCTGGCGAGTTTGCCCTCAACTCATACTCGCAGCATGGTCGACACAAGGTCGTAGGAGGTCTTCGTAACTTTCCTTCATGCTTGAGAGTGGTCTCTGCATACTCGAGGCCTCAGCAAGGTCGCAGCGTTTTTTTCAATATGTTAGAAAATGCCCGCAAGTAAAAAAAGGTCGCCATGGAAAAATTTGATGCTTTTTTTACTCGTAGGTTTAGTCGTAGTAGGTCGTAGTAGATCGGCATGTCAGTCGTAGGTAATCAAGGGTAGTCGAAGGTAGTCGAAGGTAGTCGTAGATAGTCTTCATCATACTTCTGCTCCATGAATTTATGAACATGAAATGACACCTTGAACAACAAATATCCAGCCATAAAGAAATTATAATCCATCTGTTGTTCATTTATGGTGGGATCCTGTTCTATTGACACCACCTCCTGAAGCCACTAAATTATGTTTTCTTGATCCAGGCATCCTTTTCAATGACAGAATCCACTTTAAAATGTTTGAGAACCACTGTCAGTTCATCATATGTCATAACTATGGCAAATGGTTTGGGCAAACCAGTCGTAAGTGGCAATGCCAGAAATATTATGGAAACTGCAATTGATCCTCAACTCTCTGCTACAATCTATTAGAATGACAGCTGTGAAATGCTTTAAGAAATGCTTCAAAATGCCTGTAGAACATAAATTTGCTTTTGGCTTCTTCTCATCATGGTATCCCCTGCTAAAATACACAAAGCAAGTTTGTTTTTTTGTTTGTGTCTCAGTGTCAGAACCCAGATTTCCTTGAGTTCCTACCTTTCATCACTTCACATTCATGAAAACATCCCTCAACTTCACAAAGGTTTGGGAATGCCAAGAAAAATAATTACTTTTCTTGAAGGAGTACATCATACAGCAACCCAACTGAATGATCAACACAGGAATAACCAGCGCAGAAAAGGTTTACGAGAATGCTGCCTGGTTTAGAATTTATTGTCACATGTACCGAGGTACAGTGAAAAGCTTTTGTTGCGTGCTAACCAGTCAGCGGAAAGACTATGCCAGATTACAATCGAGCCATCCACAGTGTTCAGATACATGATAAGGAGAATAATGTGAATAATGTTTTGTGCATGATAAATCCAGTAAAGTCTGATTAAAGATAGTCCCAGGGTCTCCAATGAGGTAGACAGTAGTTCAGGCCTGTTCTCTTGTTGTTGGTAAGATGTTTCAGTTGCCTGATAACAACTGGGAAGAAACTGTCCCTAAATCTGGAGGTGTGTGTTTTCACACTTCTATACCTTTTGCCCAATGGGAGAGGGGAGAAAAGCGAGTGGCCAGGGCGCAACATCCTTGATTATGCAGGGCATTAGCTACAAGGTTGGACAAATTTGTATTGTAAGCTCTATAATATCGGTTGAGGATAGACCTGATAGAAGCATATAAACTTATGAGAGGCACAGATATGGTAGACAGTCAAAGCATTTTTCCCCCCAGCGTGGAAATACTAAAGGCTAAAGGGCCTAGCTTTATTGTCAGAGGGGGAAAGCTTAACGGTGATGTGTGGGGCAGGTTTATTTAGGCAGTGACTGGAACCTGCCAATATGGGTGGTGGTGAAGGCAGATATGATTGAGGCATTTAAGAGGCTTTTGGATAGACACGTGAATATAGGGAATTAAGGGATATGGATCATGTGCAAGAAGAGGAGATTAGTTTATCTTGGCATCATAATGGCAAGGACATCGTGGGCCAGCTTGAAGACCCTGCTCCTGTGCTGTATGGTTCTGTGTCCTAATAATCAATATTAATAAATGATGAAGAGCATATAGTTATCTACAGGAGAGCTTTTACAAGCTCTGCAATTATCCCAGTTAAATAGATTGACAAAGGATTTTTTCCTCTAGGAATTAAGTGCTTTTGTATTCATTTATCTTCTGTCATATAATAATAACATGGATGGAGATACCACAACCACAGTCGTTTTTATGCTTTTATGCTAAATTAATATATTATTTTTTTAATTGTCATTTGATTACTTCCTTTTCGTACAACTGGTGAATGACAACCAAACCAAGAAAAATATTTGGAGAATCATAGAAATAGATATCACAGATTGAGTCCCTTTGGCTCCTCAAGCCATGCCAGCTAAATAAAAAAGCTATCTAAATTAAATTCCTTTTAGCAATTATGACACTTGTAGTGCTCACCAAAGTGGAGTTTGGCTGACAGGAAACAAGTTTTAGACTCTCCAGGGGAAAATAACATCATTTTACCACAAATTCCTTAAATCTATCACCATTGATCTCTTAAAAAGTCATAGCCATAGGTTAATACAATGTGGAAACAGGCCACTCGGCTCAATGTCCACGCCGACCTACAACCCCATCTACAGTCAACAGCCTGCTTTTGGCCCATAAACCTCTAAACCTATCCGATCCATGTACCTGTCTAAATGTTTCTTAAACATTGCCATAGTACCTGCCTCAACTATATCCTCCGGCAGCTTGTTCCATGCACTCACCACCATTTGTGTAAAATTAAACCATTATTTTCTCAGGAAATAAATTATTTCTACCAGGCCAATTAAAATGCATTACATTGTTATACACTTTGATTACCCTCCTGAGTTGCAAATAAAAATATAGGTGTGATTGGTGGAACCTAACTCCCTCAGGACCAGTGCCTATGGTCATTCACCTGATGCTGGTTCTGAGTTGCCTTCATAAGGTAAAGTTTAAAAACATATTTGGTGCCAATTGCACGACATTCAATTCCTTGCAATACTGCTCAAAAAATGAAGCAGTTCATGCCCACGTAATGGCATCGCATGGCACATTTGAGCCAAGGACACTGCCCTGAGAATCTCCTCCAGGAAGGTTCTGCAGATAAGATGGTCAGCATGATGCAATCAACAACTGCATTAGCAGCCATTACTGAGTTTCATTCCCTGTTTCACTAAGGCTCATGAATGCTCCATACCATCAAATGCTAAGGTGGCTCGTTTTCAAATCAGTGATGATCTTTGTGGACTTGAATGAAGATTGTATTGTCTGGATGGCTCTGGAAGAGAAGGAGAGAGAGAAGGAGAGAGAAGGAGAGAGGAGAAGAGAAGGGGAAGAGAAAGGGGAGAGAAGGGGAGAGAAGGGGAGAGAAGGGGAGAGAAGGGGAGAGAAGGGGAGAGAAGGGGAGAGAAGGGGAGAGAAGGGGAGAGAAGGGGAGAACGTGATATCTTTTCAAAGTGCCATTTTTACTGCATCAGTTTTGCAAAGAGATGTCAGTGCTATAGAAGCTTTGGTTAGTTTCCAGATTTGCAGATGATAAAGCTACTGCAAATCTTGGCCAGAAGAAAGAAACGTCTCAAGGAGGATAAGGAAACCACAGCCATCAATGCTGCATGAGAACAGAAGAGGTGACAATAGACAATAAACAATAGACAATAGGTGCAGGAGTAGACCATTCGGCCCTTCAAGCCAGCACCGCCATTCACTTAAGGTTTACAAGATTAATTCCTGCAATGAGGGGATTGACATATGAGGAAAGGTTAAGTAGGCTGGAACTCTACTCTTTGGAGTTTAGAAGAATGAGAGGCGATCTCATTGAAACATATAAGATCGTGAGGGGCCTTGATCGGGTGGATGCACCGAGGATGTTCCCAATGATCGGGGAAACTAGAACTAGGGGACATAGTTGCAGAATAAGGGGGGGCTCTTTTAAAACTGAGATGAGGAAGAACTTCTTCACCCAGAGGGTGGTTAATTTATGGAATTCACTGCCCCAGGGAGCAGTGGAAGCAGAAACGTTAAATATATTTAAGTCTAAAATAGATGGTTTTTTAGCTGCCAAGGGGATAAGGGGCTACGGGGAGAGGGCAGGGATATGGACCTAGGTATGGTTAGTATAGTAAGACCTGAGTGAATTCCTGGACAAGTGTCGATCGCCTGGATTGGGGTCGGAGAGGAATTTCCCGGATTTTTTTCCCGAATTAGACCTGGGTTTTTATCCGTTTTTTTGCCTCCCCCAGGAGATCACGAGGTTCTTGGGGTGGAGAGGGGTGATAGCGGTATAAAGGGGAGGGTAGTGTCTTGTGTTCTGTGTCTTGTGTCTACTGTTTGTGGGTAAGTGTGTCTGTTTAGTGTTCAGCCATGAGCGAATGGCGGTGCGGGCTCGACGGACCTGGTGGTCTACTCTCGCACCTACTTTCTATGTTTCTATGTTTCTATGTGATCATGGCTGATCATCCACAATCAGTACCCCGTTCCTGACTTCTCTCCATATCCCCTGACTCTGCTATCTTTAAGAGATCTATCTGGAATTAAAAAAATTCCAGAAGATTAGTCAAGTATGATTTCCCCTTCGTAAATCAATGCTGACTTGGACCGATCCTGTTACTGCTATCCAAATGTGCCGCTATTTCATCTTTTATAATTAACTCCAGCATCTTCCCCACCACTGATGTCAGGCTAACTGGTCTATAATTCCCTGTTTTCTCTTTCCCCCCTTTCTTAAAAAGTGGGATAACATTAGCTACCCTCCACTCCACAGGAACTGATCCTGAATCTATAGAACATTGGAAAATTATCACGAATGCATCTACAATTTCTAGAACCACCTCCTTAAGCACCCTGGGATGCAGACCATCAGTCTCTGGGGATTTATCAGCCTTCGGTCCCATCAGTCTACCCAACACCATTTCCTGCCTAATGTGAATTTCCTTCAATTAATCCATCACCCTAGGTCCTCTGGCCACTAGTACATCTGGGTGATTATTTGCGTCTTCCTTAGTGAAGACAGATCCAAAGTACCTGTTCAACTTGTCCGTCATTTCCTTGCTCCCCATAATAAAGTCACCTATTTCTGTCTTCAAGGGACCCTCATTTGTCTTAACTAATTTTTTCCGTATTGCCTTTTTAGTTATCTTCTGTTGCTCTTTAAAGGTTTCCCAATCCTCTGGCTTCCCGCTCATCTTTGCTATGTTATACTTCTTCTCTGTTATTTTTATACTGTTCTTCATTTCCCTTGTCAATTTGTAAAATAATGCCAATCAGTCATATAGATACAGATGAACAGCACAGAAATGGGCCCTTTGGCCATCATGTCCCCGCTGACCTTTTTCTTCATCCTATTTGCCTGCATTAGGATCTTGCTTCAATTTTCAGAGCAACACCCTTCCAAACTTTGTTATCAAATAAAATTAACGGCCATCTATTTCTGTTTACATGATTTCACACCTCTGCCTTGCTGTTCTGAGAGTATACAATTAAATCACCACAGTGAAATTATCCATTACCATTCATTATTTAAAGCTAATTCTGCAAAGTCCGAGAAAGCATTAAAAATGCTGCTAATTGTGACTAGTCAACTTTAATCAAATTTGATGTGCTACTTAGTGCTTTGCAAAACTCACAGCAATCATGATGCCAATACTTTTTCGCAGTGAAGTAAATACTGTAAGACCTTTGTCTTTCTGCTTTCATTATCAACTATTAGCTCCAAAACGCTGCATCTGTATTCAACATTGATTAAATGAAAACTACTATAAACTTCATAGATGCACTGGCTGCAGAATGCAGTGGATAAAACACTTTGATGTGAACGCTATCCAATCAAATCAGATAGCACTATACTGTAAATACAATCAAGTCAAACTCAAGTCCAATAGGTGGAGCTAATAAGGGAAAGATACAGAGTGCAGAATATAGTATTCATTCATAGCTTTATACTTTTCTTCAGCCAGTGGGAACTCACTATGGCTCCTGCTACAGCGTTACTTATATATTTCAAATGTATAAAAGAAGAACCCGCTAACGAATTTATCAAATAATTATTCAACACGTGAGAGTGGCTGTTATGACAAGGTTCCAGATCACCACAATGCTAGCATCATTTGATAATTGCATTGCTGTGCGAACATCAACTGATGGCATTAGCATTTTACCCATGTCTGCCTCACATCGCTGCAGCCCACTGCTGAGGTACAAAGGAACTGACAGCTGAAATGGCTGAGGAAAGGGGCTGTCCCACTGCAGCAACCTAATTGGCGAGTTTAGAAGAGTTTAGGAGAGTTTGAAAAAGTGTCATGTTGAAGACCTCCTTCGACTATGTTGAATACTAGATTCGACTAGCTTCGACTAGATTCGGGAAAATTGGACACCAAATAGTGGAGAGTGTAGACGACCTCCTTCGATCTCCCTTCGACTATGTTGAAGACCATCTACGACTACCTTCGACTACCTTTGATTACCTTCGACTACCCTCTATTACCTATGAATAACATGCCGACCTACTACGACCTAATTCGACTATACCTAGGAGTACAAAAAATATCGATTTTTTTCATGGCAACCTTTTTTTACTCGCGGGCATTTTTCAGCAAATATACTGCAACCTAGTTGAGGCCTCGAGTACGCGGGGGATTACTCTCATGCATGAAGGAGAGTTACAAAGACAAAGTTACCTCAACACAGAAAACGGATAGAAACACAGGATGCAGGCAGAATCCTGCAACCTTTTCATGGAAATTGTTGTTTTCGCTCATCCCAGAAGTTTTCTGAGTTTCAAGTCATTATCTCGCAATGGACCACAGACTCAGTACTTTCAAAATGAGTGCTTTACTAAGGAGGAAGCTCCATTACAATTGAACTTTAATTGAACATTCCAAATTTGCTTTACAGGGAATTTACAGGGAACCAGGGAATTACCCCCCATCAGTCTGAAGAAGAGGTTCGGCCCGAAACTTCACCTATTTCCTTCGCTCCATAGATGCTGCTGCACCCGCTGAGTTTCTCCAGCATTTTTGTGTACCAGGGAATTACTTTCTAACATTAGGCTTAAACATTATGTGGATCAATCTGATACAGATTTGAGTACAGCAAATGAGTCATAGCACTATGCAGCACAGACACAAGCTCTGGCCCAACTCATCCATGCTGACCAAGTTGCCTAACGGAGCTAGTCCAATTTGCCTGTGGCCGGCCCATATCAATAGTGATTAAATTGTCATGTCCTAAATCAGAACGATTAAATTCATATTTGCAGCAGTACAACAGATACGTAAACATAGTACTCTACACTCTATTATCTGTATTACTAAAACTAAGATCTTGACCTCTTTCGACTTTCTGTTTCGTGAATTTCGAGAGAACGCCGCTGCTTACGGCCGTCATTTTTGGCCACCTCGCTCAGAGTCCCCCTCCGCCGGATTGGACTGGAGGATTTTTCTCATCGATTAAATATCAGAGAGTTATTAATGTTTTTAAAAAGTTCACCATTCTCTCTGCTGCCCCCGCTAGCGGCAGGGGGGGTGGGACTATAAAACCCGGAAGTGTCTGCCTCACTCAGTCTCTGCGAGACGGAGGAAGCGAGAGGGTCACGGCTCTCTGAGCTGCGAATAACACTGAACGCACGTCGACTCCACGGTAAGTCCCTTCGATGTGGTTTTCAGAAAATGTGTTTGTTGCTCGCAAAGTTTTGCCAGCCCAAGAATCCATTCAGCCCGCAATGTCCATACTAGCCCTCTGGAAGCCAGTCCCTTCGGCCCACAACACCCATACTGGCGCAACAGAAATCCCCCCCCCCCCCCCCACACTGGCCAGCAATATTGGAATTGGTGGAGAGGTGGAATATTGCGTTGGGTGACCAGCCCTCCCGTGTGGTACTGGGACCCAACGGGTCCCACTTAGTCTAGTAGTACTCTATAATAAACATCCAAAAAGTTCAGTGTATATATATAAAATATAAACAAACAACAATAGTGCAAAGACAAAAACAATGCCCCCCAAGTCTATGTAGTTCGGAACTTATTTGGATGCTGTAGGGTTTAATTGTTGATGGTTGTAGGGAAGAAGTAGAATCCCTTTTCATCTCCCCTATCCGAGTACCTATCGGTTAAATGTCATAATTATAGTCGCCGCTATCACTTGCTCTCGAAACTCATCCCATGCACACACCCACCTCCCCTCCATGTGACAACATTGCCTCCCAGTTCCCTTTCATCTCACCCATCCACCTACACTCCAGAGAAAAAAGACCCAGCCTATCCTGCTTCTCCTAATAATCTAAACCCTTCAGTCCTGGTAACAACACATTTTTCTGCACCCTTTCCAGTATAGTGACATCCTTCCCATAGCATGGTGACCAGAACTGTACACAGTACTCCAAATGTGACCTTGCCAATGTTGTGTATAGCTGTACATATCATCACAATTCCTATACTCAGTACACTGACCTACTAAGGCAAGTATGCTAAACACCTTCTTCAGCACGACTTGTGTTGCCACCTTCCTGGAACTATTGCCTTGAAGGTAGGAAACAGAGGGTACTGGTGGAGGTTTGTTTTTTAAGGCTGGTGGCCTGTGACAAGTGGTGCACCGCTGGGATTAGTGTTGGGTCCACTATAGTACACTATTTATATTAATGATTTGGATGTGAACATTTAGCATAGTTAATAAATGTGTAGAAGCCATTAGAATCGGTTGTATAGGCCGTGGATGAAGAAGATATTTATCTCGGATTTCAATTGAATCTTGATCAGCCGGACCAATGGGTCAAGGAATGGCATCTGCAGTTTAATTTGGATGAATATACAGTGTTGCATTTTGGTAAGATAAAACCAAGGTAGGACATAAGACAATAAATGGTAGGGCTTTGGGAGTGTTGTAGAAAAGAGACACCAATGGATGCAGGTACATAGTTCCATAAAGTAACTTAATGGGTGGACAGGGTAGTAAAGAAAATGATTAGCATGCTTTACTACATCAAACAGGGTACTGAGTACGGGTAGACCTGAAGAAGGGTCTCAACCCGAAACGTCACCCATTCCTTCTCATCGGAGATGCTGCCTGATTCACTGAGTTACTCCAGCAATTTGTGTCTGTCTTCAGTTTAAACCAGCATCTGAAGTTTCTTCCTAGATATATCCCATATGGGTGTTGTGATTAGCATTCATTTCAAGGAGTCTAGAATATAAAAGCAAGGTTGTAATGCTGAGGCTTTAACAGGTGCTGGTGAGGCCATATTTGGAATATTGTGAGCAGTTTTGGCCCCATAACTGAGGAAAGGTGTGCTGGCTTTGGAGAGGGTCTAGAGGAGGTTTACGAGAATGATCCCGGGGATGATGTATGAAGAATATTTGAAGGCTCTGGGCCTGTACACGCTGGAGTTTAGAAGGATGAGGGGGTTTCTCATTGAAACCTACCAGATAATGAAAGGCTTAGATAGAGTGGACATGGAAAGGATGTTTCCAGCAATGGGAATGTCATGGACCAGAGGACCCAGAATAAAAGAACATACCTTCAAAAAGGAGATGAGGAGGAATTACTTTAGGCGTGGTGAATCTGTGGAATTCATTGCCACAGACAGCTGTGGACCCCAAGGCATCAGGTATTTTTAAGGCAGAGATAGATAGGTTCTTGATTAGGATGGGTGTCAAAGGTTACAGCAAGAAGGCAGGGTGATGGGGTTGAGAAGGAAAAGTAGATCAGTGATGATTGAATGGCAGAGTAGACTCGAAGGGCTGAATGGCCTAATTCTGCTCCTATGTCTTATGGCAAGTAACAGATGTGCAAGAAGTTGGTAAGGCCACATTTGGAGCATTGTGTACTTTTCTCGTCATCATGCTACAGAAAGGATGTCATTAAATTGGAAACGATGAGAAGAGTTTGAGATCAAGGAAGATACAATGCAATTGAGGAGAGCGGGGAGTGGATCCGTTAAGGATTGCTTCAGGAAAGAGTCAGCAGACACAGCTCTGATTCTGTGACTTGCCAGCATGCAACTTTCTGCACATTAAGGTGAACGGATGGGCCTGATGACTGATTAGCTTTTCTGGAGGTGTGAACAGTCAATTATGTAATTGCTATCTTCCGACCAGTGATGAAATTTGCCAGAACCGACAACACAAGGGTCAACCTCGTTCGTCATATTGTAAATGCTGGAGAATGCTCTTCCATTACTTGCTCACCCTTGTCAGATCCTGCTCCTATTAGCAGCGTCAGTCTTCAACAGGTCAGTAAGCAGTAGAGTGGTCTTCCCAGTAATTGCAAGTTCATACTTGGGCAATGCTCCCAGCAGTGCCACAGACTGAAATTAGATTAGCAGAAAATTCACACTGAAATTATGTAAGTGAGCTGACATTTCCACAGAGCAGCAAAAATTTAAATTAAGCTTAATCCTCGTAGCAATGTTTACGCCAGGAGCAATATCCAATTGCTTAAAAGATTCGGAAAATTCAACAGGTTTGTTTAGAACTGTTGCCTGGGAAGGCTTCCCGCTACACTCATTACCAAATGACACATTTTTAAGAGGTGGGAATATTCCGTTTGTGAAGTAGCAGAACACTCCCTCAGGTTAAAACACCACACTGGCAGTGATTCAAGTGAATTTGGTAGCAGGGTGACGGGGAAATTGGAAAAAATAAAATTATTTCCTTTCTCTGGGGTCAGAAAGTGGAGGGAGAAACACTCACCATATGTGGGAATTGAGAACAAGCAAACACCCTTGAGGCTTGCATAGTTTCTCTCAGCTACTTCAGCACCGTAAGTTTCTATGATTCTCTAATAAACTGTCTAAACTACATCAGTGCCATGGATTTCTATGATTCTCTACAGACAAATGATTAAGATCACGTCTGCATCCTTCCCATCCCACACTGGATGAGTGCCAGGCAGCTTGTCATCTGCCAGGTCTCTAACAGTATTGAAGACACCCGGCCGAGACAAATAATGATATCATTAAAGACAAAGTTCTCAAGATGCAGACAGTTTCTAAAAAGTATGTTGACTGTATTGGACCGTCCTGTAAATTCTAGCTAGCTGGGACATGTTGGCCAGTGTGTGCAAGTTATGCCAAAGGGCCTGTTTCACGGTATCACTCTATGACTCTATGAATATACAGCATGGAAATAAGCCCTTCGAGATGAGGTTTATTATTGTCAATTATACCGAGGTACAGTGAAAAGCTTTGTTAGCATGCTATCCAAACAGATCAGATAAATCATACATTGATACAATCAGTTCAAACTCAAGTTCAATAGGCAGAGCAAAGGGGGAGATATAGAGTGCAGAATATAGTTCTCAGCATTGTAGTGCATCAGTTCCTTGGACTAGGACCAATGTTTTCAATGAGGTAGAGGTTAATTGAACAGTACCCTAGCTTATAGAATAACAGTTCAGAAGCATGATGATGGAGGGGAAAAGCTATTCTTGAATCTGGCGGTGTGCACTTTCAAGCTTCAGTACCTTTTGCTGGACCAAGTTTGTGATGACCATTAACCATGCCTTTACATTAACCCTATAATGATTCCACATTTGCATCAACTTGCCTGAGGTTTTATCACTCACCCACGACAAATTTACAGTAACCAATTAACGTATCAATCCACGTATTTTTGATGTTGGAGGATATTGGAGAATTAAGAGGGAACTCACACAGTCACAGGGGGAACGTGCAATCTCTTCACAGACTGCACCACTTGAACCCGTTTACTCTCAGAATGAACCCAGAGACCAGATAACGGCAGTAATGATCCAATGCTAATTACTCTGACCTTGTTTTGAAAGTAAAAAGGAATTGTATTCTACATGCTACATAAAGATAAGCATATATCCTGCAGGCGTCCACTACTCACAGATATTCTTTTCCACAAGAGCTCAAGTGGGTTCATAAACATATATGATTAATAATTAAAAAATGACCAAAATTAACATACATCCTGCCACAATGTGGGGTTTATCACTTTCTTAAAAAGTAACTCCCAATATACCTCATGCAGGATCGTGCAGATTTTCATTTGCTTTTTCTATGTAGCTGTAACACTGCATGCTGCACTCTTGTTTATTTTCTCTTTTCACTACCTATTATACTTGTGTCTGGTTTGGTTGTACTCATGTATGGTACAATTTGCATGGACAACACACACTAAATGAAGATTTTTACTGTATGTAAGTACACCTGACAATAGTAAACCATTGCCAATAACCAAAGTGAAATAATTATATTGGGTTCCATTGGACAATCACATGCACTTGCACACAGCACTCAGTGGCCCAGTGATTATTCCCCTGGAGGGGGTTTCCAAATCACCAGTTTAATTTAGTTTATTATCACGTGTACCGATGTACATTGAAAAGCTTTTTTGTTGCATGTTATCCAGTCAATGGAAATACTGGTTAACAAGCCGTCAAGTGTACATATACAGGATGAAGGGAATATTGTTTAGTGCAAGATAAAGTCAAGTAAAGTCCGATTAAAGGTCATCCAAGGGACTCCAATGATGGTGAGGCAGAGGGTGCCATACTGCCCATTCCTCCATTTCCTGTCACTTCCATGGAAGTCTTTTCCCCCCTGCACAGCGGTTGAATAGTCACATAAGCACTGATGAGTTTTCCAGTGGTCAGTTCACTGACCGCAACAATGAGCTCAGCACAGAGGCCACAGCAAGAAACCTCAGAGCTGTCATTCCAGTGCATAAATTTGTGTGCTAAATACCTCGTTGCTACTATTCACATCATTTTGGTGAAAATTGCAATTTTTGTTGGAAATAGGAGTGCTGTCAGGACTGTATAAAATACATGTCGACTGGGTGAACAATTTCTAAGGAACTATTATTTCACTGCCTCTGTTATACGCCAAACAACTTGAAAGCAAGGTAGGTTTTGTAATATCGTCCAGTTAACCTGCAGATTAGCTCTGCTTCGGAACAAAGGTTATCCTACTTCAGTCATCGAGCCCAAGTGGCTGACGATGTTTACACGTATGTTTGAGGGACAAGCTTCAGTTCACTTTTGGCTCAGTTATTGAGCTCTATGAGAGATAGGAACTTACACTTAACCTGGATATTATGTTGGCTTGCAGGCTTGAGTTAGAGGGAATAGTTGAATAGGCCTAGACTTTTCTATTTGGAGCATAGGAGGCTGAGGGATGACCTTATTGATGTGTAGAATATCATGGTGACATGGATAAAGTGAATGCTCACATTCTTTTTCTCAGGGTAGAGCATTCTAAAACTAGAGGGCATAGGCTAAAGCCCCTATCCCACTTAGGAAACCTGAACGGAAACCTCTGGTGACCTTGCGCCCCACCCAAGGTTTCCGTGAAGTTCCCGGTGGTTTTGGTCACTCTCCCTAATGGTCGTAAGTGGCTTCCGCATAGTCAAGGCTTCTTCTATGTTCCTGCCATTATTTCAACAAAATCAAAACCGGCCTTGACTAAAAATAGGTTGCCGTTTGGTCGAAGCCAGTGGAGTGGGGTCGCTATTTACTTACAGGCAGTCTAAGTCAATCTCCTTCGCTGACCAGCCATTTTGATTGGCTCATTGGAGTTTTCAGCAAAGATCCTATAGGTAAAATGCCCGCTAACTTTATTAAACTTCTTAAAACTGTCTCCACTCCTTCTCCCCCCCCTTCTCTCCCCTTCTCTCCCCTTCTCTGCCCTTCTCTCTCCCCTTCTCTCTCCCCTTTTCTCTCTCCTTCTCTCCCTCCCTCCCGTGCTCTCTAAAGGACTTACCATGCTCTGTGGCAGCCGTTTACCTTCCTCTTCATTGCGCAGACAGCGTTCCTCCACTGTCCCTGGCCCACACCGTCGGGATGTGTTTGTGTGTGTGTGTGTGTGTGTGTGTGTGCGGTCGGTAGCAAAGGTCCTGTAGGATCTTTGGTCTGTAGATGCAGCTCACGCTTCGGTCAAGGCTTTCCAGGCGAGTGATCAAAACCTCTGACGACTCATGGAAACCTTGGGTGGGGCGCAAGGTCACCAGAGGTTTCCTAAGTGGGACAGGGGCATTAAGGTGAGAGGGGACATCAGGGGCAACTTTTTCAGTCAGAGGATAGTACCTATCTGGAATGGCCTGTTGGAGGAAGCTATAGAAGTGGATACAATTATGACTTTTAAAAGACAATTAGACAGGTATATTGATGGGAATGGTTTAGACGGCTATGAACCAAATGCAGGCAAATGTGACTAGTCCAGTATGCCAGTGTGTTTGGCATGAGCAAGTCAGGCTGAAAGGCCTGTTTGCATGCTGCATAGCTCGATAAAGTTGATGAGCAAATCAGTTTAGTTTATTATCACGTGTACCAAGGTGCAGTTGCTGCTTAGCTCAATAACCTCTGATTCTAACTGCTGCAAAATAAACTTCCTTCACCCAGGCACGGAAATCACTATCAAAATATGGAGGGGACCAGGGGACAGGGGGACACCATTTCTTGGCGGCCGCGCTCGCATGCGCACACTCACACACGCGCGAGGCTTCGGATGCACAATCCAGCGCTAAATGCAGCTCAACGCTGCCTGTCTCGCTGGGTTAACCTACAGCCCTGCTTGGACTGACATGACACTAGCATTGCTTCTCTGCGCTGGCTGTAAACCTGGGCCATATTTCCCACAAGTCCAGTCAGGGTTGTTGGTTAACCTGCTGGGACAGGCAATGTTGAGCTGGGTTTAGCGCTGCTTATCTGCGCTGGCTGTGGACCTGGGGGCACAGCTCCCGTCTGATTCTTGATGTCTCTGGCCACCCGTGTGGGGGGCACTCGGGTGGGGATGGGACAATGCCGGAGAGCCGGGATCGATCCTGGCTGCGGATGAGGCGCAGGTCTGTGCCAAGAGTGATTTGGCACGTCTCCCTCCTCCAATCACCGCGCCCTAGCCTCAGTCCCATCCCCCCCCCCCCCCCACCCACACTCCTCCCTCCTCCAATGATTGCGCTGAATCATCATGACCTGCCCCCATTGCTCCCACGGATCTTCTGCCGGTGCTCGCAGGTATCCCACCTAGCCAAGCTTAGCAGAGAGTACTTCATTCAAAGGCTGGTGTGCAAGGCCCCATCAGATGCCAAACATCCTCTGCACCACCTCATCCAGGACCTCTGGGACCTCAACGCCTGTCATCTCGTCGCCCCTTCTCCCGTCACGCAGTGACCCTCTGTGGCTCCGGTTTCAACACACTAGGAGGATGGAGAACCAGCTGGGAACAGATCACATGACCTCTGCAATTCACTGTTCCACCGAACACCACAGCCCCACCCGGCTCGGACCTGCCCCGCAAAGAGTGAGTCGCCTTGAACCGGCTCCGTACAGGGATCGGCTGTTTCAACGCCAACATGCATCACTGGGGGCTGCATTCAACAGCAGCCTGCATGTGTGGAGCAGACCAACAAACAGCGCAGCACGTCATTTTTGACTGCACTGTCCTCCATCCCCCTGGTGGAGGGGTAGACGTCACGGCCCTTGACAACAGCATATTGAACTGGCTACAGCGCCTGGCTACATAACCTCCGCTGCCTCAAATGCAAGAAGAAGAAGATAATAGACAATAGACAATAGACAATAGGTGCAGGAGTAGGCCATTTGCCCCTTCGAGCCAGCTGCCATTCAATGTGATCATGGCTGATCATCCCCAATCAGTACCCCGTTCCTGCCTTCTCCCCATATCCCCTGACTCCGCTATTTTTAAGAGCCCTATCTAGCTCTCTCTTGAAAGCATCCAGAGAACCTGCCTCCACTGCCCTCTGAGGCAGAGAATTCCACAAACTCACCATTCTCTGTGAGAAAAAGTTTTTCCTCATCTCTGTTCTAAATGGCTTACCCCTTATTCTTAAACTGTGGCCCCTGGTTCTGGACTCCCCCAACATCGGGAACATGTTTCCTGCCTCTAGAGTGTCCAAGCCCTTAACAATCTTATATGTTTCAATGAGATCTCCTCTCATCTTTCTAAACTCCAGAGTGTACAAGCCCAGCTGCTCCATTCTCTCAGCATATGAAAGTCCCGCCATCCCTGGAATTAACCTTGTAAACCTATGCTGCACTCCCCCAATAGCAAGAATGTCCTTCCACAAATTAGAGGACCAAAACTGCACACAATACTCCAGGTGTGGTCTCACTAGGGCTCTGTACAACTGCAGAAGGACCTCTTTGCTCCTATATTCGATTCCTTTTGTTATAAAGATCTAGCTTTTGATAGGATTACCTTATCAGAACAGCAGACACTGAGATTGCACTAGGTGTATTTATCCTCTGTTGGCAAAGTTTTATTTCTGAACAAGGGTCAACTTGCATATTTTGTGTAAAATGGGACTTTAATCAGGGGATGTCAGCAGATGGGAATGCTGTTCCTGTCACATTATATCTACTCCTGGCCTGACTGGCTGGACATGTGTAGTTTACTTTACAGATAGGGTGTGCATACTACAGGCCACTAAGTCCATGCCAATCAGCGATCACCCATACACTAGTTATAACCTACACACTACAGACAATCTACAGAATCCAATTAACTGACAAACCTGTACGTCTTTGGAATGTGGGAGGAAACCGGAGCGCCTGGAGAAACCCCACGCGGTTAAAGGGAAAATGGACAAACTCCATGCAGACAGCACCCGTAGTCAGGATCAAACCAAGGTATCTAGTGCTCTAAGGCAACCACTCTACTGATGCCTCACTGTGCCTCCTTGATAGAAGCATGGTACAAAACAACTGTGAACTTCTGTGGAATGTGTCTTTGGTTGCACTACAGACATTGGTTTATGCACTATTATGGCTCCTAGTATTACTGTTATTAATTCATTGCTATTTTGGATTATTAAATACTATCTTCATGTAGGCTTTTGTGGGTATGTTAGGCTGCAACATGTAATTATATCACTTATCCATTGCCGGTTCATATCAACATACACTCTTGATTTAAAACCAGATAATGCAAACTGAAAACCTATCCTCATGCCTCAAATTAAGTTACGTGACAATATGGTCTCTTCAAGAGCAATAGGAATTTTAATGCCATAAGTTGCTAGTTATTGAATTTTGTGCATATTTAGCAGAAATAGCTCCTCTTGCTTGAATGGAGCTCTAAAGGAAAGAAAAGTGATATGTTAAGTAAGCTCCAGGGGTAGAATGCAAAGTACTACTGCAGTGTGATGAGTAAGTCAAGCAAGTAGACCTTTTCATAGTGGTAATGTTAAGCTGGACTGGATCCAGCTGCTGTGCGGAACGGTTGAACATACTTGAAATTATTGGGACAAAATTGATTTTGAGTTGGTCTAAATTGGAACTGAGATATTAACTCTCAGCAGGTAGGGTGCAAGCAGTGGCTGAAGACATCTGGCCCTGCAGAGATCTGAATCTTCTGGTTATTGGATCATAACTTTTGCAAGAGTCCTAATTGTAGCTGACTGGGATTGATGCCTGGCCAGGGAGCAGGAATTACATGGCTGAAGATGATTATTTAGTCAGAGGATGGTGACTGTGTGGAATTCCTTGCCACGAAGGCTGTGGCTGTCAATGGATATTGTTAAGGCAGAGATAGAAAGATTTTTGATCAGTACAGGTGTCAGGGGTTATGGGGAGAAGGCAGGGGAATGTGGTTCAGTGGAAGATAGATCAGCCATGATTGAATGGCAGAGTAGACTTGATGGCCTGAATGGCCTCATTCTGTTCCTATCACATGAACTTATATGAGCCCCACAGTGATAGAAGTTTGCTGAAGGGGTGGTGTTGGGGAAGGTCAGGAGGCCATTGTGACTGTGTGAATGATGGAAACCTTGGATAGGAGGTTGTGGGATGACATGGTACAGAGGACCATAAGACATAGTCGCAGAATTAGGCCATTCGGCCTATTGAATGTACTCCGCTATTCAATCATGGCTGATCTATTTTTCTCTCTCTACCCTATTCTCGTGCCTCCCTTCCATATGCCTGGACTAATCAAAAACCTATTAATCCCCCCTTTAAAAATACCCCAAAATACCCTCCGCAGCTATCTGTGGCAATTAGTTCCACAGATTTACCATCCTCTGGCTAAAGAAATTGCTACTCATTTACATTCTAAAGGTATACCCTTTTATCCTGAGGTCTAGATTCTCCCATTACTGGAAACATCCTTTCCACGTCCACTCTATCAAGGCTTTTCATTGTCCAGTAGATTTCAATGAAATAACCCCTCATCCTTCTAAATTCCAGAGAGCACAGCCAAGAGCCATAAAACACTCCTCTATGTTAACCTAATCATCCCTGGGATCATTCTTCTCTGAACCAATAGACAATAGGTGCAGGAGTAGGCCATTCGGCCCTTTGAGCCGTGATCATGGTTGATCATCCACACTCAGTACCCCGTTCCTGCCTTTTCTCCATATCCTCTGACCACTATCTTTAAGAGCTCTATCCAACTATCTCTTGAAAGCATACGGAGAATTGGCCTCCACTGGCTTCTGAGGCAGAGAATTCCACAGACTCACAACTCTCTGTGAGAAAAAGTTTCTCCTCATCTCTGTTCTAAATGGCTTACCCCTTATTCTTAAACTGTGGCCCCTGGTTCTGGACTCTCCCAACATCGGGAACATGTTTCCTGCCTCTAGCGTGTCCAAACCCTTAACAATCTTATGTGTTTCAATAAGATACCCTCTCATCCTTCTAAACTCCAGAGTATACAAGCCCAGCCGCTCCATTCTCTCAGCATATGGCAGTCACGCCATCCCGGGAATTAACCTTGTAAACCTATGCTGCACTCCCTCAATAGCCAGAATGTAGGGGACCAAATTAGGGGACCAAAACTGCACACAATACTCCAGGTGTGGTCTCGCTAGGGCCCTGTACAACTGCAGAAGGACATCTTTGCTCCTATACTCGACTCCTCTTGTTATAAAGGCCAACATGCCATTTGCTTTCTTCACTGCCTGCTGTACCTGCATGCTTACTTTCATAGACTGATGAACAAGGACCTCCAGTTCCCGTTGTATTTCCCCTTTTCCCAACTTGACGCCATTTAGATAGTAATCTGCCTTCCTGTTTTTGATACCAAAGTGGATAACCTCACATTTATCTGCATTAAACCGCATCTGTCATGCATCTGCCCACTCCCCCAACCTGTCCAAGTCACCCTGCATTCTCATAGCATCCTCCTCACAGTTCACACTGCCACCCAGCTTTGTGTCATCTGCACATTTGCTAATGTTACTTTGAATCCCTTCATTCAAATCATGTATGTATATTGTAAATAGCTGCAGTCCAGCACTGAGCCTTGCGGTATGCCACTAGTCACTCTGAAAGGGACCCGTTAATCCCTACTCTTTGTTTCCTGTCTGTCCAACCAATATTCTATCCATGTCAGCACTCTACCCCCAATACCATGTGCCCTAATTTTGCCCACTAATCTCCTATGTGGGACCTTATCAAATGCTTTCTGAAAGTCCAGGTACGCTACATCCACTGGCACTCTCTTGTCCATTTTCCTAGTTACATCTTCAAAAAATTCCAGAAGATTAGTCAAGTATGATTTCCCCTTCGTAAATCCATGCTGACTCAGATTGATCCTGTTACTGCTATCCAAATGTGCGACTATTTCATCTTTTATAATTGACTCCAGCATCTTCCCCACCACCGATGTCAGGCTACCTGGTCTATAATTCCCTATTTTCTCCCTCCCACACGAGTTAATAATAAACGAGTTAATAATAATAATCATATCGCGAGATCAAAAGGCAGAAAGTAAACTTAATTAACTCTAACCTGTGTCCAGTATTGTCACTATCTTTCCTTTTTCTCCATCTACTTCCTCCAAAATGTGTTTGAGATGGTAATCCCAGCAAGGTTCAGGTTGTGTCCTGAACCAACCACTTTCTTTCTCAGTCAATTATGATTCAGGTCAAAACTAGACTGTTGCAAAAAATATGAAACTTCAAAGGTAAATACAACACGGAGAAGCTATGAAAGCGATAGCTATCCTGCAGCTACATCAATGTGACCCTTGATTTGCTATTGCAGTAAAACACAATGCACAGATATTGCAAGCAATGAAAACCACACATCCAGACGCAATAAAAATTTGCGGCTAAATAAGCAGAGCCGTGGCCAGTGGTTCTCACTCAGTAATCTATCTACAGAGCAGAGTGCAGTTTAAATAGAGATTAGAGCCTCGTCAATCAGGTTGGCATACGTTGGCCCATGCCAGACTTCAAAATCACCCCTCACCTTGGAATCTGCAAGGTCTCATCATCTTCTGCTTCTGGAAGAGGCAGAGCAGTTTTAACATGGCCTGTTCTGCTCAGGCTGAGCACTGGAAGTTGTCATTGACTTCGAAATTGGGTCTGAGATAAAAGTCAAGTCAAATCAAATAGTAGCAATAATATAAGATGGACACAAAATGCTGGAGTAACTCAGCGAGACAGGCAGCATCTCTGGAGAGAAGGAATGGGTGATTGTGGGTCGAGACCTTTCATCAGACTGATCAAATGCTGTCTGTCACGCTGAGTTACTCCAGCATTTTGTGTCTATCTTTGGTTTAAACCATCATCTGCACAGTAGGAATAATATAAGTTAGACAGCCCCAATCCACAATAGTCTTGCAATAACTCATTGTGTTAAACTGTAACCTTATCAATACAGTACTGCCCCCAGTATCATTTTAATTAACATAATTATTCTTTGCAAGAAGAGCATTGAGTAAAGAAATGGCTGCCATGTTCCAGGTTATGTTTCCTTAGTTTCAATAGTTACTGATTCTGGATTCTCAAATTGGAGCTCAAACGAATGCTCAATATGTGTATAACATGAATTTGGTGAAAATTACTATTCTATCCTAAGGCATTGGATGCAAATGTGCCTAATGAAAAATGCTGCTGCAAAAGGTACATTCAAATCTTGTGGCAGCAACAATTTGGTATACAAGGTTGTTATCTGTTCAGATTCTTCAAAATAAAAATTCCTCTAAAGGTATTAACCATGCAGCACCAGCACCTGCAGTTCCTTCATACACATGCAGTACCACATGTTGTTTTGCAGATGCTCTTTCCTGATGGTCTTCACAGTGGAGCACAGAGATGCACAATGTCTCTGCAGCAGGACAGCAAAGCCACAGGAAGATCTGGAACCACCAAAGATTGGAATTCAGCATTGCAAATCGAGTTGGGTTTATTGCCAGGAATACGTTGAGGGACAGGTACAATGAAAATCTTGCTTGCAGCAGCATCACAGGCACACAGAATCAGTCAACACACAAAACATAGAGCATGCAAATAGATGGACTGTGCGGAATCAAGGCATTAGTGCAAAGCTCAAATGGAAAAAAAGTCCATGGAAGTATTAGTCGGTGTGTAGAGTTATCAAAGTTGTGGAATGTCGGGAAGCGGAAGTTTGAATGGGTAGCTGTGTACTTTTGCACAGAGCTCCTAAACATCTGTTAGCCTAAGCTGATCACTCTCCGAGGTCCCATGCAATATCAGGGTAGATAATCTCTGCACCTGCTGTTGGGTATTGGCTCTGTAGTTATTTGGTCTGACACTGAAGTGCCAAAATCCACTCTGAAGTTTGGATCACGCAGTAACTGATGAGACACCTTAAGAATGTGATATGGACAATTTTTGCAGATCATTACCACAGAACACAGGTTTTTTTTGTGGTAGTTTAGGTTAGGATTCCTTTTCTGAATGATGAGGAAAGCTCTGGGCTAAAATTCAGCCCTTAATAAAATTAAATTACAGTGCCTACTAAGAAGATAATCTCATACATGGGCATCAGGAATAAGCTTGTGATTTAATAAAGAAATATAATTTCTTGGTTTATTAGCAAATTATTTAGAAAAGTCAAAATACCACAAACAGAGAGCAGTCCTGAACTACTATCTTATTCATTGGTACCCCTCGGACTATCTTTGATTGGACTTTGCTGGCTTTACCTTGCACTAAATGTTATTCCCTTATTATGTATCTATACACTGTAAATGGCTTGATTGTAATCATATATTGTCTTTCCGCTGACTGGACAGCACGCACCAAAAAGGGTTTTCACTTTACCTCGGTACACATGATAATAACTTAAACTGAACTGAAAATAAACTTAACTGAAATATGGACAAAAGATAAGAAAGGTTCAAATAATGAAGTTTAATTGTTTAGTTCTATCATCATATAACAAAAAAGAAACACAATGAACTACAGCAAAGCATAGTCAAAAATCCTTCTACACCCCCAATTGATAATGTAGACTCTGACACAACTGGCTAGCCCTGAACCACTTCCCACGTCAAGCATTGTGTAATTAGGCTGAGTGACTCCAGCTTTTTGTGTCTTTCAGTTTAACCCAGCATCTGCAGTTCCTTCCTACACAGTTCAAAGTTTGTCAAGTCCAAGGAACTTGTGAAGATCAAAAAATAAATATCAGAAGGATTCCCTCCAGGCATCTCTGCCTCTACATCCCAAATTTCATGAACAAAGAAATCACACAGGCTGCAACGACTATAAACGGGACCAGCTCAGGAAGACACCTTAGTCGGCATTGGCAAGTTGGACTAGAGGGTGTGTTTACATGCTATTTAACTATATGACTCTGCACAATACATCCTCCCAGTTATTAGATCAGTGGGTAAACGATCATAACGATATAAGATCAGTGGGTAAACGAGAAACAGGAAAAAAAAAGTGAAAAAAAATGAGTGCAAACATGATCGTGGCCAAGCCTTCCAACTGGTGAGTATGTAGAACTCAACTGGTGAATATGTACAAAAAAGGAACTACAGGAGCTAGCTTACACCATAGATAGACACAAAGTGCAGGAGTAACTCAGCTGGTCAGGCAGCATCTCTTACGAAAAAGGATAGGTGATGTTCCGGCTCGGTTCTGAAGAAGGGTCCTCACCTGAAACGCCACCTATCCTTTTTCTCCAGAGATGCTGCCTGACCCGTCGAGTTACCTCAGCACATTGGGTCTATCAACTGGTGAATAATTTGGTTTTAATGGTAGTGATTCAGCCAGAACTCTATGAGCTTTTGTATCGACCAGGGAAGGGAAATTGGACTTCAGCATCACCTCCAAGTCTGAAATTTCACAAGAGCACAAGAAAATAAAACCAAAAGTAGGCCACCTGGTTACTCAAGCCTGCCCTGCCATTTAATATGATATATTGGCCTCAACTCTTCTGTGCCAGTTCCCTAGAGCTCTCAATTCCTCAGTCCTTCACATATTTATCTATCTCTACCTTATATACAGTATAGGTAATGATTTGGCCTCCACCACCCTCAGGGACAAAATTCCAGAGATTCACTACCCTCTGAGAGAAGAAACTTCTATGCATCTCAGTTTTAAGTGACTGGACTTTTTTTTAGCTGTGTTCCCTAGTTATTGCCTCTCCCATGTGAAAACATCTCAGTATCCACCATGACAAGCCCTTTAGGATTTAGTTTCTTTGAATAAAGTCACTCTTCAAACTATTAAACTCCAAGGCACACAGAAAGGCCTGGAAAGTGTGGATGTGGTTCCCACTCATGGGAGAGTCTTGGACCAGAGGCCATAGCCTCAGAATAAAAGGACAAACCTTTAGAAAGGAGATGAGGAGGAATGTCTTCAGTCAGAGGCTGGTGAAATCATTGCCACATTGAATGACTGAGCCCCACTGCGGGGCCGTGGAGTTACCATCGGAGCCTGTGATGCTTTGCCTGAGATCGACGTTCCAACTGCAGCCTGCGGAGTCCAACATCAAGGAGCACGAAGTCTCAGGTAGTGACTGATATTAGAAAGCTCCAGAGTCTCAGGAGGTTCGACTAACCCCGACCCGGGGTCTGACCGCCCGGCGTGGGGAGCTGAGATCCCCCCCGATGCAGGAGCTTGATCGCCCTGACGCGGCGGGCCCGACCGCCGGCTACAGGAGCCAAGATCGTCCTGTCAGCGGAAGGCTCGAGGTCCATGACCATGGGAGAGCAAAGGGAAGAGGTCAAACTTTTTTTTCGTCTTCCATCACAGTGAAGAATGTGGAGGAATCTGAGATGGATGTTTATGTTAAAATGTATTTTGTGTGTTTTGTTGCTTTTTATTGGTATGACTGTATGGCAAATAAAATTCCTCGTATGTTGCAAAACATACTTGACTAATAAAGTATGATTATGATTATTATTTGTTGGTCCTGCCTGCTAGTTTTTATGTGATTCATGCATGATACATCTAGATCCCTCTGAATTATATTCATTTGCAGTCTCTCCCCATTTAAATAGTACTAGATTAAGTGGGACCCGTTAGGTCCCAGTCACACCGGAGGCCTGGTCCCCCAACTCAACCCATTCCCCAATGCAATATTCCACCACTCACCTGATCCCCCAATGCAATGGCGGGAGAAGCTGGGGGATGGGGACAGCTTCAGGCGGAAAGCGTCCTGCAGCCAGGGGAGTGGGATGGCTTCAGGCGGGGCCTGTCTGGGGCTGGTGGCGAGGTGTGTGGAGGAGGGGGGGCGGGGTGGTGTGGGGGAGGGGTTGTGTGTGTTGGGGGGGGGGGGGTGTGGGGGAGGGTGTGTGTGTGGGGAAGGGTTTGTGGGGATATGTGGGGTTGTGGGGGTAGGGAAGGGGGTGTATGTGGGAGGTGGGAAGGGTGTAGGTGGTAGGGGTGGGGGGATATGGGGGAGGGGGGTGGGGGAGGGGGGAGTGGGGGAGAGGAGTGTGGGGGAGGGGTTGTGTGGTGGACAGGGGGTGGGCAATGTGGGGGAGGGGGGTGTGGGGGAGGGGGAGGAGCTGTGGGGGAGAGGGTGTGGGGGAGGGGGTGTGGGGGGAAGGGGTGTGGGGGAGGGGGGGGTGGGGGAAGGAGGTGTGGGGGAGGGAGGTGTGAGGTAGGGGGTGTCGGGTAGAGGGGGGTGTGGGGGAGAGGAGTGTGGGGGAGGGGTGGTGTGGTGAACAGGGGTTGGGCAGTGTGGGGGAGGGGGAGGAGCTGTGGGGGAGAGGGTGTGGGGAGGGGGAGGGGGTGTGGGGGGAAGGGGTGTGGGGGAGGGGGGTGTGGGGGAGGGGGGTGTGGGGGAAGGAGGTGTAGGGTGGGGGGTGTAGGGTAGAGGGGGGTGTGGGGGAGGTGTGGTGTAGGGGAGGGGGGGGTGTAGGTCAGGGGGGATGTAGGGGAGGGGGATATGGGAGGGAGGTGTGTGGGCTCACCAGTTCCCGGCCCCAGCTACGACCGCACTCCAGGGCCCGGCTCCCAGCCCCCCACCCGGGAACACAGCCCGCCCCCATGCGCAAACGCAGCCCGCCACCACCCGCGCGGAACACAACCCACACTCCGCTGCTTCAGCTTTATTCTCGGCGGCTTGTGGACGGGCGGCTTGTGGACGGGCGGCTTGTCGACGGGCGGCTTGTCGACGGGCGGCTTCTGGACGTGTTCACGGACTCAGTCCCACCTCTGGGGCTTTATTCTCCAGCGGGTGCCGGGAGGGGCATGGTGACAAACAGGCGAGAAGACCAATCTGCTGATCTCACGATTTTTTAAACCTTCATAACTTTTGTAATCTTCCACCGATCGGAACAAAACTTTGTGCGCTTGTAGCAGAGGAGAACGGTGAGTAAGGTGGTGAGTAATCCTAGAGATATTTGGTACCGTTTTTGTGCAAATTAAAAAAAAACGCAGACTGGAAGTTGTCAAGATGAGAGTTTTAGGATAGATAGATAGATAGATAGATAGATAGATAGATAGATAGATAGATAGATAGATAGATAGATAGATAGATTCCGCCCGTTAATTCCTCTTACCAAAAGTGCATGGCCTCATACTTCCTCACATTAAACTCCGTTTTCCAAAGTTTCTCAAACCAACTCAATATGCCTTTGCAGAATCACAGTGTGCACATCACAACATGTTCCTTCCACCTATTTTTGGATCATCCACATAGAAACCTTAATTTTTTATCCCTCTTCCTGGTTGTAAATAATAAGGCCAATAACTAATCTCTGGGGAACTCCTTGAGTTACATCTTCCAGACTGAAAAGAATGCATTAAAAATTGTTTTCCAAGATATATATAAATTCTTTTGACAAAAATGTAGGTGACTGATAAGTACGTTTACAGACAACCCAAAAAGTGACATGGATTCAGCAGGATATAGATCAGTTCAAATTATGGGTAGAGAAATGATAGATTGAGTTTTATACAGAAAAGTGTGAGGTGTTACACTTTGAAAAGTTAAATGTAAGAGGAAAGTATATTTTAAAGTGATGGAATAATAGTTATACAAAGCGGAAATGGATACATTGAGCCAGATTTCGTCCAGGAGGTCTATATAATAGTCCAATTTGCCTATTTTTCGTCAATATCCCTCATAGTTTGATATCGATATGTCCATCCAGTGCTTAAACATAAACCTCTCATTCCATAAATCCACCATGTTCTGTGTGAAAATGATGCCTCTCAGGTCCCCTTTAAATATTCTTCCTCTCACCATACACTATCTATGCGTCTCAAGATTTTATATATCCCTGTAAGATCACCTCTCAACCTCCCCCTGTCTCGGAAAAATATTTTGTGTTTCTGACATTTCTTTGTTTCCAATTATTAATTCAACAGCCTTGTTCTCTTATAGTCCCATGTCTATTTTGCTGCCTTGTATTAGAATTTGTTTTGATTCACCATACAAGTTTTTTCTCAAAATCAATCATGTCCTCAATCATCAAAATCCATAATCTCCCTCATAATGAATGTTTTAGTTTTAACTGCTGCGCCTCCACCTCTGGCTCTAGCAGCAGCACTTGCTACTTTGCATTCAAAAACAAACCGTGAAAGGACTGGTGGGTCAAGCAGCATCTTTGGGAGGAAAATAATTGTTAACTTTTCAGAACCGAGGCAGGTTATTGACCGGAAACAAAGACAATTATTTCCCCCACCCCACCCAGATCTACAGATAGTATTGGACCTGCTGAGTTTCTCCAGCATTTTGGGGTTTTTTTGCTCCAGGTTCCAGCATTTGAAGCCTCTTGTATCTACTACTTTGTATGACCTATTTGTTGATTTAACTTTATCCCTGACTTCCACTGTTAACCACAGATTATACCTCTTACTCGTCGAATCTCTCTTTCTAATTGGAATAAATTCATGCTGATTGTTCTAGACCAGCTGTTGGAATATCTGCCACTGTTCATCTACTGATCTGTCTCTTACTTTCCCAATCCACCTGAGACAACTCCACTATCACTCCACTATAATCGCCTTTATTTAAGTTAACAAGAGACAATAGACATTAGACAATAGATGCAGGAGTAGGTCATTCGCTCCTTCAAGCCAGCACCACCATTCAGTGTGATACTAGCTGATCCTCCAGAATCAGTACCCCGCTCCTGCCTTCTCCCCAAATCCATTGATTCCGCTATCCTTAAGAGCTCTATCTATCTCTCTCTTGAATGTATCCAGAGAACCCGCCTCCATTGCCCTCTGAGGCAAAGAATTCCACAGACTCACAACTCTCTGTGTGAAAAAGTATTTCCTCATCTCTGTTCTAAATGGCTTACCCCTTATTCTTAAACTCCCTCAATAGCAAGAATGTCCTTCCTCAAATTTGGAGACCAAAACTGCACACAATACTCCAGGTGTGGTCTCACTAGGGCCATGTACAACTGCAGAAAGACCTCTTTGCTCCTATACTCAAATCCTCTTGTTATGGCCAAATGCCATTCACTTTCTTCACTGCCTGCTTAACCTGCATGCTTACTTTCATTGACTGATGAACAAGGATCCCCAGATCCCATTGTATTTCCCCTTTTCCCAACTTGACACCATTTAGATAATAATGTGCCTTCCTGTTTTTGCTACCAAAGTGGATAACCTCACATGAATCCACATTAAACTGCATCTGCCATGCACCTGCCCGCTCACCCAACCTGTCCAAGTCATCCTGCATTCTCATAGCATCCTCCTCACAGTTCACACTGCAACCCAGCTTTGTATCATCTGCACACAATATTTTTTGATCCTGATTGTTGTCTATATGGAGTTTGTATGTTCTCCCTATGACTGCATGGGTTTCCCCCCACACTCCAAAGACACGCTGGTTTGTAGGTTATTTGGCTTCTATAAATTGTCCCTTGTGTGGAAGTTAGATCTGTAGGGCTACGGACTACTCCCACCTATGTCACCTATCCGCTGCCATGCAGGATTCTCACACAAACTAATTTTCTGTTACTATTCACTGCCACAATGTCATGACTCAACAGCGCTAAAGATATTCCTTGATTAACAAAACTATCCCACCTCCTTACTCTTTTGGCCAGTTCTTTTGGAACATATAGAACCTGGAATATTGAGCACACATTTCTGGTCACTGTGTAATCATGTCTCGATAACAGCGATTAGGTCCTACTCATATGTTGTTCTCTGATCTGCCAATTCATCTAACTTTGCACCAAGAACTTCAGTTTTTGTAGTATTACAGTTGTTAATTTATTGCATTTCTAAAAATTATTATATATTATCCAGTTCTATCCTGGACATTAAGGAAATCTTACAGAAGCCAATTAACCTACAAATCTGCACGTCTTCGGGGTATGGGAGAAACTAGCGCGGTCACAGGGAGAAGGTAGAAACTCCGTTCAGGCAGCACCTGTACTCAGGATCAAACCCGGGTCTCTGGCGTTGAAAGGCAGCAACTCTACAGCCAAATTTCTTCGCACTTAGAAAATATTCCAACTTGCTCTCTGTGGATCCAAAGTGAATCACCTCAGGCTGATTTCCATTCACCTCATTTATTCGTGGGGTTTTAAAAATGAGCATTTACCACTTGTCCTTGTTGCACTTGGGAAGTTTTTGAGGTGTTGCAGTACATGCCGTGATGCTACTCTCACAGAGGCACAAGGTAAGGGATTTGCAGACAGTGACCAGTGATGATCAAGGCAGGCTACATGTCAGAATTCTGACTAGCTTAGGGGCAAATGTGCACATGCTGCTTTCATCCTTTGATGTAGTAAGACTTGTGGTGAGCTGCTGCAGGTTATATTGCAGATAACTCAAAGGCTTGTTGTTAATCTCAGTCACGTGCTCCTTTGGATTGCTTCTTGCTCTATTGTCTGAGTGATGAAGGCCAGGCATCCACTCACAAAATATCATTGTGCCTCCCTTTGAATCATATTCTACTATTTAATATTCCGGTTGTCAGTGTATCCTTCTATGTTTTAATAATGGTGTTGCTGTTGACTCATTATTAAATCATAAGAAGACACACAACGAGTAGAATATTAAGGAATAACTAAAACCAGCAAGAATTCAATAAATATTTAAGTTGAGATTTATGGTGCTTATCTAGCTGGCTGCTTTAATCAACATGTTGCCCCGTTCTTGGCAAAGTGGTGGATCTCAGCTGTGTGACCTAACATTGGGAATTGCAGGATCTGGCAATAGTGGGTGAATGAGTTAAATGCCCAGAAAGGGATTGTGCATTAGTGTCCCATTATGCCTTTCTCTTTCTATGGGGCACAGGTTATGGGTTTGAAATAGCTTTGGCAAACAAATGCAGTGCATTCTGTAGCTGGTACACAAGACACCCATAAGACACTCAATTTGCACTAGTGGAGTGAAGAGGGCGCTAACAAGCGGGGGTCCTGAGTAGTGTGGGAGTTGTACTCAACCAGAGAATCAAATAAATATTTCACAATCATCTGACTTGAATGATGAGCCTTGAAGATGCAGCCTTGAAGATGCAGGAAGGGTAGACAGGATGGAAGTCACTGGTCGCTGAATATCTAGTCTCCGACTTTTGTAGCTACTACAGATGTAGCCATTCATGACCCTCACCAGAATCCCAAATTAGATGATGCTAATGATGGACTCATTGATGGCAATGCATTTCCTTCTTTGGAGATTATTGTTATCAGTGATTTATGAAGATCAGTGTTACTTGCCACCTGCAAGAAATTGCAGTGAATTGTGGATGCAGCCCAGCCCATCACACAAACCAACCTCCCTTCCATCGACTGCTTTTATACCTCACGCTGCCTCAGCAGGCCCAGCAGTGTAATCAAGGGAGAATCCCTCTTGTCCCCTCTCCCATCGGGCAAAAGGTATAGAAGTGTGAAAAAGCACAGCTCCAGATTCAGGGACAGTTTCTTCCCAGTTGTTATCAGACAACTGAACCATACTACTGAAACCGGAGAGCAGACCTGAACTACTACCTACTTCATTGGTGACCCTCGGACTAGCCTGGCTTTACCTTGCACTAAACGTTATTCCCTTATCATGCATCTGTACATTGTGAATGGTTCTATTGTAATCATGTATTGTCTTTCCGCTGACTAGCACGCAACAAAGTCTTTTCATTGTACACGTGACAAAAAACTAAAACCGAACACTTATTAGTATCGGTTTATTATTGTCACATGTACCAAGATACAATAAATTTTTTAAACTTTGTTTACGTGCTGTCCAGTCAAACCATATTGTACATGAGTGCAATGAAACCATGCACAAGTACAACAGTTAATGCAGAGAGTGCATTATAACGTTATAGCTCCAGAGATGGTAAATATTTAAAAAGTGCAAGATCGGCAAAGAGTTAGGTTGGGAGATCTAAGCATTTAAAAAGTTTGGGGATTTTCTTAATCCTGTTTGCCTGTAATAATCTATGCTCCCCTGTTCTCATTTTCTCCCCATGAGTTCCTCATCTTTTCTGCACTCCTGAAGCACCCCACCCCCTCCCACTTTGTGTTCTGTATAGTTGTCATATGCTTGGTTTCTTTTTACTAATCCAGCCTCGATATTCGTTGGCATCCAGGATTCTCCAGACCTGCTGTTATTCCCTTTCACTCTTATCGTAACACTGGCTCTGAACTCTTACTAATTTACTTGTAAATACCTTCCACATGTCAGTGGTAGACCTACTTGCAAGTAGCTGCTCCCGGACTACTTCTGCCAGGTCCTGTCTATTTCCATAATCACCTTGAAATATGTGGAGTTATGGTCACTACCTCTGAAATTTTCACCCACTGACCCTCCGACTACTTGCATAACTTCATTCCCTAAGATTAGATCCATTAGCTCCAGATATGCAAACAATGTTGAACACGACAGGGTGATCTTCGCAGCTTCTGATTTTATGATTGAGAGAAGGTCACTGATGAAGCACAACATTGTTCACTCAGGAACCTCACGGAGATCCCTGGGCTATGATGATGGCCTCCCCGTAACCATCACCATCATCCTTTGTACTGGACATGCTTCCAACTGGTGGAGAGACTTTCCTTCGTTTGCCTATGGGAACCAATGTCATGTAGATATGTCAATGCTGCATTCAGTTGATGTCAAGAGAACTCACCTTGGCCTCAACCCCAGAATTCATCCATTGTTTCAATGTTTGGACCAAGGCTGCAATGAGTTCTGAAACTGAGTGACATTGGTGGAATCCAAATCAGAAATCTTTGGGATGTTATTGTCGAGGAACCATTTGACCTTGCCTTGGGTGATAAATTCCATCGCTGTTGTGGCATCATAGTTTAGTTTAGATTATTGTCACATGCTCCGAGGTACAGTTGAAAGCCTGTTTGTCTTGTGTTACTGTATTTACTGTAATTGGCAAAAATAGATTTCCTTAATTACTTTGTTTAAGAAGGAACTGCTGGAAAATTGAAGGTAGACAAAAGTGCTGGAGAACCTCAGCGGGTGCATCAGCGTCTATGGCGCTCCATAGATGCTGCTGCACCCGCTGAGTTTCTCCAGCACTTTTGTCTACCTCCTTAATTTATTTTGTGGTCAGACCTATCTGAAACTTCCTGTTATATTGGCAGATACACAAGATATAAGAGAGGCAGAGGTGCACGCCTAATTTAGTGGCACAGCTCTCAAGCAGTATGGGTGGAATTTTACAGTGCCCAAAGCAGTGACTGGGTCCTGTGTACTCAGCACTTACTAACATCACTTGGAATGAATTGAATTGGCTGAAGAATGGGCTTTGCAACTGGCAGGTCCTCAGAAGGAGGTAGAGCTGAATCTGTCACTCAGCACTTTTGCCTTCTGGGCTCCATCGTTATGAAGATAAAAATGACAGAAACGTTTCCTTCCTTTAGTTGTTCACATGTCCACCAGTCTTCACAAATCCAGAGCTTTGATCTGATCAATTGAAAGTGGCATCACGCTACTGTGTCTATCCATGCTTCTTTTACTGCTCAAGACACATGCAGATGTGTAATAAATAACCCAGATCAAATTCTGGTACTGCTGAGAAAAAAGAATAGTATCTTTAGCTGATCCTTCCTTAATTAAATGCACATGCTAATTAAGGGCCCAGTAAGACATTACATGCACATCAATCACTCTAATTGTTGGAGAGGGAGAGTCCAAGAACGTGTAATACAAACACAGACTGTGCAGGAGTTCGATTTTTTGCTGCACGGCCAGGCACTAATCACAAACCTTTACTCTCATCATCGGACAGATTCCCTTGAAAAGCGAGCAGAGTCCTTTTGTATTATTTGGCACAATTATTCAGTAAGAGCAGCCTGTATTCATCTTTTAAAAACTTTGAATGCATTTAATAGACACAAATTGTATGTAATGCCGTCAAGGTTATAAACAATGGAAGAGACATATGGAGGCTAAAAAACAGAAGGTTAAGAATAAATATTCATATATCCACAGCAGTATGAAATTATTTTCACTTCCTCTAAATTAGTAAATATACTTCTGCTTTGATTATAAGTCATGAGTTCATATGTTCTAGGAACAGAGTTTGGTCATTCGGCCCATCAAGTCTACTCCACCACTCAGATCTATCTTTCCCTCTCAACCCCGTTCTCCTGCTTTCGCCCCATAACCCCCGACACCCTTACTAATCAATAAAACAATACATGTGGCCAAACATTATCAATGTCGGCAACAGGAGATACACCAATGAAGTTGCGAGATAGCGTAATGTTAAATATGCTAAGAACAAAATCATAAAACCATTACATGAATGCTGTATTTAAGCTCGGGGCAAGGTTTACTCCATCTAATGCACTTGGACATAACATACTGTCTGCAATATTCAAGCCAACAATCCCAATGTATCTCCCAACTATATATTTGTTTCAGTCCTTACAATCCTTGGACAAATCTGGATGGGTTTGAAACGCAAGGATGCCCCAACTCTTTGCCTTTGCCTTTCCACACAAAAAAAAAAAATCCCAAAGTGGGAAAAATTCTGGTGGCTCCTCTCCATGATACAGAAAAACAGTGATCACTCTTGAACCCAGGGAGAGAGAGATGGTCAATATGAGGATGTTTATCCTGCCTTCCCCAAATGAGTCCCAATACAGGTCAAGTAGTAAACTCAGGCTTGGCTCTTGGTTATATCAGAAAGTTACAAGACCAACTCCAGAGTCTTGTGCACATTCAATAAATTATACTTTGGTATAAGTTTAGTTTAGTTTAAAGATAGTGTGGAACCAGGCTGGTCAGCCTACCAAATCTGCATCAACCATCAATCATCCGTACACTAGTTCTATCCTACACACTGGGAGCAATTTACAGAAACCAATTAACCTACAAACCTGCACGTCTTTGGAATGTAGGAGGAAACTGGAGCACCCGGAGAAAACCCACGTAGTCACAGGGAGAATGATTATACTCTGTTCAGACAGCACCCGCAGTCAGGATCGAACCTGGGTTTCTGGCACTGTAAGGCTGCAGTTCCACCACTGCACCTCCCAGCACACATCGCTGATTGTGCTCCTATCAAAAGTAAAGTCTTTCAAAGACGGTAAACTGACTGATACCACCAATTGACTAGAAAGGTTCACTAGTTGAAGAGGAGCCAGAGAATTCTCCTTGGATGTTGTCCAACATTTATTGCTCAGTGACACTAACCAAATGAATTGATCGTTTTATTTGAACGTTTATGTCACTGCTGTCCGCTGGACATTGCTGTGCTGCAAATTGGCTGCCACATTTCTCCACACGGCAACTTTCTTGGCAGTGAATCATATCAGCATATCCTGTGTTTGACATTTCGGGAGCATATTTCAGAGGAGCCACTCTTCAATCCTTCCAAGTTTGAAAAAGTATTAGCAAAATCAAATGTCTGCTGGGTCCAGCAGTGAGGACACATATTGAGGTCTGTAACAGAATCCTATGCTTTTAGCAAGGTTTCCACCAACTGTTAAAATCACAGTGCAAAAACCTTACAGAAAGTTAGACAATTCCACGCAAGATGGTGGAGTGGCCTCCACAAATGTCTTCTACTTCATCTTATTTTATCCCTTTCTACCACGCTCTGCACCAAAGTCTAATAAATCTATTCTCTGGGAATGCCAACAGTTAGCCATGCCCTTTATTTCTGGAGAACACAATAATAATGGATCAGTTCAAAGTAAAATGTAAAGGAAGGCACAGAAGGGACCCCACTCAAAATGTCGTTTGTCCATTCCCTCCCCAGATGCTGCCTAACCCATTGATTTCCTCCAGTAATTCGTGTGTTTGAAACTGAAATGGAAGATTTGTTTAAATAATGTATTTCCAATGTTCTGAACGGATGGAATATGTGTGCTTGCTTGCTTTTCATGCTGTGCAGCATTCTTCAATGCAGGACATTGGTGAAGGTCTGCATCGCCAATGTCCTGCATTGAAGAATGCTGCACAGCATGTTGCAGACTCTTCCCATTGTTAGATAGAATTCATGTATTGGGAATTGCAGCACTACTGGAGGTCCATGACAGAACAGAGGATCATGGAAGTTTTTAGCGTTGCTGGCCAATTCAGACTTGAAAATATTCCTCAGAATCACTGATTATGGTCATCTCTAAGATGTGTGAACCTACAAGTCTCAATAAACAGCACTTTATGCCCATTGAAGAAATACATTTTTCACACAATGTATTTTGGTTGTGCCCTTTAGACCAACTCTTCCATTGTGTGAGGCTGTACATAGTAGCAGCTTGCACATTGGACTTATTGTATCCACAAGATAATCAGAGGTCAAAAAAGTAAAACATACAAAAAGAGCTTGATCATACATGAAGAGATCAACACAAAGAAGGTCTCGGCGGGTCGGGCAGCAACTCTGGAGAAAAAGGATAGGTGACGTTTCAGGTCGGGACCCTTCTTCAGCCTGAAAGTAGGGGGGGGGGGGTGGTTGACGAGCTGGAGACCAGGGCCGGCAACAAATGACCTCAGGAAGGGTGGAGCCCTGTTCGGCCCATTGTTGGCCAGGAATATACATAATGTTTTTCATTTAACTTCTCATTCTTCATTTGCTTCAAGCAGCCAGACATCAGACCGCAGGAGATGTACGTAACACCTGCCCCGATACCTCCTCCCTCACTCCATTTAGAGACCCCAGTAGTCCTTCCAGGTGAGGCAGAGGTTGAAAGTGCACCTCCTCTAATCTCAGCTACTGCAGCCGGTGTTCCCGATGTGGCCTCCTTTACATTGGCGAGACCAAGCGCAGACGCGGCAACCATTTTGGCAACCACTTGCACTTGGTCCACCAAGGCCGACTGGATCTCCTGGTTTCTAACCAATTCAACTCTTCCCATCCAGGCTTTTCTGTCCTGAGCCTCTTCTATTTCCAGAGTGAGGCCACATGCAAATTGAAGGAACAGGACCTCATATTCCGCTTGGGCAGCTTACTGCCCAATGGTATGAAAATTGAATGCTCCAATTTTAGGTAACTAACCAAAGCCCGACCCGTCTTCCCCCCCTTTCTTTTTTTCCCCCACTCTACTCCCATGTGCCCCAAGTGGACTTACACCTGTTTCTCCCCTTCTCCTCCATCTACATTCCTTCCTCTAGCTTCAAAATTCACAACTCTTCAATCCTTTCCCCTCAGACTTTTTATCTTTTCATCTCTGGCCTTTATCCAAACAACTCCCTATCAACCCCCCCCCTTCCCTCCCCCCCAGCCCCCAACACAGCTGTAGCCACCTATTCCTTGCCAGGCTTTGTCCTGCCCCTCTTCTCTTCTAGCTTTCTTCTCCCCATAACAGTCAGTTTCAAGATGGATCCTGACCTGAAATGTCACCTATCCATGTTCTCCAGAATTGCTGCCTGATTTGTTGAGTTACTCCAGCACATGGTGTTTTTTTTGTGAACATTTCATGTTTCCATGATAATTAGATACTAAAGTTGCTTTGGTGGTAGGAGCAGATGGTGGTTTTACAGATTAGAAGTTGCACAGTGAATCTCAATGGCATCAAACCATCAACTCGCCCAAGGCAGACCACGTCCAAGAATAGCAGAAATCCTATAACTTTAAAATAAGTAGATTAATATCAGGCCATACCAGCCAGCATCTCTAGAAATGGTGCAAGTCATCCGGGTCTATTTTTGAAAAATTTAAACGATCCTTCCCTCATGAGAGCTTTAGAGCAGCTAGGCTGATGCTAGTCAGTCAGACCAGGGCTGCACACCAACAGCACAAAATAAGTTGTTGGTGGTCAAGATGAGGTGACGTTCAAGTCACCATTGATTAGACTATTACCATCGCCACACCAACACCCTGGAGAAAGATCATGTCCCACAGGGGAATAGCAATAGATTTTAAGACCATCTTGTAGATGGCAGTGGAAATCGACAGCATTGCCTTTCACCAATTTTTCACTAATGGCTACCAAGCCTAACTGAGAGTAAAAGGTATGTTTGGCGACATGTACTGCCACAATATGGATGGGAGAGGGGTTAATTTAAATACTAAGGGCTTTCAGTCTCTTTTTAAATGACTTACAACAATGGGCTTACAACAGTTATTTTAAACACAACAGAACTCTTGCAACACATCACACCCTGTCTTTTACTAAAGTCCTATTTTCTCCGGGACCCGTCTCCTATTTTCTTGCAGCTCCTGCGTTACAGGCAGGGATCAAAGCTTTTAAAACTCAATTTGGCTTAATACAACAAACGCGTTTGATTTAATGTGATAAAAACGCCTGAAATGGGACCCGGTTGGCATAACTTACCAATGATACACAACACAAAACTATATTCAAACATATCAAGTAATCATCATGAGAACTGTCATTCCAATTTTCAAATTTATTTTCTATAATTAAAACAATTCTTGATTAGAGCTCAAGTAAACTGATCCCTCTCTCCACATGGATTTTGCAGCTTTATTAATGGATTCTATCCTACTGGGTCTGGCAATGAGTGCATGTTGTGTTGTCGCAAGTCTGAACTAAGTAAGTAAGTTTAAGTAAGTAAGTAAGTTTATTGGCCAAGTATTCATATACAAGGAATTTGCCTTGGTGCTCTGCCCACAAGTAACAACATGACATACAGTGGCAGTGACGAATGACTCAGAAAACACTAAACATTAATAATTATAAAACATTAATGATAAAACACCATTGATCAAGCATGTGAACCAACAAAATTATTAACACTAATAACCTAAATTGACATTGCAGAAGGGAATAGAAAATATTACTTCTGGAAAGCTCAACAGATCAGTCGGGCTAAAGGGATCTACAGTGTCATAAGCAACCATGAGCCTGTACAAAGTTTGACATGCTGATTATTGATTATGCGAGTAGAGAACACATTTCATCACTAGATTGCCACACTGATATTGCCCTGACATCAGACAGAAATATATGCCCAGCTATCGTTGTCACCAACTCTGATCTAACAGCTTGTATTAACCACTTGGCACAACTAAGTATGTGCCAAAGGAGGACATTGCTTAGATGAGGTATCTTGGTCATTTCCTGGTGAGCCGGTCGGAGTGGCAGAAGCTCCTGGCCAGCATGGCCATACCTCGACAGCAGGCCTGGTTTACCCGCCGCAGAACCGGGAACCCACATGGAGTCGTCTGAGGCTCACCTCCTGCATAACCTCGTAGAACCGGGAACCAGTGAGGAGGACTGTGACGGCAGCAGTTGCTGGACAAAGGGCCATTTTCAAAATGGCGGTGGATGAAAGAGAGGATGGGTGTTTCCAGGACAACAGGCCTTTAAGGCCAAGATAAAACAACACTTAAAAACTTTGAAACTTTGTTGACACTAGAAATGTAGCGTCTCTTTTGTGTACTGTCCACTATTACACTACAATCATTGCCAGATTACTTAATATACCTTATCGCACACCTTTTGCCTTTTCATCTCTGGCCTTTGCCCAAACATCTGCCTATCAAAACCTCCTCTCTGCCTATCAAAATCCACCTATCACTTGCCCAGGTTTGTCCTGTCCATCATCTTTCTTCCCCCCCCCCCGCCCTTGCAAACCGAAACGTCACTGATCCATCTTCTCCAGAGAAGCTGCTTGACCCACTGAGTTACTCCAGCCTTGGCCTCTTTTATTTTTGCATCTGCAGTTCCATGATTCAACCCAATATAACTGATGATTTCTGTCAGAAGGAATTGCAAATGATTGTTTAAACTGAAGATAGGCACAAAAAGCTGGAGTAACTCAGCATCTCTGGAGAAAAGGAAGAGGTGACATTCCGGGTCGAGACCTTTCTTCAGACCGAGAGCCAGGGGAAAAGCTAACTGATAATTTATTGTATATTAATTTGTTTTACTCTGTGAATGTGCCTGTAAAACTGAAGCAAGTAAAAATGTCATTGCACTGGTCCTGGCACATATGACAATTAAACATTCTTCACTCTGAACCAGTTTTTGATAAGGATAGCAGCAAGGGAACACACCATTGTCTACAAAGAGCTATCTCTCAATGCAATAGCGCAAGAAGGCTATTTTGGGTGTCTGGATTCCATTGTCAGTTGAAATGTAATCTCATTGTAAATATGTAATTCCACAGAGCTGTATATCTACTCTAAGACTGTTGAAGCAAGCAGGGATTGTGCCTATTGACAATGTATTTACCCACACGCTGTTACCTGTTGTGCTTGAAGTATAAAAATGCAGGAGAATTTCTCTGAACTCACAGGTACACCGAGTTTCTCCAGAGTGTTTCCAAGAGAGCGATTCTCCACAATTTTTGTTCGTGATGAATAGAGTCTTTCATATCTACAGCTTCAGTGTCCACAAAGCTCATTCACAGTTAAAATAGATGATACAAAATAACATCCAGCCTAATAAATCCGGTGCAAATCAAACACAGAAAATACCTTTTTGTCCCATTATGTTGGAAGTCTTGATTTGCTCATCTGCAAGTTCTATCTATGCCTGTAGGACAGAGTGATTTATACTGACAAACATAAAATAAATTTCACACCACTGACATGTTAATGGTACACACAAGATCTGCAGGTAGCGATGCTATTGTTTGTCATAAAGACAAATTAAAAACATTGTGATAGATTTAAATTATTTGGTGAAATTAAGCCATGGCACAGCGCAGGAGGAACAGGCTTAATCCAACAAAGGCTTTTAAGGTGCAATTTCGATTTTGTGGAATCTCAAGCAAACATATAACATTTCTCGATTAATCTATGAATCCAAGAACTAGCACAGTACATAATGCTCATGTGCATGTGATTTATAGTCTGTTTGCTGTGATCTGGGACAATTGATCACCAATTATTGCATAGCTTCAACCCTATCACCTCAACTGGTTGGCAGCATCCACATTTTTATCACATGGAGACAATTCAATTCCAATAAAGTGCTAGAATGGCAATTGAAATGGTTGAGCATCTTTGAACCAAAGATAGATGCAAATTGCTGGAGTTACTCAGTGGGACAGGCTGTATCTTCAGAGAAAATGAATGGGTGACGTTTCGGTTCGAATCCCTTCTCTCTGAAGAAGGGCTGTGACCCGAAACATCACCCATTTCATTTCTCCAGAGGTGCTGCCTGTTCCGCTGAGTTACTCCAGCATTTTATGTCTATCTTCGGTGTAAACCAGCATCTGCAGTTCCTTCTTACTACCGTTTAAACCCACCTCCACACGAGAATGCATTGTTATGGCAGGGAATATTATACTGATATTGGCTTCAGCATATTCAGAAGTCAAGGTGGTATCCACTGCTCAAGTCTTCTTACTGACAATCACAATATGATTTGGGGTTTGTTGCTATGCCTCTCACACCCTCTCCCCATTCCCACCAACGTAAACAATGGCCCACCACAGGCTAAAGGGCATGTCCCACTGCGGCGACCTAATCTGTGAGTTTAGACAAGTTTGCCCTCGATTCAAACTCGCAGCATGGCCAGCACATGGTCCTAGGAGGTCCTATGAGGTAATTGGAACTCTCCTTCATGCTCGAGGGGAGTTCCCGCATACTCGCGGCCTCAGCTAGATCGCGGAAAATGTTGCAGCATGTTGAAAATGTTTCCGCGAGTAAAAATTGGTCGGCATGGCTCTTTTTAACTCGTGGTGCAGTGGAGTGGGGTCGCTATTTAGTTACATGCAGTCGAGGGCAGCCGTGGGCAATCTCCTTCGCTGACCGGGCATTTTAATTGGCTCATTGGAGTTTTCAGGACCAAGGAAAACCGACCGGTAGGTTAAATGCCCGCTAAACTGTATTAAATGTTGTCTGGCTTCTTAAAAGTGTCTCCACTCCTTTTCTCACCCCCCTTCTCTCCCACTGTGATTAGGTCACCACAGTGGGACAGCCCCTTAAGAAGACTGGATTTAAACCTATTCTGCTGGTGTCTTTTCAGAATTGTAAAGTAAACATGTATCAAGCCATGATTTCTCAAATATGATAGAAGTAAGAATTATGTATTTTATTGCATTGCTGCTCTTGGCTCCTTTCGGTGTCTATTTGCAAAGCATTGCCACTTTTCATATAGTCCAGCCACTTTTTTCGCCAATATATATGTATTTTCTGCTTGTAATCACCCAGCAGTAATATATTCATGTTTCTGTGTACAACTGGTGCTTTTACAAGTACATAGACAACACGATAAACTACAATAGAGAGCCGAGAAGATGTCAAAATCACAATTTGCTAGGCAGAGGGACATGAGGTGATGAAATTAAATTGCCAACAAGCATAAAGCAAAAGAACTCTGCAGATACACAAATAACAAGAGCCAGCGGCTCGTACGAGTAAAAAGTAACCATTTTTTTCATCAAGAGTATTTTTTTACTCGTGGACATTTTTTACAGTATTGAAAAAATGTCACGAGTTTACCGGATTTCCCGAGTACCTACCGGTACTCGTGCGAGGACGGATGCGCTGCCGAGAACAAAGGAAGACCCGGTGCAGGGGGAATCGCCTTGAGGGAGATGGCAGGACAAAGGATGGCCTGGCATGGGATCCTTTGTAACTTTGTCGACGTCCTTTATGTGGCGACTCTTTGCATACCTTGGGTATGCAAAACAAAGAATTTAAAGTGACGGGGAGTGATTTGGCCAAGGATCAGCTGCCAACACCCAGTGCGCTGAATCTCTGCTAATCAGGAGTGTAGTCACTGACCAGGTGGAAGGTGGTGAATCAGGGCGCAACCAGCAGTTGTGAAGCTGCTGAACTGGTAGCAGTTTGTGAGCCTGGAAATAATTGCTAAATTGCAAACCTGTAATTTGTGGTTGGAGATTGGGTCATGAGATTGCAAGCAATGGGGCATGGGAGTCCGGTGATCAGTGAGTGGGAAGAGAGGCACATGGGGGTTGGCACTGACCTACAGGAAAAGCAAATAATAGAGGGAACTGCCCACAAAGTGCTGGAATACGGTCAGCTCCCCTTTACATCACCTACTGCAGAACACGCAGTGCTGTCAAATCTGCTTGGGCTGAGTCCCCATTGACTGGTTCACTTTGAAGCCACGTGCTCCCAATAGTGCTCTAAATGGATAGGATGCAGAACAATATGGCGACAAAGTGGTGCAGCGGTAGAGTTGCTGCCTTAGAATGCCAGAGAATTGGGTTTGATCTTAACCACTGATGTTGTCGGTAATGAGTTTGTAAGTTCTGCCTGCGACCTTGTAGGTTTTCTCCAGGTGCTCTGTTTTCCTCTCAGGCACCAAATATGTACAGGTTTGTCGATTAATTGGCCTTGGTATAATTGTAAAATTGTCCTTAGTATGCAGGATAGTCCTAGTGTATGGGTGAAAACCGGTTGGTGCGGACTCGGTGGGCCGAAGGACCTGTTTCCGCACTGTATCATTAAAGTTCAAAGTCTATAAAAGTGCTGGAGTGGCATCACTTGACCTAAAAAATATTAGAATTACATTACATTGCTACATCACTTCATTTCATACTGGAAAAGAAAAGTGATCCACAAGGTCAATACTGGAGAGTGGTGCCATATGACTTAAAGCCAATATTACACTGATATTCAAGGTGAGGATTGAACTGTAGGTCAGGCTAAACATGGCCATTAGAAAATATATATCATCCTTACTCAAGGACAAAACAAAATAACCTTTGAACATCAAAACGTATTTGACAGCATAGAATTCAAAAGTGAAAGTTTTGCTTTACTTGCTTCATTAAATTATTTGACAAGATGTGATGATATTATATGGGTGCTCCGGTTTCCTCCAAAATCCCAAGGATGTGTGGGCTTGTTGGATAATTGGCCTCTATCAATTGCTCCTTGTGTGTAGGGAGTGGATATGAAATTGGGATAACACAGAACTAGTGTGAACAGGTGATCATTGGTCGGTGTGGATTCAATCGGTCTTAGGGCTTGTTTCCATGTTGGGTCTTTCAATCAATAGGTTAGCTGACTGCAGGGTTGCAATCCAAGAATAGGGAAGGAAAAGGAATTCTCAAAATAAGTAACTGCAGATGCTGATTTACAAAGGAAAGACATAAATCACTTGAGTAACTCAGGTTGCATCCCTGAAGAGCGTGCATAGGTGACACTTGAGCTGGGAGAAGGGTGCCGACCCAAAACGTCAGCTAGGGATACTGCCTAACCTGCTGAGTTACTCCAGCAATTGTGTCTTTCTATTCAGATATCTATTCAGGGGTCTATTCAGAGAGGCTAAATGTTCTGGGATTACTGCTATGGCCAATGTACGTTAAAGATTAAAAACACAATTTTGACTTTATCAGATTGACGAGGGACATAAAGAACGATCAGGCTCGAGTGGAAAGAATCAATACTGAGAAGGAAAGCAACAAATGACAAAAATCAGTTAGCAGAATGGGCATTTCATTGCCAAATATATTTCAATGCAGATAATTATGAGGAATCACATATTAATTGATTTTAATTATTTATCTAGGGTCAAGGAGCAGAGGAATCTGGGAATACAAATATATATAAATCACCAACATGCTAATGCAGGATAATAAGACAGTAAAAATAAAGTTACATTGCTTAGATTAGAAAAGCTGGACCATGAAGTACTATGGTTCCATATTTTACAACAATACAGAGGTAGTGGAAAGAATGTTCAAAGGATGGTTAAGCTAAGGGATAGTTTAAGGACCATGTGATTATTCCAATCAGGAAAGCATAAACAGAGAGGGTATAATTTATCTTGTGAAAAGGCAGAAAGATAACATTAGTCTTTAACATTCTCAAAGGTTCCGTTAAAGCAGACAGGCAGAAGTAGAAATTCATCCTTAGTGCCTGCTACTAACCATGTGGCACAGCAATGAGTGTGTATTGTATAAAACATAAAGTGCTAGAGTACTCCGTGGGTCAGGCACCATCTCTGTAGGACGTGGATAGACAACATTTTGGGTCAGGACCCTTTTTCAGGCTCTGCAATGTGTATATTGTACTTCAGAAGTTCAGTTCCACTTGAAGAATACTTTAGTTGTAGTTATCGAGAAACAGGTAACAGCGCGGAAACAGGCCCTTTGGCCCACCGAATCCTCGCTGACCAGCAATCCTTGTATACTAACACTATCCTACACACTAGGGGCAATTTACAATTTTTTATTGCTGTAGCTAAATTAACCTACAACCCTGTATATCTTTGGAGTGTGAGAGGAAACCAGAGCACCCGGGGAAAACCCACGCGATCATGGGGAGGATGTACAAATGCAGACAGCACCCATAGTTGGGATCTAACCCGCATCTCTGGCACTGCAATAAAGCAACTCTACCACTGTGCCTACGTGCCGCTCCAAATGTATAGTGTGCAGATATTCTGTAATATCATTGAGTGGGTATGACGGAGGAAGAATTTCTACAGCAAACTCTTTCCACCTGTGAGGAGAAGTAACACAATAGGCCTTCATTATTACGACTGTCGCCAAGAATTCAAATGTCATTAAAGAAAAAATGATGTCAGCACCTCTTGATCCCTTTCAACTTTCTCTCATGCACAGGATGGACAGAGAGTCAATGAACTAGTTTCATGGCATTAACACCTGTGTCTTCATGACGATAAATAATTCATTTCCACTGCTTTCTAAGGCGAATCATAACCTCTAAGTGGTCCTATCAGGATTTCTGATTCATCATTTCAACTACATGAGTTACCTGGGAAGAATCTTATCCTCAACTATTTTACTGGGACAATACAGATTCAATTTCAATGTCAGTTTCAATTTCAGCACTCCAGTAACCGAGTGAGATATGACCTTTTAGTCTCTATCAGACTTCTCTTTCCAAAGACAGCATGTCATAGGCAAAATGTAATCAGACACAGATTGTTTATTTAGAGCACATTTGCTCCTTCCTTGTTCCAATTCATCTGACATATGGTTCTCTGGTATTTTTATTTTAGTTTCTCAGCATCTTTTGTACTTTCCTTTTGCGATCTCACTGATGATACACCTGGTATACATCTGGACCCTCTCCAGATCCCGTTTCTGTTTCGGAGCCTATTCCAGCACCATTTCAATTCCTATTGTCCCTTCCTGACTAGGCATCACTTTTTCAGATGAATGGGGCCAGATAGGCTGACTACCACCCCTGCCACCCCACTTCACCTCACCAGCAAGCAGAAGCCAGCACTGCCAGGCAAGTGGAGTGTGTACATTGTATCCGGAAGCCCACTGCCCTAATGTTTAGTTTAATTTAGAGATACAGCAGGCAAACAGGCCCTTCAGCCCACTGTGTCCGCGCTGACCAGCGATCCCCGAGAAGTAACACCATCCTGCACACATACGGGGCAATTATTTTACATTTACCAAGCCAATTCACCTACATTTCTGCACATCTTTGGAGTGTGGGAGGAAACCGAAGATCCTGGAGAAAACCCACGCGGTCACGGGAGAATGTACGCCCCCTAACAGACAAGCACCTGTAGTCTGGTTTGAACCCGTATCTCCGCCGCTGCAAGCGCTGTAAGGCAGCAACTCCACCACTGCGCCACCCACGGTTATCGGTTTAATTATCGGTGAAAGAAAAATAAATAAAGTTCTTACCTGCATTCACTTTCTCCATTGGGTTTGCTGTCCCAAGCCTACCTCCCCCCATTGTAAAACTGAGGGCAAGATACAAAGTATATCGAGTTCCTCTCTAACGGGCCTTCATTCTGGTGCTCCGTTCCATTGTCGGTCAACATTACTGCTCTGGCCTTTGCTCTGCTAAAGATGTCTATTTACCGGGGCAAGTGTTCTGGCAACTAAATAAATTACTGTGTGCATTAGAAATACATCTCAGTTGCTGCATTAAATTGGCCATGAACATAAAGCAACACAATGGCACAGCATTTGGTGTTACTGACTGACAGCTCTGAGGATGTAGACTCAATCATGATCCTGGGTGCTGTGCATGCAGAGCTTGCCTGCTCTCCAAATCACAAAGTGGTTTCCGCTGTATGTTCTGCTTTTTTTCTAACATCCCAAAGATGCGCTTTTAGGTTAATTGGCTCGTGCAAAATTGTTTCTCCAGTACAAAATAGCAAAAGAATCAAAATAAATTTGTTGAGTACAAGAAACAGAATAAGTTGAAGAGGTAAAGGAAATAAGGTGATGGGGGATTGAACTGGATTGCTGTGCTAAGGACGGGCATCAGGCCAGTGATCCAAATGGCTGCCATCTGTATTGTTGTAATCAAGTAGGTGCTGCACAATCCAAGCATCAGTTTGTAATATTCATGTGCAGAAAATATCTATTCACTCCCAACTGGTACTTCCCAATTATACAGTATACCCTCCCTCCACTTCATTAACATATTAATGTGCATTCCCTGAAGATATCATACCATTGGCATACTAATGTGACTTTATTTAACAATCTCTTGATTAGGGCAGCATGGTGGCACAGTGGTAGAGTTGCTGCCTTACAGCGAATGCAGCGTCGGAGACCCAGGTTCGATCCCGACCACGGGTGCTGTCTGTATGGAGTTTGTACGTTCTCCCCTTGACCTGCATGAATTTTCTCCAAGATCTTCAGTTTCCTCCCACACTCCAAAGACGTACAAGTCTGTTGGTTAATTGACTAGGTATAAATGTAGTGGGTGTAGGATATTGTTGATCCACGATAGCGGGGATTGCTAGAGTCTTCAATGTTGTTACTGAACATCCACGTATTGTAGTTGAAAAAGCAGAACAGTATAGCATACCAACAGACCGTTCAGCCCACAAAGTCTGTGCTGACCGTGACGCCAATTAAAACTGCACGTCTGCCTGCACACGGTCTATACCCTTAATTCCCTACCCGTTCACGTTGCTGTTGAACTGCCTCTTAAACATTGCTATTGTATCTTCTTCCCTCACTTCTCCTGGCAACACGTTCCAGGCACCTACCACACTCTATGTTTAAAAAAATAATTGCTGCTTAAATCTCTTACACTTTCTCTCATCTTAAACAATACCTTCTTGTATATGACAATTCCATCCTGCGAAAAAAAAAGACTCTGCCCTATCTGCCCATCTACTATCTTTGCCTCTCTGAATTTTAAATGCACTGACTTTGATGAAAGTTCCTTTGAATTAATTCCAAATCTTTGGAAACATCATCTTGAAAGGCCAATCGCAAACGCACAAGCATGACCAATGCTTTGCTTTAAATATGATTTTTTTAAATTATTATTGTATCAGTGATTTGATGCAGTTCATCATCAACACTGTGATGCAGCTAGAGAATTCTCAGTGGAATGAGCGTAACAAGTGTTTAACTTTCAATGAATGTACCCAGAAATGTTGCCTGACCGTCACAGCATTCGCTCCTTTCGGATTTCCAGTCTCTACTGTACTTTGTTTCAGGGCAAAAATCCCTGTGAGTTCTGAGTGAATCATAAAGTTAGAAATTGTTGTAACACACATACAACACGGCAGCATCTGTCTGTCACCTCAAGCGTCAGGCCTGCTTGCTCCAGTCAGAATTCCAGGGAGAGCTGGAGAGACCCATCTGTCTCAATTTCCCCAACATTTACTTTGTCGATGATCAAAACCCGTCCATTGTCGAAGAGAACTCATCACCTCCTCAAGTGACTGCTTTCAGTTTGGAATCTTATTCAAAACCTTCCCAGAACGCATTCAGTTCTTAGTTTTAGAGATACAGTGTAGAAGCAGGCCCTTCGGCCCACCTAGTCCACGCCAACTATTATCACCCACCTGCTCGTTCTATCCTAGATACTCAGGCCAATTTACAGAAGCCAATTAACCTACAAACCTGCACATCTTTGGAATGTTGGAGCAAACCGGAGCAACCGGAGAAAATCCATGTGGTCATAGGGATAATGTACAAACTCTGTATAGATAGCACTCGTAGTGAGGATTGAACCTGAGTCTCTAGCACTGTAAGATAGCAACTCTACCGCTGAAATGTAGATGTTTTTTCCCCTTCAGTACTAACACTGGCCTATTAAATGATTCTTTGTGCTTATATTTGCAGAGCCTATAACATCTGACTTAAAGCCAAAAATGCCACTATTCTGCCATATGGTTCCGACGTGAGAAAGTTTTAAAAATTGTGACAAACCTGGAGTTCCAAGTGCAATACAGATTTTTGTTTTAAATGCAAACTAATCGGGCAACAGATTATTGGAAGAGTTCTTCTGAAAATATCCACCATATTCATTACATTAAAAATGCAAGGTTTGTTACTTTGTTGGTAAAAAAAAAAAATGCACTGGAAGCTTGTGTACAATGGGATAATGATAAGCTCTGGGAGAAGCTGAAAATCCTGTACAGAAAGTATAAGCTACCAGGCTTTATAATGCGTCTCGGTATTTCAATAACTAAAGTGACATTCTACACATATACAAAACTATTCTTAGTACACAGATGCATTTAAGCAATGTATATGACAAAGTTAATAATTGTGTTGTTATTTATAGTGAAGCACCACTTAAACGTGCATTCAAGTAACAACCAATATGAGTGCCAGAAATGTTCAACTTTACATGGAAATGTGTATTGCATTAAATTTAGTTACCTCGGAAGTTCACAGTATTGGTGTCCAAGACTGAAGTGTTCCTTGCAAACTCGATGCTGGTATTTATTTCAAGAGGGCTTGTATACAAAAACAGGGATGTAATGCTGAGGCTCTATAAGGCCGCATTTGGAATATTTTATGAGTAACTAGACTAAGTGGGACCCGTTGGGTCCCATGTTCACACGGGAGGGCTGGTCCCCCGACGCAATATTCCACCTCTCCACCAATTCCAATATTGGTGGCCAGTGGGGGGGGGGGGGCTTTCTGGAGCGCTGGTATGGGTTCTTGGGGTGGCAGCTCAGTCCCTCAAGCCTGATCTGCTGGCAGCTCACTCACGGCTGGTGGGCTGGAAGTTGACTCATGGCTATTCCATGAAATTCCATTTCAAGCAGGGTGCAAGGCCACCAAATTCAAATCCATTTTCCTACCATTTCAAGCAGGGTGCAAGGCCACCAAATTCAAGTGCAGTTTCTTACCACTTTGAGCAGGGTGCAAGGCCACCAAAATCAAATGCAGTTTCCTACCACTTCAAGCAGGGTGCAAGGCCACCGAATTCAAGTGCAGTTTCCAACCACTTCAAGCAGGGTGCAAAGCCACCGAATTCAAGTGCAGTTTCCAACCACTTTAAGCAGAGTGCAAGGCCACCAAATTCAAGTGCAGTTTCATACCACTTTCAGCAGGGTGCAAGGCCACTAAATTCAGTGCAGTTTCATACCACTTCAAGCAGGATGCAAGGCCGCCAAATTCAAGTGCAGTTTCATTCCACTTCAAGCAGGGTGCAAGGCCACCAAATTCAAGTGCAGTTTCATTCCATTTCAAGCAGGGTGCAAGGCCACCGAATTCAAGTGCAGTTTCCAACCACTTTAAGCAGGGTGCAAGGCCACCAAATTCAAGTGCAGTTTCATACCACTTTCAGCAGGGTGCAAGGCCACTAAATTCAGTGCAGTTTCATACCACTTCAAGCAGGATGCAAGGCTGCCAAATTCAAGTGCAGTTTCATTCCACTTCAAGCAGGGTGCAAGGCCACCAAATTCAAGTGCAGTTTCATTCCATTTCAAGCAGGGTGCAAGGCCACCAAATTCAAATGCAGCTTCATACCATTTCATGCAGGGTGAAACCACCATAAAACCACACAAAAGACCAAACTTACAGTTCAGTAGACATTCAGTGTGTTCAGTTGATTCACAGCTCAGACAGAATCGTAACCTCTCCCTCCCCCATCATGCAAAGACTGAGCCACACCCACACTTCCGGGTTTTATAACCCCTCCCCCTCCCACCGGAAAAGGTGTGGCCTTCATGGCGTGATTGACAGGAGAGAGATTCTCAACATTCTTTAAACACTAATAACACTTATATTTTTCTTTGATGGGAAGAATTCTCTGCACCTGCTGAGCAGAGGGGGACTGAGTAAGATGGCCAAAAATCACAGCCGTAAGTAGTAGCATTTTATCTAAAATCAATATACAATGCAAACAGGAAGTAAGTGCATTTGCAGTAGTGTCTATTAACTTCAAGCCAAAGCCCCCAAACCGCCATTTGCAGTAAGTAGTGCCTTTCAACTTCAAGCCAAAGCACCCACGCCACCATTTGTAGTTAGTGCCTTTCAACTTCAAGCCAAAGCACCCAAGCCACCATTTGCAGTAAGTAGTGCCTTTCAACTTCAAGCAAAAGCACCCAAGCCACCATTTGCAGTAAGTAGTGCCTTTCAACTTCAAGCCAAAGCACCCAAGCCACCATTTGCAGTAAGTAGTGCCTTTCAACTTCAAGCCAAAGCACCCAAGCCACCATTTGCAGTAAGTAGTGCCTTTCAACTTCAAGCCAAAGCACCCAAGCCACCATTTGCAGTAAGTAGTGCCTTTTACCTTCAAGCCAAAGCACCCAAGCCACCATTTGCAGTATGTAGTGCCTTTTACCTTCAAGCCAAAGCACCCAAGCCACCATTTGCAGTAAGTAGTGCCTTTTAACTTAGCCAAAGCACCCAAACAACCATTTGCAGGCAGTGCCTTTTTACTTCAAACAAACCATATTTTCATTTTCAAACCACATTAAGGGGACTCACAGTTGAGTAGACATGTGTTCAGTATTGTTCGGAGCTCAGAGAGACGTGACCATTTGGCTTCATCCATCTTGCAGATACTGAGTGAGGCACACCACTTCCTGGTTTTATAGTCCGTCCCCCTCCCTCCAGCAGGGGCAGCAGAGAGAATGGTGAATTAAAAAAAAAACATTAATATCTCTCTGATTTGTTATCGATGGGAAAAATCCTCCAGTCCAGGTAGGCGGAGAGGGGCTCTGAGCGAGCTGGCCAAAAATGACGGCCGTAGGTGGTGACGTTCTCTCGGAAATCGCAGCACAGTGGGCCAAAAGCGGTCAAGATCAGACTTTTAGTAATATAGATTTTGGGCACCATATCTCAGGAAGGAAATGTTGGCTCTGGATAGGGTCAAGAAGAGGTTTATAAGAATGATCCCAGGAATGAGCAGGTTAACATATGATGAGCATTGGTCGGCACTGAACCTGTACTCGCTGGAGTTTAGAAGAATGAGGGGGGACCTCATCGAAACATACAGAATAGTGAAAGGCTTGGATAGAGTGGATGTGGAGAGGATTTTTCCAATAATGGGAGAGTCTGGGACTAGAGGTCGTAGCCTCAAAATTAAAGGACATTCCTTTAGTCAGAGGGTGGTGAATCTGTGGAATTCTTTGCCACAGAGGGCTGTGGAGGCCATCAGTGGATATTTTTAAGGCAGAGTTAGATAGATTCTGGTTCAGGTGTCAGAAGTTATGGGGGTGGGGGGGAGGGGGGGGGAAGGCAGGATAATGGGGTTAGAAGGGAGAGATAGATCAGCACATGATTGAATGGCGAAGTAGACTTGATGCGCCGAATGGCCTAATTCTACTCCTATCACCTATGGCCTTATGACCTTGTTATTTAGCAAAGATGCACCAAGCTTTATTGTTTGCTTTCTTGTATTTTAAAAGATTGTCAAACTAAAGTGATATTTCTAAATCTATCCTGCTTTTGTGATTTATTTGTCCGTTATTTCAAAAGGAATCTTTGCATGGGGATTGGCATCATCTGATGCACGACTGATGTGAAAGTCGCATCAATCAAGCCAGGAGATTCAGGGCTTGAAATGCCAGGTCAAATTTCCAGAGCACTGTGATTCAACCTGGCATTGGTCACAAATGCATTCTACTGTGGTAGAAATAAATTGACTTTCAGATGCATTAAGCCAGGAACGCTATGCTGTCTCCAACAATTTCCAGCCATCTACTCTTAAGGGTTCTATAGCCAGATGTCAAATTCTGCCAAATATTTATTTGAAAGTACACCTGTCAAGAGAGTTGTAATGTTTTATGACAGCAGGTCCATTTAAGGATGTGCAATAATACTGGTTAAGTTCAGGAGTCAACCAAACCTGATTAAACATACAGACCAGAAATTCATTGGAATAAGCTTTTCTTGTTTTAAAATAGCAGTGCAATTGATGTGAGGTGTAAAATTGACATTTTTGAGCATGCATAACACATAAAGCTTCTCTAAATCACTTCCATGCACATGGCATGCACATGAGTGGCATGCAGTTGATGTCACTGCTGCACACTGAAGATGCGCGACTGGGAAATAAAGTGGACCCCATTCAGTAAGGCAGACCCTATTAAGCACTCCTTATAGGGCTCCAACCCACCTGTCCTTGGCTGGACAGAATGCTATACAGACAAACCAATTTGTTTTGTACGGAAGATAAGCACAAAATGCTGGAGTAACTCAGAGGGACAGGTAAAAAAGAAGGCGACAGGCCTTCTCTGGAGAGAAGGAATGGGTGACGTTTCGGGTCGATACCCTTCTTCAAGCTGAGAGAGAGGGGAGGGAAACTAGAGATATGGAAGGGTACAAAGAGAATGTAAGGTGTGAAAAGGAAAGATCAAAGTAGACAATGGTCAAGGCATACAAACAGTGAAATTAATCAGGAGAACAGTGAAACTAAGAGAAATAGCAAGGGGGAGGGTCACAGAGAGAGAGGAAGCAAGGGTTACTTAAGTTAGAGAAATCAATATTCGTATTGCTGGGTTGTAAGCTGCCCAAGCGGATTTGTAGTCTCTTTTGTATCTTGCTGAATCTGCCTGCTATCAGCCATTTCTTGAAACTTAATCACCAATGGTGAATTTAACAAATAATGAAAAAACATTATACAGCTTTATCATTACAGGAAATATCATTAGTTAAATGAACATATAAAAGTTTCCTGCTGGGCCAAGTACATTGTGACAATTACACTTCTCGTGTATAGATTTCATTACTCTTTGGTGGAAACCTTTTGGAGGGTCTGAAAAAATAAAAGAATCCACTCTGCGCACACATTTCTATTCAGGTGAAAACAGAAATCCAGCTACAGTCTTTAAATCCTTACTGTGGAAAAAGTTGCCACATGGAATATTGTGAGTCAACCGTAAACATTTTATCAATTTCACTCACTAATCAGCCATGTGTTTTGAGATAAATATTTCAGCTAAGGAAGTGGAGACGGATGAAAGTTGTATTTTACATCAGATTAAATCTTATATGGTGTCACTTGGAAACAGGTCCTTTGGCGTAACAAGTCTGCATCAACTATGAAGTACTCATTGACACTAACCACATCCCCCCCCCCCCCCATTCTCATCAACTCCCCCTGCATTCTACTTTTCACCTGCACACCAGCAGCCAATTTAAGGGCCTGTCCCACTTGGGTGACCTAACCCTCGAGTTCTGGCGAGTTTGCCCTCGACTCATACTCGCAGCATGGTCGACACAAGGTTGTAAGGGGTCTTCGTAACTCTCCTTCATGCTCGAGAGTGGTCTCCGCGTACTTGAGGCCTCAGCTAGGTCGCGGCTTTTTTTTCAATATGTTAAAAAATGCTCGCGAGTTAAAAAAGTCGCCATGGAAAAAAATCAATACTTTTTTTACTCGTAAGTTTAGTCGTAGTAGTAGTAGGTCATAGTAGGTCGGCATGTTAGTCGTAGGTAATCGAGGATAGTTGAAGGTAGTCATAGATAGTCTTCATCATTGTATTGTATTGTATTGTATTCAAATTTATTGTCATTGTCTCAGTTAGAGACAACGAAATGAATTTCCCTTACAGGCAGTATCATAAAAATAAAAATAAATAAATAATAATAATAAATAATAAAACATATTAAAAATAAAATAGAATTTAAAAAAAAGCACAAACACTGAAAGTCCACGACACAACATAACACAGTGGCACCAAGGTGAGGAAGGCACCATAGTCCAGCCAGCCTCCCCTCCGTTCTTCCCAGATTTTCACTCGTGGTCGAGGCCTTCCTAGCACCCGCAGTCGCCGCCCCGGGCGGCCCGATGTTCAGGCCCTCACGCCGGGCTGGTGGAATGCCGACGCCGAACCCCGACGGTGAACATCCTCCTCCTCAGCGGCCCGGACCTCCTGATCAGCCGCCTCCCGCAGCCGGAGTCCGCAGCTCCCGTGTCCGCAGCTCCCGAGTCCGCAGGCCGAGCCGGGCGGAGTCGCAGGACCCCGCGTTGTTGATCAGCGCCGCCCGCGTTGGGAGCTCCGCAAACCGCAGCTCCATGATGTCGGTGCAGCAGGTCCAGCACTCCGGGCTCCAGACGGCGATCCCCGGTAAGGCATCGCCAGCCTCGCGATGTATCAGCGCTGTCCCGCCGCTGCTGGAGCTCTGGTCGCAGGAAAGTCCACGCCAATCCAGTAGGTAGGCCGCTGGTGGTGGGGGGGGGGGGGCGAGGACGCGACTCGGATAAAAGCTGCGTCTTCACCAGGAAGCGGCTGAAGGACGGTATCCCCCGCACCGTGCCCTCTTCCCCCACATCAAAACACAAAAAAAAACACAAAAAAAAACACACTTTTACATAACTAAATAAACAAAAAAAAACAAAAAGATACCGGGCTGTAGGTGGAGGCAGCTGACGCCAGCGCCACCGGAAGTACAATCATAGTCGAATGGAGGTCAATAGACAATAATAGACAATAGACAGTAGGTGCAGGAGTAGGCCATTTGGGCCTTCGAGCCAGCACTGCCATTCAATGTGATCATGGCTGATCGGAGGTCGAAGGGAGATCGAAGGAGATCGAAGGAGATCGAAGGAGATCGAAAGAGGTCGTCTTCACTCTCCACTATTCGGTGTCCAATTTTCCCGAAGTTAGTCGTAGCTAGTTGAAGCTGGTCTTCAACATAATCGAAGGAGGTCGAAGGAAGTCTTCTACATAGTTGAAGGAGGTCTTCATCATGTCATTTTATCAAACTCTTCTAAACTCGCCAATTAGGTCACCCCAGTGGGACAGCCCCTTTAATCTACCAATGGCACATCTTTGGGATGTGGAATAAACCAGAGAAATACATGCTGTTACAAGGGAAACCTCCACACAGACAGCACACAAGTTCAGAGTCTGAAGAAGGATTCCAACGCCAAACATCACCAATCCTATTTTTCCAGAGATGTTTTCTGAACAATTGAGTTACTCTAGTTTTTTGTGTCTATTTTCAGGCTTGAACCCAGGTTGTTGGAACACTGAAGTAGCAGCAGAGTGCCACCTCATATACCATCATGTTATTGTAGTTTAGTTTTTGTTTAGTTTAGAGATACAGTGTGGAAACAGGCCCTTCGGTCCACTTAGTCTACACCGACCAGCGACCCCCACACATAACAGCTATCCTACAGACACTGGTGACAATTTACACTTATACCTAAGCCAATTACTCTACACACCTGTATGTCTTTGGAGTGTGGGAAAAAACTGATGATCTCGGAGAAAACCCACGCAGGTAACGGGGATAACGTACAAACTCCGAACAGACAGCACCCGTCGTCAGGATTGAACCCAGGTCTCTGGCACTGCAAGCACTGTTTGGCAGCAACTCTACCGCTGCGCTACCGTGCCGCCCTGAGTAATTGCAAACATAGGAAGTTGGAAAGCTTTCATGTGACAATAATGCCGCACTAGTGCAGAACCAACTTCCCATTCACCAATTGGAATTTGGTTTCAAATAAAGTGTACATTTTCTTCAGATTGTTAATCCTCTCTTTCTGGAAGTCAATCTGCAAACGTTTAGCTAGAGCTTGGTACAACACAATAATCATTTACATTTATAGAACATATTTGACAGAGCAAAATGCTACACCAGAACAATATCACAAAAACGTTATAATTTGTCATCAAGCCACTGATTTAATCGCAGAGCATAATTATCAAAATATAATAATGGGGGGAGTATTTAACTGTGTTATAGACCCATACTTAGATAAATCAATAAAGTTAGGGAAGCGTCTTGTTAAAACTAAGACCTGTAAATTTTTAAATACTTATATAAAAAATAATAACATAGCTGATGTTTGGAGAATAGCAAATCCAAGTGGTAGGGAATACTCATTTTATTCATCAGTTCACAAAACTTATTCGCGAATTGACTATTTTTTATTGGACACAAAATTAATCCCGTATACGAATAAACCATCATATCATAATAGTATTATTTCTGATCATTCACCATTGACTTTTATACTTAAAATTGAGGGAATGCCGAGTATGAAACCTTTTTGGAGATTCAATATACATATATTAAATAACCCGCAGGGTTATGAGTATATAAAAGAACAAATAAAACTTTTTTTCGAAATAAATGACACGCCGGGTATTTCTGCACCGCTATTATGGGAAACCTTCAAGGCATATATTCGCGGTGTCATAATTTCTTACCAAAGTTTTCAAAATAAGGAAAATAAAAGAGAACTTCAGCAGATAGAACAGAAAATAAAATTACTAGAACTGGACAATGCAACTGACCGAACCATAAATAAACATAATAAGATAACTTTATTGAAAAATAAAGTCAATAGAATACTATCGGCTAGAGTAATAAGATTATTCCAAATTACAAAACAAGCACACTTCGAATTTGGGGATAAGCCACATAAACTATTTGCGAGGCAACTGAAGCAACGAGAAAAGGAAAAAACTATTACTAAAATTAAATCGGATAAGGGTGAGTTTTTAACACTGCCTAAGGATATTAATAAGAGGTTTGCCCAATTTTATCACAATTTATATACATCTAAAATAAATACAGATGTAAGTAAAATTACAAATTTTTTAGATAATTGCAAGCTCCCAAAATTGGATAGTTTAGAACAAGAGCAATTAGGAGCACGGATTACTAATGAAGAAATAAAACAAATAATAAACTCACTGAAAAATGGGAAGACCCCAGGACCAGACGGTTTTAGTAATGAATTTTATAAAAGATTTCAGGAGTCAATTGTACCAAGATTATTCAATTTATACACGCAGGCTTATACTGAAAATAAACTACCAGAAACCCTAGCAGAAGCAACAATAACACTTATACCAAAAAAAGATAAAGATTTATATGAACCGGGTTCTTATAGAGCTATTTCACTTCTAAATATGGTTCAAAATCTTTTAGCAAAGATTCTAGGTAGAAGGCTAAATAATTATATTAACAATTTAATAAATACGGATCAAACGGGATTTATACCCAAAAGACAATCATTTAATAATTTGAGAAGGCTTTTCAATATAATGTACTCTCATAATGAGGACAATGAAGATATTTCAGTTGTCACGCTGGATGCAGAGAAGGCATTTGATCAAGTAGAATGGCAGTATTTATACAAGGTACTCCAAAAATTCAATATAGGAGAGAATTTTATTAGATGGGTTAAACTACTTTACGATAGACCTACGGCAAGAATACTAACTAACAATACGCTATCTCCAAAATTTTACTTATCAAGGGGTAATAGGCAATGGTGTGCTTTATCGCCATTGCTATTTGCCCTTATGATAGAACCGTTGGCCGAAAGGATTAGAAATCACCCGAATATTCACGGATATAACACTAAGGACTCAAAGAATAAAATTTCACTATATGCTGATAATATCCTTTTATATATTACTAATACACAAACGAGTATACCCACCTTATTAACACTAATTGAGGAATTCGGCTCTTTTTCAGGATATAGAATAAATTGGAATAAAAGCGAAATTATGTCTTTAAAACCACAGGATTCGAGACACTTACTAAAATTCCCCTTCAAAATTGCAACAGAAAAATTCGAGAAGACACAAATCATTATTTAGTGCCAATTTTATACCACTATTAAATAAACTGAATGATATGATTAAATTTTGGGAAACGCTTCCGCTCTCATTGATAGGTAGAATTAACGCTATAAAAATGACTTTCTTATCACAATTAATATATTTGTTTCAAGCGATCCCAATATATATTCCAAAATATTTTTTCAAAAAACTAGATTCCACTATCACTAATTTTATATGGGATTACAGAACACATAGAATTCAACAAAAGCATTTGTGCAAATCTAAAGAAGTTGGGGGTTTATCATTACCTAACTTTATGTATTACTACTGGGCAGTGCATATTAAGAACATAATGTACTGGCTGGATAGTTCCACTCAGCAGTTGGAGTGGATAAGAATGGAGAAAGAGGAGTGCTATCCGCACGATATAGGAACGATCCTGCTCTCACCGATAAAATTGAATAGTATAATATATAAGAAGAACCCAATTATTCACAATATAATAAGAATTTGGAAACAAATAAAAGTATCCTTGAAATTAAATAATTTATCAGTACTAACCCCACTATTGAACAACCCCGCATTCAAACCTTCTCTCATCGACAACACATATCAACAATGGGATAGACTGGGGATTAGGAAAGTAGGGGATATGTATGAATTGGGCAAACTGTTATCATTTCAACAATTAAAATTAAAATTTAAATTGAAGGATAATCAATATTTTAAATATATACAGGTATGTGACTTTATGAAGAAATATACACATAGATTTCAAACTATATTTTTAGACCCTTTAGAAGAAGCAATGAATATTAAGGCTGATTATTCACAAAAATTAATATCATACTTTTATAATAATATATTATATAGAGAATCACCCTCAACAGAAGCACTAAGGGAAGATTGGGAACATGAGCTAATGATAAAGATCTCGAAGGATAGATGGGAAAAGTATTTGATGAATACACATAACTGTTCTATTAATGCAAGACATAATTTAATTCAATTCAAATTATTACATAGACTATATTATTCAAAAACGAGGTTGAATACATTTTATCCAAACGTCTCTCCCAGGTGCGATAAATGTTTGTTTCAAAACGCTAATATAACACATTCATTTGTAGGATGTACAAAGTTGAATACATTTTGGAGTGATATATTTGATATATTCACAAAGCTCTTCAAGTCAAGAATAGAACCCAAAATGGAATGGATTATATTTGGAATAATAGGAGAAGATACCAATTTAAATAAAGACCAAAATGTTTTTTGTTAATTATGGGTTAATAATTGGAAAGAAATTGATACTTAAATTTTGGAAAAATACAACCATACCAACTGTTAAAATGTGGATTAGGAATATGATGGACATAGCACGCCTTGAAGAAATGAGACTCCGACTAATAGATAAATATGACCAATTCTTAAGGAGTTGGTCTCCTTTCATCGACTTTTTGGAATCATGTGATGCAGCGGTACCATAAGGATTGCTGATTTCAGTTCATGACATGGATAGATCTACATCTCCGAATACAGATTTGAAAAATTCTCTTTTAAGGGGCCTTCTCTTCTATTTCTACTTTCCACTTTTTATTTATTTTTATTTTTTTTATATACACACTTCATGTTTTTCTACTCTCTACCATCTATTTTTCCACTTTTTCCCCTTTCTATTGTTTTCTTTTTCTTGTCTTGCTCACTTCCTTTTCATAACATAAAACTAGAGGTTGTACATAGAATGGATTACGGTATGACATAGTTGGCACCTAAAATTAGGTTCCACTGTACTGTTTTGTACTGTATTAACTTCTAATAAAATAAATAAATAATAAATAAATAAATAAAAGCCACTGAAGGAGATGGTAACATTTTTGAAAAAGATTTACAGGGGGTGAGTGGTTTAGAGAAGAAATTCCATAGGTCTGAACCCTACCGACTGATGCCCGACTACCAATGGCAGATAAATTTAAACCTGTACATACAGGATACTAGTACAACTAAGTAAATTAATAAAGAGTTAATGCTAAAAGTTGGTGTGTTTTAAATCTGCATTGGGAAGTAAGGCAACAATTAAACTGTAAATTTACTGAAAATGTGCACATACTGATGTCAGATGATTGATTCCCGCACAAATTTCCGAGCAGAAAGGACAATGCATGGGCTCGGCAGAGTAACTGAGAACGGAAAAGGTCATGACGTTTAATGAATTATTTGCAGTTACTTCCAGCTCTTGTTTATCTCACTAGAAACCAGTGATGATGAGCTAGTGATGTTTGATGAGTAATCCTGTAAACAACAAATGAGCTCCGACAACGAGAATACAAATTAATATTGAAAAATTGTAAATAAAAGCAAAAATGGTTATCAGTGAAAATGGCCACTTTACAGACAATAGATTTTTGCAACAACCTAATTGGTTCTCCAATGTTCTGAGACAGAGGAAATCTGCATTTCTTAATCCATCCATTTTATCCACAACTTTAAAATGTCACCAATATGAGTGACTCTCAAACTGTCCTGTAAGGCCTCTTACCTACTTACCTCAGTTGGCCGAAGCTGCAACCATTCAAGTATTATCAGTCTTTCAAGCCAACTAAAGGTGGACAAAGGTGGACTATAGGTGCAGGGGAAAAGATTTAATAAGAAATCTGAGGGGTAACGTTTTCACACAAAGGTGGTGGATGTATGGAACAAGCTGCCAGAAGAGGTAGTTGAGGAAAAGACTATCCCAACATTTAAGAGGCAGTTAGGCGACAGGTATATGGATAGGACAGGTTTGGAGGGATATGGACCAAATACTGGCAGTTGGGACTAGTGTCGCTGGGATATATTGGCCGGCGTGGGCAAGTCGGGCTGAAGGGATTTTTCCACACTATGACTCTGACTCTGATAATGCCAGGTCTACCACTTGTAACCAATGTCAAAAACAAAACGTCCAGCAACAGTGAAAGAACCACATAAGCAACAGAATCATACAATCTTTACCAGTGGGTATTAGGCCATTTGGGCCATTTGGGCCATTTGGGCTTCCACCACCATGTCAAATTGCTAAATTCACACCTGGAATAGTTGCTATGTGAAAAATCTTTCCTGAAGTGATTCCTTTTCCAAGACCTGTCTAATTTAGTCCACGCTTCTCCTTGTTCCTTTGTAATACATGTCTAAGTAGCTTTAGAAGATAGATTGAATCTGCTTCTACCACTGAAGATAGACTAAAAAAGCTGGAGTAACTCAACGGATCAGGCAGCATTTCTGGAGAAAAGGAATAGGTGACGTTTTGGGTCGAGACCCTTCTTGAAAAGTCATCTATTCCTTTTCTCCAGAGATGCTGCCTGACTCGCTGAGTTACTCCAGCTTTTTAGTGTCTCTCTTCGGTATAAACCAGCATCTGAAGTTCTAACCACTGTTCCATTAAAGGGCATAGCAGGTCATAACAACTCGCAGTGTAAAACCAAATTATCTTTGTCCCAGTGGCATATTTTGCCAATTATGTTAGTTCCGTTTTCTCTGGTCACCAACACTGCTGCCAATTTAAAGCAGCTTCTCCTCATTTAACTCCCTCAAAACCTTTAATGATTTTGATATCCTGCATTAACTCTACTGTCCCTTTTGTCTGCTCTAAGAGTAATTCTGCATCTCTAGGTGCTTTGAGATAATAGATCCCACAACAAGACCATCCTTTACACCGTTCCAGCAAATATTCAGTGACTTATCTTCTGCCAATCTCCTTGCATCCATTTTTCATGGTTCTTTACACTTCCATCGATGAAAACAACTTCCCTGCTTTGACTCCATCTCTAACTCTGTTGATTTTTGAAAATTTTGATCAAATCCTTCTCACACTTCTCTTCTCCAAGGTGAGCAACTGCAACACCTCCAGTCTAATTACATAATTGATGTTTCTCTCATCCTGTTGCATCCTTACTGCATTTTCACTGTGTCACTGAGATCCATAAACAAAATTAAAATATAGTCACTTATCTCAGTAGAAGTAGCAGTTTAAAAAACAAACAATCATGCAGTGTTCCAGAGGGACATTGTTTACTTCACAGAAAGCAATGAGATGATGGATGGTTGCCTGTCTGCAAAGATACAAAAGGACAACAATTTTTCATGCATTTAGGATCGCAAAAATATCATTAGAAAAGCTACGTTTTTCCTATTAAAATAAAATACATAAAACCTATAGTTTTATAACAGCATCTGTAATAAATGTTTTCTGGCAGCTGGGCTCAGATTAATCAACTAAATCCTTCATAACTATTTCTGGAAACCAATCTATAATGCAAAAAGATGAAACAGGCATATCACAAGAGCAAGACATGCATGATAAAGAGCAGCAAACAACTGCACACTACTGCCACTCTGGAGAAAATTGCACAATCTCCCCTCACTTGTTTAAGGATTGTGATTTATTGTTCAGGAAACCATAGCAGGCAGCAGCTCATGAATTGAGTATGGTTTCACACAGCATGAAAAGGGCACACGATCCACCAAGAGATTGTAAATCATTTTCAAGACCTGCCAGTTTAGCAAATATCATGATCATCGAATCATTAGTGATGGCGTGCATTTGGAGAACCACCCACATCAATGTTCTGCACATTTAACAAGCGAGAGCATGGAGCCATTCCTTTACAGTGAAAAGCAGACAATAAAATTAAACAGGCTTTTCCTCAGATTTCTGATAAAAAATTCAGATGCATTGATCATTCTAGATCAGCATGGCTTGAAATAGTCAAAGAGTCATCGAGTCACACAGCATTGAAAAAAGGTTCTTCGGCCCAACCCACCCACACCGACCAACATGTCCCATCTACACTAGTCACACCTGCCTGTGTTTGGCCCCGATCCTCTGAACCTGTCCCGCACTCTCCATGTACCTGACTAAATGTTTCTTAAATGATGCAATTGTACCTCCCTCAACTACCTCCTCCGGCAGCTCATTCCATACACCCATCAACCTTTGTGTGACAAAATAATACCGACACTGCATTTGGCTAAGCGATGCCTCTCGCTTGCTGTGGAATGCAGCTGTGATGTGCAAACTCAGCACTGCTGACAGGCTTATGATATTTTCCTTTGATGTTTGAGTGTTCATACACCTGATTAACATTTCCAAGACCCTGACTGCCTGTATCGTGTCCACATAGCAGTCTTTCGCCATCACAGCGTAATCACCTTTTCCTGGCCCGTGTGTCTTTGGAGTCTGACAGCACAGAATGGAGACTTGCAGTCTGTGATGTCTGTGCCAGTTTTTTGAAAGATCTGTCTAATTTAGTCCATGCTCCTCTCTTCCCCTTGTTCCTTTGTAATACATGTCCAAGTAGCTTTTGAAGATAATAATTTAATCTACTTTACCACTATTCCTTTACAGGGCACAGCAGGTCAGAACAACTCGCAGTGTTAAACCAAATTCTCTTCATCCCAGTGCAATCTTTCACCAATTATGTTAGTTCTTTTTTCTCTGGTCACCAACACTCCTGCCAGTAATAGCAGCTTCCCCTCATTAACTCCATCAAAATCTTTTATGATTTTGATATCCTGCATTAACTCTACTGTCCCTTTTGTCTGCTCTAAGAATAATTCTACATATCTAGGTTTTTCAGATAACAGAACCCACCACCTGACCATCCTTTACACCATTCCAGCAAATATTCAGTGACTTATCTCCTGGAGTGTTGCCTCCTGGAGGTAAGGTGCCAATAGTTTTATAACTTACAAAATGATGAGGCCTAACCTGTGGGTTATAAAGGTTAAAGGAAAAGGAGGATGAGGAGTGATCTTATAGAGGTGTATAAGAACTTGAGAGGAATAGATGGGGTAAATGCACCGCCTTTAACACAGAATAGGGGAATCAAGAACCAGAGGGCAGAGCTTTAAGGGCCTGTGCCACTTATGCGACCTTTTCAGCTACTGCCGGCACTCGTCATAGGTCGCCGAACATTTTCAACATGCTACGACTCTTTTGAGTGACTAGGAGACCTCTCACGACCATACAGGTGACCCCTGGCAACCTCTCACGACCAAACAGGTGACCCACTGGCGACATGCCCCCTGGTGACACCCCGCGACATCTGCTACATATCGCCAGGGGTCGCCTGTATGGTCGTGAGAGGTCTCCTAGTCACCATAGAGTCGGGTGCCGGCAGTCGCTGAAAAGTCATGTAAGTGGGACAGGCCCTTTAAGATGAGGTAGGAAAGATTTTGGTGTTTTTTCACGAACGGTGGTAATTATATGGAACAAGCTGCTGGAGGAGATAGTTGATTGGTACTTTCACAACATTAAAAAAAAACATTTGGACAAGTATATGGATTGGATATGTTTTGAGGGACATGGGCCAAATGCAGGCATGTAGGACTACTGTAGATGGAGCATGTTGGTCGGCATAGGCAGGTTGGGCCAAATGGCCTGTTTCCATATAACCATATAACCATATAACAATTACAGCACGGAAACAGGCCATCTCGGCCCTTCTAGTCCGTGCCGAACACGTATTCTCCCCTAGTCCCATCTACCTGCACTCAGACCATAACCCTCCATTCCTTTCTCGTCCATATAACAATCAAATTTATTTTTAAATGATAAAATCGAACCTGCCTCCACCACCTTCACTGGAAGCTCATTCCACACAGCTACCACTCTCTGAGTAAAGAAGTTCCCCCTCATGTTACCCCTAAACTTCTGTCCCTTAATTCTCAAGTCATGTCCTCTTGTTTGAATCTTCCCTACTCTCAGTGGGAAAAGCTTATCCACGTCAACTCTGTCTATCCCTCTCATCATTTTAAAGACCTCTATCAAGCCCCCCTTCTGCGCTCCAAAGAATAAAGACCTAACTTGTTCAACCTTTCTCTGTAACTTAGTTGCTGAAACCCAGGCAACATTCTAGTAAATCTCCTCTGTACTCTCTCTATTTTGTTGACATTCTTCCTATAATTAGGCGACCAAAATTGTACACCATACTCCAGAATTGGCCTCACCAATGCCTTGTACAATTTTAACATTACATCCCAACTTCTATACTCAATGCTCTGATTTATAAAGGCCAGCACACCAAAAGCTTTCTTTACCACCCTATCTACATGAGATTCCACCTTCAGGGAACTGTGCACAGTTATTCCCAGATTCCTCTGTTCAACTGCATTCTTCAATTCCCTACCATTTACCATGTACGTCCTATTTTGATTTGTCCTGCCAAGATGTAGCACGTCACACTTATCAGCATTAAACTCCATCTGCCATCTTTCAGCCCACTCTTCCAACTGGCATAAATCTCTCTGTAGACTTTGAAAATCTACTTCATTATCCATAACACCATCTATCTTAGTATCATCTGCATACTTATTAATCCAATTTACCACACCATCATCCTGGTCATTGATGTACATGACAAACAACAGTGGACCAAACACAGATCCCTGTGGCACCCCACTAGTCACTGGCCTCCAACCTGACAAACAGCCATCCACCATTACTCTCTGGCATCTCCCATTCAGCCATTGTTGAATCCATCTTGCTACTCCACCATTAATACCCAACAATTGAACCTTCTTAACCAAACTTCCATGAGGAATCTTGTCAAAGGCCTTACTGAAGTCCATATATACAACATCCACTGCTTTACCCGCATCAATTTCCCGAGTAACCTCTTCAAAAAATTCAAGAAGATTAGTCAAACATGACCATCCAGGCACAAATCCATGTTGACTGTTCCTAATCAGATCCTGTTTATCCAGATGCTTATATATATTATCTCTAAGTATCCTTTCCATTAATTTGCCCACCACTGACGTCAAACTAACAGGTCTATAATTGCTAGGTTTACTCTTAGAACCCTTTTTAAACAATGGAACAACATGCGCAGTACGCCAATCCTCCGGCACTATTCCCGTTTCTAATGACATTTGAAATATTTCTGTCATAGCCCCTGCTATTTCTACACTAACTTCCCTCAATGTCCTAGGAAATATCCTGTCTGGACCTGGAGACTTATCCACTTTTATTTTTCTCAAAAGTGTCAGTACTTCCTCTTCTTTGAATCTCATAGTTTCCATAGCTACTCTACTTGTTTCCTTTACCTCACATAATTCAATATCCTTCTCCTTGGTGAATACCGAAGAAAATAAATTGTTCAATATCTCCCCCATCTCTTTTGGCTCTGCTGATAGCTGTCCACTCTGACTCTAATGGACCAATTTTATCCCTCGTTATCCTTTTGCTATTAATATAGCTGTAGAAACCCTTTGGATTTACTTTCACCTTACTTGCCAAAGCAACCTCATATCTTCTTTTAGCTTTTCTAATTTCTTTCTTAAGATTCTTTTTACATTCTTTATACTCTTCAAGCACCTCATTTACTCCATGCTGCCTATAATTATTGTAGATCTCTCTCTTTTTCCGAACCGTGTCCAATTTCCCTTGAAAACCATGGCTCTTTACAATTTTTACTATTTCCTTTCAACCGAACAGGGACATAAAGATTCTGTACTCTTAAAATTTCACCTTTAAATGTCCTCCATTTCTCTTCCACATCTTTCCCATAAAACAAAATGTCCCAATTTACTCCTTTTAAATCCTTTCGCATCTCCTCAAAGTTAGCCTTTCTCCAATCAAAAATCTCAACCCTAGGTCCAGTTCTGACCCTCTCCATAATTATATTGAAACTAATGGTATTGTGATCACTGGACCCGAACTGTTCCCCAACGCATACCTCTGCCACCTGACCCGTCTCATTTCCTAACAGGAGGTCCAGCACCGCCCCTTCTCTAGTAGGTACCTCTATGTATTGTTGCAAAAAACTATCTTGCACACATTTTACAAACTCCAAACCATCCAGCCCATTTACAGAATGTGTTTCCCAATCTATGTGTGGAAAATTGAAATCTCCCACAATCACTACCTTGTGCTTACTACTAATATCTGCGATCTCCTTACATATTTGCTCTTCCAATTTTCACTCCCCATTTGGCGGTCTATAATACACCCCTATAAGTGTTGCTACCCCTTCCCATTTCTCAGTTCCACCCAAATAGCCTCCCTAGACGAGCCCTCTAATCTATCCTGCTTACGACACGGTACATACCACACGGTATGACACTCTGGCTACAAAAAGACACACTAATGTTATCCATTTTGCAACCCAGGAAAGTCTCACAAAGTGCTTCAGAGTAAATGATGTATTTTTGAAGTTGCAATCTAGGAAATTGTGCTGGCAAGCTTGTGATGAGAACAGAGAATGTTAAAGGATTATCAAGGGTAAGTTGATCACACCAGGAATGTAGTTGTTTGGAAGGAGCTGCCAATGGAGGTGTTCGAGGCAGATACGATTATAACATTTAAAATGCATTTGGACAGGTACTTGGATAGCAAAGGCATGGAGGTATACAAACCTAATACAGGCAATGGGATTAGCCTAGATATACACCAGAGGCTGTATGAATGAGGTGAGACTAAAAGGCTAATTTCAGTGTTGCATGATTCTATAATAGTGCATGAATGTCCTTGGGCCTCTGTTTTTGAATCACTTTAAAAATGTACCATATATTTTATATTACCGCATTTTCTAAATTGCATCTCCTTATATGACTCTGCATTAGATTTCACTCCCCATGATCTGTACGTTTCACCAATCTGTACGTCGCACCAGGCTCTTCATGGTTTCCTTTACCGCTACGGTTTGAGTCACCCGCAAGGTTTGACAAGTCGGCATAAATCTCAAATTCCCTGTATAAGATCTCATACTCATCTTGCCATTGACCGAATCCAATGAGTTTGGGTTCATGTTAGGGTCCATCAGACATGAATATGAGAATTGTGGGAGTCAAGCAGATTATCAGCACAGCACACCTATTATTACTTACAGTATGTAGGAAGGAACTGCAGATATTGGTTTAGACCGAAGATAAACAAAAAATGCTGGAGTAACTCAGCAGGTCAGGCAGCATCTCTGGAGAAAAGGAATAGGTGATATTTTGGGTCGAGACCCTTCTACAGACTGAGAGTCAGGGGAAAGGGTATGAATGAAAGATATGAAAAGAACAAATCAAAGCCATCACCAATGATCAAGGAATGGTGGAGCCCACAATAGTTCATTGTTGGTGGTGGAAAAGGTGATATTCTCAATTGCAGTCTACTGAGGAGACTTCAGCCCTGGATTAATAGAGTCAAACATCAGGTAAACAGCCTTTCAGCTGAACTTGTCCATGCCGATCACGTTCACCACTTACACTAGTCCAACCTGCCCGCTTTTGGCCCGTATCCCTCAAAACCTTACCTATCCATCTATTTTAGTTTAGAGATACAGCGCGGAAGCAGGCCCTTCGGCCCACCGAGTTCACGCCAACCAGCAATTCCCACACATTAACACTATGTTAATGCAGTCATGGTGGCGCAGCGGTACAGTTGCTGCCTTACAGCGAATGCAGCACTAGAGACCCGGGTTCGATCTCGACAACGAGTGCTGTCTGTACGGAGTTTGTACATTCTCCCCATGACCTGCGTGGGTTTTCTCCAAGATCATCAGTTTCCTCCCGCACTCCAAAGACGTACATGTTTGTAGGTTAATTGGCTTGGTAAATGTAAAAATTGTCCCTAGTGGGTGTAGGAAAGTGTTCATTTTATGCTAGAGTATGGGCATCACGGATCGGCGTGGACCCGGTGGGCCGAAGGGCCTGTTTCCGCGCTGTATCTCTAAACTAAACTAAACTATGCCACACATTCTAGGGACAATTTTACTTTGATCCCATGCCAATTTACCTACATACCCATACATCTTTGGAGTGTGGGAGGAAACCAAAGATCTCGGAGAAAACCCACGCGGTCACGGGGAGAACGTAAAAACTCCATACAGACAGCACCCATAGTCATGATGGAACCCGAAACTCCGGCACTGCAAGTGCTCTGAGGCATTAACACTAGCACTGTGCAACCGTTTTGGGCAAAGCAGAGAAAAAAAACTACAGCCTCGATGACATTTACCTTTCTGGGTCACAGGGCATAGGGAGAGAAGACTATTATTAATTGCTTTCTGCAACAACATAGACCTCCCATGTTCAATTATAGGATTACAAGCAATATTCATTGTTTCATCCACCAAAAGTATTCAATTTTGAAGCCAATTTCATTGCAAAGTTTGCCATTACTACGAGGGGGGAGGGGGGTTCCCTTACTACAGGAGGGGGGGGGAGTGGGGGTGCGTTTGCTGGCTATTATGATTATATTGGTGATGTTTATGATTATCATGTGTACTTAGATTTAGTGAAAAATGTAAACACTATAATGCAGTAATACACTGGTATTTGTCTCTTTGCAATGCCTGTTGTATATGGCTTGATTATACTCATTTACTGTATGGTTTGACTGGAGAGCATTCAACCAAAACCTTTCACTGTAACTCGATAAACATGACAAAAGTAAACCTATACTAACACAGAAAACTTGTTTTGCTCACTCTCCAGGCAAATCATACAGCACACGAGTACAACAGGTAAAAGAGACAATAAACAGAGTGCAGAATATAGTTTAACAACCAGAGAAAGTGAAAGTAAAAAAGTATGAGGGGTCCATTCAAGACTCAGATAACAGACGGGAAGAAGCTGTTCTTGAATCTGTTGGTTGATCTTGCACCGAACCATCAGTGGTCATGTAACATGAAAGCCTTATAGCCATGGGGATATGTCCAAGCACTTAAAGGTGGACTTGAATTAACTATCAGATTGCAAAGGTCAAATAGTAAGGTTTATCAGTCTTGCCCTTTCCTCTGCTATTGTTAGAAGAGGGTAGGAGTGTTGGTTCCATCTGTCAGAAAGTCATCCCAAAAATGTAATATTGAATCAAATTACTTGCTAATTTCTCCTAATTACATCACAGAACAGAAAATCACTCATGATGTTAAGCTTATACACTCAAGAAGAAATTTTGCATTAGAAAACATTGACTATATTTGTTATACTGTACATTACTTCACGCCTTAAGGAATTGGATTATGTATGATATTGTAGTTTCATTGGGATAAGGGAATTAAATAATGCATTTAAACTCTTTAACGGCTCATTATAAATTAATGACCAAAACCCATCTTTTATCAAGCCCAGTAACTGCTATTTTGCTAAAAAAAGAACAATGGCTGGTTTTGTCTGAGCTGCGGTTCATTCTTCAGCTGCATACTGATATACAATGTCTGCTACAAATCTAACCCTTACAAGCCTTTACAACTCTGTTGCAGCTAAGTCACCAATTGGATTCTAAAATGGCATTCAGTTATCCTCCAGTGGAGAAATGGAGGGTGCGCTTTAGATAGATGAGCAGTCTGCATTTCTCCGAATGCAGGGCGGCATAATGGCACAGCTGATAGAGCAGTTGGCTCACAGTGCCGGAGACCTGGGTTGTATCCTGACCTCAGGTGTATCTGTGTGAAGTTTCCAAGTTCTTCCTGTGACTGCATGCGTTTCCCCCGGGTGCTCCGGTTTCCTCCCACATCCCAAAGTTGTGCTGTTTTGTAGGTTAATTGGCCTCTGTAAATTATCTCTAGTGTGTACAGAATGGATTTGGAATAACATAGCACCACAGTGAATGGGTGATCGATGGGAGGCGTGGACCCAGTGGGCCGAAGGGGTTGCTTCCATGCTATAAACTAAACTTTGCAGGGTGTGCCAATCATCATTGCTTGTGCTTGTTAATGGAGATTGGTCAAAGTAGCATGGTTGTTGGCAAGATGACAGCTGTAAATCCCAAGGAAGAGTCAGCACCTTCTCCAGAAAGGGGAATAAAGAAAGCCTTGTCATCAGGCTTTGTTTAGCAACAAAGATTGGATTTTGAGTAAACAATAAACAGAATGCTGGAGGAACTCAGTGGGTCAGGCTGCAGTTGAGGAGCAAAATGGGCAGTAGACATTTTGGGTCAGGACTCTTCTTCATACAAGGTACACAAAAATTCTGGAGAAACTCAGCGGGTGCAGCAGCATCTATGGAGCGAAGGAAATAGGCAACGTTTCGGGCCAAAACCCTTCTTCAGACAGGTGGATTAGAGTGGAGATAGCTGGTAGAAAGGAACAAAGGGAAAGGATGGGGTAAGAACTGGCAGGTAATAGATTGGTGGATATAAGTGGAGGAGTTGGTGGTAGATGAGTTTGGTGGGGCAGAGAAGGAAGGAGATAGAAACATAGAAACATAGAAAATAGGTGCAGGAGTAGGCCATTCGGCCCTTCGAGCCTGCACCGCCATTCAATATGATCATGGCTGATCATCCAACTCAGTATCCTGTACCTGCCTTCTCTCCATACCCCCTGATCCCTTTAGCCACAAGGGCCACATCTAACTCCCTCTTAAATATAGCCAATGAACTGGCCTCAACAACCTTCTGTGGCAGAGAGTTCCAGAGATAGCCATCAAGGCTGGAGATGATATGTGGAGAAGATAAAAGGGTGCAAATGTTAGAATTTGATAAGAAAGGTTGAAATCCATGGCCAGACAGGTTGGTATACCAATGGGAAGGAGAATTGAAGTGGCTGGCAACCAAATGCTTCATTTAAACTTGGAAGGATTGGTCAGCACTTCACATTTCGTTTAGGCAGGCTACAACCCAACAACATGAATATTAACATACAAGGAACTGCAAATGTTGGTTTACAAAAATAGACACAAAGTGCAGAAGTGACTCACTGGGTCTGGCAGTAGCCCTGGAGAACAGGAATAAGGGACATTTCGGGTCGGGCTGATCTGAGAAAGGATCCCATTTCCAGAACATTGCCTGTATTTGTCTCAAGGGATGCTGCATCACCTGTTGAGTTACTTCAGCACTTTGTGTCTATTTTTATTAACATGAATATAGAATTCTCCATTTTCAGGTTAAAACCCACCAGCCCTCCTTGTTGTGTACCCAGCTCCCCACATACATCTTTCTTTCAGCTCCTTCTGCAGACGTCTCTCATTGTCTTTCCTCTCCTCCATATGCTCATCACCCACTCCTCTCTACTCCAGGCCCCTTTTTTTCCTTCCAGCCATCTTCCTCCTCCCTCCTGTTCCCTTCTAGCCACAATCTTTACCTATGGTTCTACATTTCATTCCCTGCCTTCCTTTCATATTAAATTCCTTCATACACACCCTTTTGTCTTTCCCATTAATCACTTCTAGCCTAGTTACTATTTCCACCATTCTTTCCCCCACCTGACTGATCAGCCAATCAATACCTCCACCTGTTCAGTCAAGTTCAGTTCAGTTTCTTGTCACATATACCGAAGTACAGTGAATAATTCTTTGGTGCGCGCTAACCAGTCAGCGGAGAGACAATACATGATTACAATCGAGTCATTCCTAGCTCCACCTATCACTTGCCAGCTCTTACCCCACCCCTTCCCCTCTGCTCTTTCCTCCAGTTATTTTCCATCTGCTCCTTCAGTCAGAAGGAGAATCCCAACCTGGAATGTCACCTATCCATTTCCCTCCACAGATGCCGACTGACCCACTGAATTCCTATGGCACTTTGTATTTTACTCAAAATTCCAGCACCTGCAGTTTCTGGCAAATGCCTCATCATTATAACCATCACGTAGGCTTGAACAGGAAAGAAGCTGTAAAAAGCTAATAAATGCCAAAGTATCAGGCAATGGAAAGTGCACAATTATTATGAGCTCAGTCGGCAGTGTGGGCTTTCAGCTTAACTTTCTTGTAATTATGATGTCCTTCAGAACTGACAATGCAAGTCAACTCTTGGAAAGGGCATTGGTCACACGATTAGTAGCATTGTTTAAATATTATCTGCATCAGCTCCAGAGTAAACCAGAAGTCCAGGTTGCCTTGCAGAAATTATCAGATCTTACTAGAGAGATCAGAATGAGTAGTTCTATCTGTTCTAACGTGAATAGAATTTTTTTTAAATGATCCATTTTGAGTCAAGATTTCCTGTCAGTGTATATAGGTAGCAGTAAAACAATCAGTAACCAATGTAGCAAAACCAAGGAGACCCTATCGAAGGGAACAGTTAAGATATGGTCCATTTTACTGCAAACACTCTTCACTAAACTGCCAACCATCACTGCCTCAGTGCCCTTGCATATTATCTTGAAGAACATGACATCTGTGTTTAATGATGTTGATGGGAAGTAACATTTCTGCACAATTATCTGTGCAGCCACACCGCCTATCAGTGATCAAGTTTGCTGCAATAATGGAGTTGAGAACGGTTCGCCTTCATTATTATAGGATTTTATATGCATTAAACAGCGTGAAGTGATTACACACTTTTATATTCAACTCCCAACACTCAATAAACCCGATCATAGGGAACGCATTCATGCTGCACCTACATTTTCATCTTTTATGACAATAGACAATAGACAATCGGTACAGGAGTAGGCCATTCAGCCCTTCGAGCACCGCCATCCAATGTGATCATGACTGATCATCCCCAATCAGTACCCCGTTCCTGCCTTCTCCCCATATCGTCTGACTCCGCTATTTTTAAGAGCCCTATCTAGCTCTCTCTTGAAAGCATCCAGAGAACCGGCCGCCACCGCCCTCTGAGGCAGAGAATTCCACAGACTCGCAACTCTCTGTGAGAAAAAGTGTTACCTCGTCTCCGTTCTAAATGGCTTACCCCTTATTCTTAATCTGTGGCCCTTGGTTCTGGTCTCCCCCAACATCGGGAACATGTTTCCTGCCTCTAGCGTGTCCAAGCCCTTAATAATCTTATATATTTCAGTGAGATACCCTCTCATCCTTCTAAACTCCATAGTGTACAAGCCCAGCTGCCCCATTCTCTCAGCATATGACAGTCCCGCCATCCCGGGAATTAACCTTGTAAACCTACGCTGCACTCCCTCAATAGCAAGAAGGTCCTTCCTCAAATTAGGGGACCAAAACTGCACACAATACTCCAGGTGTGGTATTTTGACGGCAATCATTACAAATTGCACATAAAAGGGGAACAATCCATGCTTTAGATGGAGAGAGCTTCTGACACTCCGGCAAGACAAACCAAAAATAGCCTGCATGTCAAATCTTCCAAAGTGAAAGTCACCAGCTGGCCTGCAAAGTCAGAGACACACTCACACCCAAAACAACTTGCCCAACCCTTTTAAATACAGGAGTCCACGTGTCACATCATCATGGTTTGGCATCATAGAGTACTCAATGATTTCTCACATCAGTATCTGAATGGCAACTAATGTGGGTAGACCACATTCAAATCCAGCTATTAAGCTGCACATTTATAACCTGTTTAATGTAACAAATGCTCACAAATGTTCCTGGCTTTGATAGTGCTTGAGAAAAGCATTGAGTGGATACTACTTCATAGAGGCACAAGGAACCACCTTGAGTGGGCACCGTGAATCCACAATGAGAACAGAAAATCCAACAAATATAACAAACAATGCAATACTTGTGAAGCAAGACACTGCGAATACTGGAATCTTGAGCAAAACACATAGTGCTGGAGTAACTCATCCGGCCAGGCAGCATCTGGGAGGGAATGGGTAGGCAATTTTTTGGGTTGGGATTCTTCTTCCCTCCAAAGATGCTGCCTGACCTGCTGAATTACTTCAGTACCTTGTGTTTAGCCCAACACCTCACAGACGCTGCCCAAGCTAACAAATGTCTCCATCATTTCTTGCTTGTGTTTTAAGATTTATGGAGATTATTGCCGGTAGAGATTCAATTCGATTAGTTTATTGCCATATGTCCTGGGATGCAAATAAATTACTTGTTTACATGAAGGTTACAGAGTAAACAGGAGATAAAATAACGATGAATATATCAATAAATATAATGATGATTCCTAAACCACCATCTTGTGCCTCGTGGCTTCCAGCTGCAGTTCCCAGAAAGCCGAAAGGGGAGGAGATGGGAAGATGAGCCCAGTGGTGAGATCCCATTGGACATAGGGGAGACAGTCAAAACATTGTTCCCAGGGAAGAAATGTCAAAAACTAGAGGGCTTATTTTAGCGTTGGGAGGAGCATGTTTTAAAAGATATGTGTGGGAAATGTTTTCTTTACGCACAGAGGCAGAGGGGGGGGGTATACATTGCCAAGGGTGATGATGGAGCAGGATATGATAGTGGCATTTAAGAAGCTTTTTGATAGGCACATAGATATATTTTATTAAAATCCGGAAACAAAATACAAACAGTGTAATTCTTGCAAATGCTGCATCATGTTACTTTAAAATGAACATCAAATGGTGCCAGTTATCACTCTTGAGATGAGAAGAACTAGTGTTGTTAGGAACACAAATGGTTCAATTGGGTTATAAATTCCGTTTGCAGTCCTCTAAAGTATTCTCATTTTCAGGGCCCAATGTGCCACTTAATGCAATGGGGCATTGAAGGAATCTGGCACAACTTCAACAGCAGATGAGAGAGTGTCAAAATAATTAAATCGCATTAAATGCTGATTTTTTTGTTTACTTAAGGAGAAATCCAGAAGATTCAAAGGAATATTTTGTCAATTAATTTTAATGGAATATGGCATTAAGCTTTTCACTAAATATTTTTTCATGTAGTTATAATAATAGTGCATGTTATGCAGAAGGTGAAGGTGATTTGAAACAAAAATAGAAAGAGGCTTTTCTGATGACTTATCCACTTAATAATGTAAACAATGCAAACTGCTCATTTAACAAGTTGAGATGCAACAGAAGCAGTTACAGAATGGGTTTAGTCAACACATCTCATTTTCTTATTTACAGAAATGCCTCCTTACATTTTCTTTCACATTGCAAACATTTCATTTCCAGATCAGTATCAAATTTAACCTGATGGTATCAAATGGTAAGAAATCTTTTAGTACCAATCTCATGCTCTCAGTCCGTGTTAAGATGAAGGGAAAATGTATATTCGGAATGGTTTCTCTAAATGAACGGCATTGCATTAAAGGGAGTTGCTACTGTGTCATTGTTGTATCCTTGATACCATTGATACAACGATCACTGTTGTCAAATGTTGTATCTATTGTATTAACAATGGATACAACAATCTCATCAATTGTAATCTCAGTTAATGACTTGCAACTTTAATTTGTATTCATGCAAAAGCAAAGCATCCCAAGCAAATTCACGGAGTAAACTCTGATAGTGAGCCACCCAAGGAGACATTAAAGCAAATTGCAAATGCGTGAACTGGAGGGTACATTTTAAGAAGCAGCTCAAAGGAAGAAGAGGCAGAATGGCATCCAGGGTTAGCGTGTGTATTCCAGGATTTAGGTTCTTGTCAGCCGAATACACAGCTAGTTGCAATGGGACTATTACAAAGAGGTTGGCCGAGACCAGGTGGGTTCGGAAATACAGGGTGAGAATTTTTAGACCAAAGCATTTCTCATCAAGAACCTCTCCAATCATTTTGTTGACAGTGGTCAGCCTTCTTATGAGCTTCCTGCTCTGGCTTCTCTTTTTCTGTGAATGGAATAGGCAATTATTGCCACTACACCGAGAAACAATGAAAAACTTTATTTGCGTGCTGTCCCGTCAATGGGGGGGACGGGACACCATAACTTGTTGCGGTCTTGAGCAGGGCTGTTGCCGAGCCAAGTTATGATGCTTCCCAATATGATGCTTTCTATGGTGCATCTGCAGAGGTTGGTAAGAGTAATTGGAGACACATTAAACTTCCTTAGTCTTCTGCGGAAGTCGAAGCGTCGGTGTACTTTATGGCTATAGCTTCAATGTGGTTGGTCCGGGACAAATTATTATAGTGATATTTATGCAAAAAAGGGGAAGCACTCAAATATCTTCACTTCAGCGCCAATGGTACTAACTAGATACCATCTTGTTTTTTTAATTCAATAACTAGCTCCTTCATCTTGCTGAAATTGGGGGAGAAGTTGTTGTCTTGACACATTGTTGCTATGTCTAGTCCCATGTCCTTTCCTCTCAAGTACAAAGCTAACATGTTGAAATCAAGGCTCACTGCAAAATGTACTTCTTCTGGTCATTGGCGAATGATCATTCTTCCCCCAGTTCTTACAATGTTAACTATTCTGTCTTTTCTTCCACGCCTTTCCAAGACTAATTGGCAGATTTGGCATTGTCTGAGTATGGCTTCGTTTCCTTTAAGTCTTCTCTATTCCGTTGTTGATTTGACCTCTTAAATTGTAACTTTACCTCTCAATTAAAGCATTAAATTCCAGGATCATTAGTATGGAAAGAGAAAACCAGTCATCCGATTGAGGCCACTGCTTCACACAGATATTTAATATCACAAACACCAGATGGCAAAGGTACTTTTACACTGCAAAAACAGTTTCAGGTTGTTAGCACAATGCCAGGTATACAACACCACTTTGTCAACGAAGGCCACAGAAATCCTATCAACCCAATCATAAACTTGCAACCACAGGAAGATTAACCATTGAGTTTCCAATTCTGACAACCAGATTCAAGTCCTTCTTTTATGGGCCACACAGTTAAGCCGGACTAGCTTAGATGGGCCATCTTGGTTGGCATGGACGAGTTCGGCTGAAGAGCCTGTTTCCCTGCAGTTTGACTCAATCAGTCGGCCACTCGTACCCTTAAGCTTACTCCACCTACCAACAAGATCTGAATGAAATCTCTTCTCCATTCTTGCCTACCTTTCACCCCTTGCTTTACAAGAAGTAATCTATTTCTGCCCCTAAAAGGAACCTAGGTTTTCACTGCCCTTTGAGGAAAGCTTCCAATGATTCCAACATAATTCTCTGCCAGACAGAATTTTACCTCAGCATAGAAAGTCCTTGTTTTCAAGAAGGGGCTGGTGAATGTAGGGGGGGGGGGGGGGGGGGGGGGGGGGCATGAATCCCCCAAATATGGAATTCCAAAATGCAGTCCCAGATTATAAGCTTAATAGTGCCATTTTGCATTTCCATCAACATTGCGAATGATTTACTTTTAAAATAACATTGAAATGATAAGTGTAGTTACAAAGTTGTGGATGAACAATTCTGGAAGGATAAAACTAAGTTTCACCTGTGGGGAGAAGGTCAATAGAGTCATATAGTTTGGAAACAGGCCCTTCGGTCCAACTTGTCCATGCCGACCAACTTGTCCCATCTACACTAGTCCCACCTGCTTGCATTTGGCCCATATCCCACTAAACTTATCTGCACTATCCTATTCATGTACCTGTCCAAATGCTTCCTAAACATTGCGGTAGTACCTGCCTGTAGGTCGACAGAAAGAGAACATTAATTTAAAAAAAACTGCTAGGTGTTACACACTTTTATGGATATTCCAGGTACATTGCTACTGGAAGAAATGTATTGTTTGTCAGTGAAATTAGTAAAAATTCACAGCAGGTGAATGAACTAGAATCAAGTTCTAATTTTGCAGAGGGCCCCAACATCTTCATCGTAACTCATAAAATGAATTGATTAGACAATATTAGCAGTCGGTCAACTCACAAACAAGCATCTAGAACTTTTAAAATCAGTCAGTGGTTTAAGTACAAATGTATTTAATGATATGAAGCCAATATTCACAACTAGTAAATTGTACAATGAACTAAGTATTATACCCTGACCACTTCTCAATGCTACCATATCAACATCTGCAGGCTAGAAAATAAAGTACACATACATTCCAGTGAAAATATATAAACATTTTCAATGGTTTAAACAGGTCACAGGCAATCGTAGACACAAATATAAAATGGATTACAGTTTCATGGAACACATTTACCAATTCACAAGCGTTAGCCCAAGCTTCTACAGCCTTTCATTTTCATTCTCTGTCCCACCTTTATATCTGCTGCCTTAGTCGAATGAAGCTCAAAGCCCTCCTTTCAGCTAACTTCATTAAAACCATCCAGACCCAACACTTTTCAGTGTTGGTTTCTGATGATAATTACATTGTTCCATGTTATAGAGAAACAAGGAACTGCAGATGCTCGTTAATACACAAAAGGAAACAAAATGCTAGAGTAACACAGCAGGTCAGGCAGCATTTCTGGAGAACATGGATAGGTGACGTTTTGGGTCGAGACCAGTTCTTCAACTTTAGACTGAAAAACATAGTCTGAAGAAGGGCCTTGACATGAAACATCACATGTCCATGTTCTCCAGAGATGATGCCTGACCCGCTGAGTTACTCCAGCACTTTGTGTCTTGTTTTGTTCAATTTTCTGCCTCAGTGCTGCTCTCAATCTCTCTTTAGATTCAGAAGCATAGCCATCAAATTAAACATAGTAATTTATCAATAAAAAATAACAGAACATTGAATGCAAATATATGAACGCTTTGGCGGATGCAAAGACGACAACCAAGTTTTCCGAACTTATTTATTAAGACAATAGCCCCACCAGGAGGCGCTGCTACATGCCCCCCCCCCCCCCCCCCCCCCCCCCAGAATCCTGCGATATGGAAATGCACCGGTAACCGGACGGTTCGACCGGAATGCATAGTCCGAGGTCGTGGGGCGAGCGTAACATTCGGGAGCGGCAAAACAGAACCGAAAGGACGTGACAAACGCGAACGAGGGACGGGCGTAATAGAGGGGACGGGTGAAACATAACCGGGGGTAACAGGTGCAGAAGTTGGCAAAACGGCCGGTGAACGCCGCGGAATGGCCACTTGAATGGCAAACCCAGCCCGACCTGATCCATTAACCTTTGGAAGGCGTGAGCGGCATTCTTCAGGCCAAAAGAAATTCTTAGCCATTCGAAAAGGCTGAAAGGAATGATGGTGGCCGTCTTAGGAACATCGTCGGGATGGACCGGAATCTGATTATACCCACGGACAAGGTCGACCTTCGAGAAGAAGGCGGCGCCCCCCAAATGAGCCGAGAAATCTTGGATGTTCGGAACTAGGTACTGATCTGCTGTGGTTATCGCGTTTAGACGCCTGTAATCACCACAAGGTCTCCAACCCCCGGATGCTTTGAGCACCAAATGCAGAGGGGAAGCCCAAGGGCTGTCCGACCGCCGGACTATCCCCATGTCTTCCATAAGCTGGAACTCGTCTCGTGCGATGCGCAGTTTATCGGGCGGGAGGCGGCGCGCGCGAGCGTGAACCGGTGGGCCCTCGGTGGGAATGTGGTGGACACTCCATGTCGGGGCACTGCCCCGTCGAACCGAGGTGTGAGCAACCCTGGGAATTCAGTGAGAAGGGCTGCGAAAGGTTGCTGAATCTCAGCTACCTCGTCGAGTTGCTGTCGGGGCATGAACGGATTGCGCGGCTTGGCAGGGCACAGGTCCGACAACGGAACCATTCGCCCGCCTCTCACATCGACCAGCAGGGAGAACACGTGCAAGAAATCGGCCCCCAATATCGGCTGGGCAACGTCAGCAATGGTGAACTTCCACCTATACGGGTGGGAGTTGAAATTTAAGTCCATAAGTGCGAATGAGCACGGGTCCTACCTTACCGACGCGGGTATCTCGGGCGGTCGGTGGCAGGATGCTGGCTATGGCACCGTAATCAACCAGGAATCGGTGGCCGGAGTGGCTATCCCGGACGTAGAGGCGTTCGTTTGGGCCGACCGCGTTCACCTCTATGGGTGATCGGCCGAGGAATTTCCCTGACACGAACAGGGGCTTCGGCATCTTCGGGCTTCCACACCGTAACAGAGATGGTAGTAGCACCAATGTCGTCGGCTGCGGTGATGCTTCTTCAGCGCTAGGCGGATCCTGACCTTCCTCCTGATGTCGTCTCGGTTGCACCCGCACTGTGGCAGTGGGGCGGGTGAAAGAACAAACGTCCCACCGTCTGTGGGTCCACAACTCAACGGCTCTCTCCGCGAGGTGCTGGAGATCGCTGAAATCGGCCCCGGCGAGCATCAAACGAACCTCGTCAGGCATCTGCTCCAAGAACGCCTGTTCGAAAAGCAGGCATGGGCGATGCCTGTCCATCAGGGCCAGCATCTTTGCCATGATGGTGGATGGCCGCCAGTCGCCGACACTGTCCATGTGCAGCATCTTCGCCGCCCTGTCTCTACGGCTGAGACCGAAGGTATGTAATAGCAGGGTCTTCAAACCTTCGTATTTTGCGATCGTTGGTGGATCTCTAATATACGGCAACAGCCTCGAGGCACAGTCCTGTGGCAGAGCTCCTACCACATGGAAGTACATTGTGTCATCCGCAATTATTCGATGCAGATGGAACTATGCCTCAACGTGGGCGAACCACACCTGAGGTTGGTCTGGCCAAATAGGCTGTGGGCCGAGCATCAAAAATGTGTCTAGAAATTGGATTTTGTGACCCAAGTCACCAAACTACATGAAATTTTCACATATTGTGTAAATTTTTTAATATAAATCACCCCTGAAACTCGATATGAAGAAGACTTGCACATTTTTTTATTAAATTAGAGAAAAACCGGAAAAATGTCGGGAATTTTTTAGTCCAATCAAAGCACATTTAACATTGAGTTGTCTGCCAGTTGGCCAATCACACGTCACTCGCGGTAAAGTGAAGCCGCGGTCTCAATAAATATGCGGCCGATTCGCGATCGCGGAGCCACGGATCATCTCCGCGGGTGGGGAGGCTGTACATAGTGCCGTCTGTAGCGGTCGTTTTCAGACCCCGATAACGGGAGAAAAACGGAGCGATATCGATCGCTCTTTACCACGAGTACCTAGGCCCCGCGGTCGGAGCACTTTTTCCCGGTAAGTTTTCGCAGGCAGCTCCAAGATTATTTGTTAAAGACTTATTACTCTACTACAAGCTGGCATTAGTGACAATGTTTAATTGACTGTGTTATAGTTTAGGCCCTCAATTTCATGAGTGAATGAATGAATGAATGAATGAATGAATGAATGAGTAAGTGAGTGAGTGAGTGAGTGAGTGAGTGAGTGAGTGAGTGAGTGAGTGAGTGAGTGAGTGAGTGAGTGAATGAATAAGGAATAAGGAATGAATGAAGGGTGAAGTTAATTAAAGCCCATACAGATAGATTTTCATAAATTCAGACTTTAGTCTTATCTTTCAGTTAGAGTTGATTCATGGGGCCTTCTTTGTGTTCCAGCACATCAGCAGGGACTTTGAAGGCTTTCTTGCACTTTAATCCACTTCGCAGCACTTTCTTCAGCCTTTTTAGTGCTTTTCCCACTAAATACAATTACCTGCTGCAAGTTTCCACGACATTTATTCCACAAAACAACACATCGGAATCTCCAATAAAACAGGCATCTGTGAAGCCCCCTCAGCCATTTTGTGTGCTAGCCTGAAACAAAGCGCGTGATTGGCCAACTGGCAGACAACTCAATGTTAAACGTGCTTTGATTGGACTAAAAAATTCCCGACATTTTTCCGGTTTTTCTCTAATTTAATAAAAATGTGCATGTCTTCTTCATATCGAGTTTCAGGGGTGATTTATATTAAAAATTTTACACAATATGTGAAAATTTCATGTAGTTTGGTGACTTGGGTCACGAAACTGCAGAATAAAGCTCCTCGGCCCACAGCCTAAAAAGGAAGGTAGCTTGAAACCCGGTGAGCCCTGCCTCGTGCCAGCCGATTCTGCGGGGACGTAGTCCTCCTGCATGATCTCTTGTCTAACGACGGCTAGACAGGTCGGGGTCACCAATTTGGCAGATGCAAAGATGACTACCAAGTTTTTCGAACCTTTTATTAAGACAATAGCTCCTTGGTTTACAGGTCTCCGCAAACACGTCTTACCACAATGGTGGTCAGCAACTGTGGCGCGTAAGCGAAACCGCGAGAAAACAGCAGCCCCTCCCGAGTCACGTGACTGCGGCTTCCGAACGCCGGGTTCGATACCTGCATGCGCCAGCAGGCGCCGCTACAAGGCATATATATTTCATGCTTATTCCGCAGGAGGTAGTAAGCCTTTTGGAAAGTTTCATTCTAATAACAGAACAACAATTGAGAGGCACATAGAAACTGCTGGAAACACTCAGCAGGTCAGACAGCATTTGCGGTAAAAGGAATAGAGTTAATGATTCCTGTAATGTTACCAGCATGTTCCAGGTTTAATTAAAACTTTCAGCATCTGAAGTATTCTTTGACTTACAACAACAGAGTAATTGGTAACATTATACATCTCTTAATACAGTACAGAACCATGTTATTTATGTTAAAGACATAAGGAACTGCAGGCACTGGTCTAGCAAAAAAGGTACAAAATGCTGGAGTAACTCAACGGGTCAGGCAGCACTCTGGAGAACAAGGATAGGTGATGTTTTGCGCCACCTCTACACTAACACTCCCTTTTAGCTTCTTTACTTGTCCCATTTGCTTTGTGTTATCGTTTCTCCTTAGTTTCTTCCTGCCTTCCACTTTATTGTGGATCTTTATTTTTGCCCTTCCTTGCTCTGTCCCAGTGCCTTCTCGGCATCTTGGAAATTATATATATTTTTCCCCAGTTGTGATAAGAACCAATAACCAAAAATGTTGATTGCTTTTCTCCCCATGTTGTCTGACTTGCTGATTATTTCTATCTGCCAGTTTTTCTTTTACATTACACAGTTAAACAGAGAAGTAGCAATGATGTTAATCCTTGTACACACTAACAGTATAATTAAAAGTTGAAACCAAGTCAAGAGTGCTTTATTGTTATATGTCCTGAAATGGGAGAACAACATTTTTACTTGCAACAACAGCAGCACACATATATGTAAACATAGTACTCTGTAAATGCCATAATAGACAAATATATACACATATATATATATATATTATATGCAACCAATTAATATGCTCCCGACAGAACACCTGTAGGTGTCAACAGTGTAGTCATTGATAAACCGAATCCCTTCAATCTTCTAAAGAAGTAAAGGTGGTTGATGGGCTTTCTTTATGATGGCATCAATGTGCTGGGCCCATGACAGATTTTCAGAGAAATGCACACGCATGGATTTGATGTTTTTGACTCTCTACTCCACCGTCCCTTCAATGAAGACAGGTTTGTGGATCTTTGACCTTCCTCTTTCTAAGTCAGCAATCAGGTCCTTGTTTGAACTGATGTTGTGTGCAAGGTTGATGTTCTGCCACCATTTGGCCAGTCGATCAAACTCATCCGTAAATCGTCCAACAACAGTGGCATTGTCGGCAAATTTGAAGATTGAGTTGGAACTGTGTCTGGCTACACAATCATGAGTATAGAGTGAGTAGAGCAGGGCGATCAACACGCAGCATTGAGGTGCTCCTGTACTGATGGTTATTGAGGAGGAAGTGTTGCTGCCAATTCATACAGATTGTGATTTGTTGATGAGAAAGTCAAGAATTCAATTGAAGTATGTGCAGATGGTCTGTGAGCTTGGTAACTAGTTTGGAGGGGATGATTGTGTTGAATGCTAAGCTGTAGTCTATGAACAACAGCCTGATGTATGTGTTTTTTCTGTCCAAGTGGTCCAGTGCAGAGTGGAGAGCAGTGACATTGCATACTCCGTTGACTTGTTGTGGTGATGGGAAAATTGTAGTGGGTCCAGATTCTTGTTGAGGTAGGAGTTAATATATGCCAAAACCAACCTCTCAAAGCACTTCATCACCATGGATGTTCGAATATTAGTGCCACCGGTTGGAAGTCCTTGAGGAACGTCACCTTGCTCTTCTTGGGCACTGGTATCATTGATGTGCTTTGTCAGCAGGTGGGAATCTCAGACCTCAGTAATGAGAGCTTGAAGATGTTCGCAGAAACTCCAGTCAGTTGGTATGCATGAGCAGGTACACCACCAGGTCCAGATGTTTTCTGAGGGTTCACCCTCCTGAAGGATTTTCTGACGACGGCCTATCTGTGATTATAATACCGTCAGATGCTATGGGGGCCCGAGAAGGCACATCAGCATTCTCCCTATCAAAGAATGCATTGAATGCATTGAGCTCGTCTGGGGGTGATGCTTTGTTGTCACTTGAGCTGTCCCCTGGTTTCGCCTTGCAGGAAGTGATGATGTGCAAGCTCTGCTACAGCTGCCGGACATTCACCACATCCTCTAGTTTGGAACGAAAGTCTCTTTTAGCCTTTTTGAAGGCCTTATCAAGGACATATCTGGACTTCTTGTATGACTGCATCATCAGACTTGAATGCCCAAGATCTGGACCTCAGAGCAATGTGGACATCCTGATTCATCCAATGCTTCTGGTTGGGGAACACAAAGGTGTTTTTTTTGTGGAAACACACTCCTCCATGCATTTCCTTCTGAAGTTAGTAACAAAAGTGACATACTCATTCAGCTCTATTGCCGAGTCCTTGCACATCGCCCACTCGACCAACTCCAAGCAGTCCAGGTGTTGTTCCTCTGCCTCCCCTGACCAGCTCTGTGCAGTCTGCTCCACCTGGGGTGAGCTCTTCAGTCGCTGCCCAAATGCAGGCAGAAGGATAACAGCTGAGTGGTTGGATTTCCCAAAGTTAAGGTGAGGGATAGGAGTGAAAGGCATCTCTGATAGTAGCAATGATTATTGATCAGTGGTCAGTAGAATGAGGATGGTCAATATCACATGCACATGGTTCTTGGTGCATATTGTAATATAGCAATGAAGATTGTACTAATCTCATTATGCCCACAAGAAAAACAGACCTACTGAGAAAAATGTTGGAAATGTCACTGTGTTTTCAAGTTGCAGTGCTTCTAATGGACAATCTCATGCTTGCTTTTCCAATTTGTGGGAAAGAAAATGCCGGGAGCTATTATTTTTGGGATTCAAGTGCAGCAAATTTACTCCAATGACGGTGAGGGATTTAATCTGCCAGTTTTTGGCTCATTAACCAAATGCATCTGTACTCAGCACAGTGGGAAGAAATGTGTTACTAACGCAATAGCATTAGTGGATGTTTTGCACATAAATTAATGTTATTCATGTGAATTATCAGGTGGATATGGTATATTGCTTACAGAAGCATAAATTCAGTAGTGGTGTTAGCAATAAATGAGTTTGCTAGATTGTGCGATCTGGATGGTGTACTCAGTAACATAATTATCTCATGTACTGCCATTCCACATACTGAAGGAAAAGAATATCCTGATAGCTCTAGTCAACACAAATGACAATTTCAAATATATTTCCTTTCTATTCAGGTTATTTTATTTACATCTTACAAGTTATAAAATGCTTAAAAGTTGTATGCAATGGTTACTGATAGGATCTGCAGTCACTGCTATCACTGTGTTACACATATTAATCAGTGCTTGGTGATGAAGGTAGCTGGAGCTCTCGACAACGCAATGTATAGTCAGCCAAACCATGCCAGGAAAAATGAGGGCTTTCTTCCTTACTTTAGACTTTAGAGATACAGCGTGGAAACAGGCCCTTCAGCCCACCGAGTCTGTGCTGACCAGCGATCACCCTGTATTCTAGCACAATCCTACACACCAGGGACAATTAATAATTAACAGAAGCCAATTAGCCTGCAAACCTGTACGCCTTTGGAGTGGTGATGTTATAATTTACAAGTTGTCTAACAGCAGGTCGTCTTCCATTCACTTTACACCGACTGGAGTCAGAATCCAGGCAGACAATGAAGAGGCTCAGAAGAGGAAGAAGGCGGTGAGTTGGCGACAGATCAAAACTGTGCCTTGATTGAACATACTGTAGAAGGAGAATGATCAGGTAGTGCACAGTGCTCCACTTGTGCTCTCAACAATGCCATACATAGCCTCTCATCAGACTCAAACTTGTCAGCCACAGCTCCAATGATTAATGATAAATTGTAACATTGTATCGTATCATTGTAAACAATACCACTGTCCGGATGATTATAATTTGCCTGAGTTCCTCCCTCCTTATCAATTCCTGATTTTGAACGATTTCTAGGATGGTCATTGAATCTCTACAGTGCAGCACTGTAAAAGTAGCTCTGCAATGGTCCAGAAGTAGCAATGCAAAGAGAATAATATAATTACAGTAGGACTTATGATAGAAACCAGAGGTGGAAAGGGTGACTTGTTGACATGAGCTTCACTCCAAAAAAATGTATCTCTCAGAGTAAAAACATGTTAGGTCATCCATTTTATAGGTAGATGAAGCCACCAAATTTCACACCATGTTCAATGCATGGTCCTTCAGTGATTCTGCACTTTAGTTTATATGACTGGATTCATACTGATGGAAATTAAACCAGAACAAAGTACACTATGACTGTACCCGAGTCCACACAACTGAAAAGGACACAAAGTGCAAGAGTAACTCTACGGGTCAGGCAGCATCTTTGGAGGGATAGATGATGTTTTAGGTCGGGACTGATTGTGCAGAGGGGGAGGGGGGGGGGGGGGGGGGGGGGGGGACAAAGACCGGAAGAGAAGAGAGGCAGGACAAATAATGGGAGGTAATAGGTGGACACGGGTTAGGGGGGAGAGGTTGATAGGCAAATGGTAAGAAGAAAGGCCAGAGATTAAAACGGGAGCTGTGAGACAGATGGCTTGAAGTGTAGCAAATTGTGAAGCCAGAAGAAGGATTGTAGGTGTAGGGGAAGAAGAAAAATAGGTGCAAGCCCAGGTGGGCATGGGGTACAGGGTTGGGGAGGTTGGGGAAGGAAGGAACTGAAAAGATTCATTTACCACAAAGGCTCATTTTATTTTTATGAAATTCAGAGAGTTTTGCAAGCTGTCTCTACTCATGGAACAATCTCGATTTGTCACATGTGGTGCAGGTATCTTTAGCTCAGAGCTATTATTTGTTTCCAGAATTATCATCTTTAAATACTTGACTTTGGGGAATTTTGACTGCTCCATGAAAAGTGAGGAGCCTCACATCTATTTATTCATTCAAAAGATGGTTCATCGCCACATTCTCTCAGGCAAAGAAGGATGGGCAATGAATGTTAGCCTTGCCAGCAATTCTCACAGCCGACAAATGAATACATTGTTGCAAATCTATGAAAAATGTTTAAGCCTCATTTTAGTGAAATCAAAGTCTGATTAACTTAAGAATAAATAGAAATGCAATTGCACAGAGCATGTTCTAGGTCTATAGCTCACATCCCCAGTCGAAAAGGCAATAAAAAGGTGTTTGTTCCTCATAGATTTTGGCACCTTATAAGTGGAGAAATAATTTGAGGTATATTTAATCAATGTCTCATTATAAAGGTGAAGTTTACAAGCAGATGCAAATATTAATTCTCCATTATATATTTGCCACATTAGATGTTGCAGTACCTTTACTAAGACCTTAGCCAGTGAACGACACAGACCACAGGATTGATACAACACAGGTGAAAGATTCCATATGGTAATCTATAGTGTGAGCAAGCTGAAGCTATACAATCTGTTACTGGTGAAATACGAGCCCATCTTCTAGCTGCACAGCTAGAGGAATGAGAGCATCCTTCACTTTTGGCAGCCAGTTGGAAATTATCTTTCACTCCTGCAAAGAAAATGAGTTCAGTAAAGCCAACATAGGGATATGCTGGGACGACCAATACTACATCAGGTGAAAACTAACACAAAGTGTTGGAGGAACTCAGCAGGTTAGGTGGCATCTGAAGAGGAAATGGACAGGCGACGTTTCAGGTCGGGAACCTTTCTACAGAATAATCTTGCGTCTCACGGTTCCGAGGTACAACACGGATACAGGTCCCTTCTTACCCAAAATGTTCACGGCAACTTTCGACCACCCATTCACACTTATTCCTATCTTATCCCACTTTCTCAGCCACTCCATACAGCTACTCTCTACACGTTAGGGGCAATGTTACAGAGGACAATCACCTAAAAAATCCAGGCGACTTTGGGACGTGGGAGAAAACTGGAGCACCAAGTGGAACACCATGCAGTCACAGGGAGAATGTATAAACGCCACACAAACAGCACCCAAGGTCAGGATGGAACCCGGGTCTCTGGCGCTGTGAGGCAGCAGCTCCACCAGTTACGCCACTGTGCTGTCCCAAGCACTCAACCCTCAAGTTCACCGTCCCAAGTGGAGGTTTCTATTTTTGGGGGGCTGTCAGGCTTGAAGCAAAGGCTCCATGAGGTGCAATCATTATTCCTGGAACAGGCGGGAGGTAGTTGACGCACAGAGGTTGTACAAGAAGTCTCAATCAGTGGAACAAAGACTTTAGGTGGGGAGACAAAAGTGCTGGAGAAACTCAGTGGGTGGCAGCATCTATGGAGTGAAGGAAATAGGCAATATTTTGGGCCAAAACCTTTCTTCAGAGTGATGCAGGGTGGGGGTGGAAAGAAGAAAGGAAGAGGAGGAATCAGAGGGCTGAGGGAGAGCTGGGAAGGGGAGACAGCAAGGGCTACTGGAAATTGGAGAAGTTAATGCTCAAGCCGCTGGGGTGCAGCCTGCCCAAGCGGAATATGGGGTGCTGCTCCTCCAATTTCCGGTGGTGCTCACTCTGGCCATGGAGGAGGCCCAGGACAGAAAGGTGGGGAATGGGGTACAATCAGTGCTTGAATAGGATGAAAAAAAAATCAAGGGAGGAAGTTTGATAAAGAACTTCTGAGGATGCTGCCCTCTTCTCACTGGAGTCTAAAGGAACAACCAGAAACTTCACTGAGATGTACTAGAATCCATGAATGAATAGCACAGTAGATGCTGAGATGTTGCTACCCCCATGCAGAGACTGCAGGGCAAGAGATGGGTCATTTAAGACAAAGGGGATGATAAATCTCTTTACACAGACTTTGCAAATCTTTCAAGTTCTTCATCTCTTGGGGCTGCGAATGTGAAGTCACTGGGTATAATTAGGGCTGAAACAGAAAAGCTTTTAGGCACAAAGAGAATTATGGTATGAGGCTTAGGATCAGTCATGACCTTAACAAACAGCAGTGCAGGCTCAAAGAGCCACACAGTTTCCGTTTCATATCTTTCAGACTGACTGAGGATGAACTTCTTACATTTGCAGATTGGGAATCAATAGAGGTCAAGAGGAAGAGGATTAATAGATACATTACTTGGTGCAGCAGAGTACTGGATGAAGAGAAGTTCACAGGGCTCATTGGATGGGGGATGTTGAGGAATGTTTTGCATCGACTAAAGGCAATAAAACAACAAGTAACTGTTTGGGCAGTGGAAGGAGAAAACAGGAGGCAAGCACCGGAATTCAGTATCAAGAGATAACTAAAGCTCATATTAAGTTTGAATGAGAGAGAAAGTTGGAAATCAATTTGAGGTGAAAATTGGGGGAGTGCCATTGGAATTGGTGATATTTGTGGCAATCATTTCTCCTGTGTTTATCGTGATGGGACTGCAATTACCCCAAGATAGGGTGTTGTGTGACACAGCAACAATGGACAGATTTCAAATAGATACTGCTGGCAAAATGTGTACGAAAGAACTGCAGATGCTGGTTTAAATCAAAGTTAGGTTAAGACAGACTGAGCGGAGGTGTTCAGCGACATGATCACCGAGCTTGTGCTTGGTCTCGCTGATGTAGAGAAGTTGACACCTGGAAGAACGGGTACAGTAGTTGAGGTTGGAGGAAATGCAAGTGAACCCCTGCCTCACCTGGAAAGACTGTTTGGGTCCTTGGATGGAGTCGAGGGGGAGGTAAAGGTACAGATGTTGCATCTCCTGCGATTGCAGAGGAAAGTACCCGGGGAGGGGGTACTTTGGGTGTGAAGGGATGAGTTCACCAGGGAGTTTAGGAGGGAACGGTCTCTGTGGAAAGCAGAAAAGGGTGGAGATGTGAAGATCTGGCCAGTAGTGGGATCCGGTTGGAGGTGGCAAAAATGTTGGAGGATTATATGCTGTATGCGATGTACTCCTGTACATCGGCGAGACCAAGCGCAGGCTCGGCGATCGTTTCGCTGAACACCTCCGCTCAGTCCATCTTAACTTACCTGATCTCCCGGTTGCTCAGCACTTCAACTCCCCTTCAACTCCCCTTCCCATTCCCAATCTGACCTTTCTGTCCTCGGCCTCCTCCATTGTCAGAGTGAGGCCCAGCGCAAATTGGAGGAACTGCACCTCATATTTTGCTTGGGTAGTTTACACCCCAGCGGTATGAACATTGACTTCTCTAACTTCAAATAGCCCTAACTTTCCCTCTCTATACCCTCTCCCTTCCCAGTTCTCCCACCACTCTTACTGTCTCCTACTACATTCTATCTTTGTCCCGGCCATTCCCCTGACATCAGTCTGAAGAAGTGTCTCGACCCGAAATGTCACCTATTCCTTCTCTCCAGAGATGCTGCCTATCCCGTTGAGTTACTCCAGCATTTTATGTCTACTTTACATGCTGCTGGCATGCATGTGTAGGCTTTAATTTGGTTTAGTTTAGTTTAGTTTAGTTTAGAGATACAAAGTGGAAACACGCCCATCTACCAATTGAGTCTGCGCCGACCAGTGATCACCCGTACACTAGGTCTATTGCACACACTAGAGACAATTTACAGAAGCCAATTAACCTATAAACTTGCTCGTCTTTGGAATGTACAAGGAAACGGAGTACCAGGAGAAAACCCACGTGATCACAGGGAAAACATACAAACTCTAAACAGACAGCACCCTTAGTCAGGAGTGAACCCGGGTCTCTGACGCTGTAAGGCAGCAACTCTACTGCTGTGCCACTGTGCCGCCATGGCACATATTCTACATTTGTCAGGATTACACAAATGACACTTCTGGTCACTATTATAGTGTTACACCAACAGTCCACACAGCCATGATATAACAGAAATCCTACCCTGCTTTAGTACCCTGCTCCGATACCAGCTGGGCTTTGTAGTCTTGCAGTCATTACAGAAGCAATCATCTGATGTGAGCTTCAACATTTTATATATTACTTTTTTAGAACACCAAAGATGAAAATCTTAACTTTATCGTGTGAAATGCAACTGTTTTTAAACAACATATTAAATTATAATAGGCAATTGATGGAACTTAGAGCAGATGTAAGTTGAGGAGATCAGCTGCCATCAAATGGAATGACAGAAAAGGTTCCTGGAGATTAAATTATATTCTGTGCTTTTAAACTTCCTGACTTGTTACACGTGCAACATTTTCCAATCAAATCTGTAGGCTTGCCGATCTTACTGTTGCCTGTAGATCGACCCATATTCACATTTCTACAGATTGAAAATCTTGTGCAGGAACTGTAGATGCTGGTTTAAACCAAAGATAGACACAAAATGCTGGAGTAACTCAGAGAGACAGGCAGCATCTCTGGAGAGAAGGAATGGGTGACGTTTTGTGCTTTTCATACCTTTCATTCATTTGTTCTTTGTACCTTTTCATACCTCTAGTTTTCCTCTCCCGATTCTCAGACTGAAGAAGGGTCTTGACACGACACATCACCCATTCCTTCTCTCCAGAGATGCTGTCTGCCCTGCTGAGTTACTCCAGAATTTTGTGTATATCTTCAGATTGACAATCTTCACAGGTTCTCTTGTTAGGTCAACAAGTACCATCCCTTCAATAGCCTCAAAGCTGCACAAGAGCTCACCAAAAAGGCACCACGCAGGTTTGTAAGGTAGGGTCCAAGGACCTGGTTCCTGTGAGATTCCACCCCTATAGTTCTATAAAGGTTTGAAAAGAAGATTTCAACCACAGAACTTTATACATATGCATCTCCATTTGATATAAAGCATTGGTCAAGAATAGCTGTAAAAAAAAAGCACAGTAATTATAGAGACCTGCATCCCAGCACTGGAAAGAGAAGCAATTGCATGTGACATTTTTTTATCAGGACCAAAAAGATAATGGCCATGTGATGGGAGTACCATGGAGCATGTCAAAGGCGGAGAATGGTGTGGTTGACCATGTGGATGCTGCAGGCAGAACAAAGAGGAAAATTACAACAAGGTTCCAGTCATATTGAAAGGTTACCTGGCACATTGATTAGAGCAATATCAGTACTGTGATAGCACTGAACCTCATACTGACAGAATCAAACATAGATGTGCAGAAAGGATACAAAGAAAAATTGTGTTGTGTAAATATTCGCTGGCATTATTGAAAGAATTCTTATTATTCAACATAATCCTGATGCTGATTTTCATTCCATCAATAGGCTGGCTATTTTAAGACATTAATGCGATTGAAATCCATAATCCTGTTCTAAATATAGCCACTTCAATTAAGGTTTGAAATGAAAAATTATGTAACAGAACTTTAAATACACACTTCACAAATTCATTAGTAAGGCAGAAAGGACAAGTTAAACAGTAATTAGAAACCTACAATCAAAAATAATTTCAGATAATTTCTGCAGAGATTAAAGATGACACAGTTAACTAATGGTTGCAGACTTGATGTTTGAAAATTATAATGTGGTCAGTTGCCATAATCAATAACGAATGACAGAAGTCGTGACAGACAAAATGGTTTCACTGTTACAAATGCTCGAAGAATTATAAATTGGGAAAATATAGCTACTGCCACTGTTTGGAAAGTTTGACAGTAACCAGAGAGAACCAGAAATGTCTTTACAGTTGTTAGATTACATTTGACACAGATTATCTTGTTTATAAACTTATTATCACTGGATATTGGATAGCATACATGTTACTGAGGTAAAACTTAGCTTTGCTTGCACAAATGCACAATAGGTCCCTTGAAAAACAAAAATTATGAAATTGGATAAAATCCAGTTTGAATTAGCGTGTGGGCGGTTGACACCCAAAAACTAGCACTAAAGTATGATCAGCCTCAATTGCACATAATGCACAACAATCGCAGAAGAGCTTAGCTCTTAAAGTTGCTTTCACCATGACAACCAGACAGAGGTAACAAGCACAATGGTTGGCGTGTAGGTGAGAGCGGTTCCAAACAGGGCAAAGGTGCTCTACGATTCTCTGAAAAGGGCCAATGAAATCATTATAACTGAGGTGCACCGGAGGGAAGTTTTGTGCGCTGGTATGGCAGGCGACGAACTAAATCCATAGTTAGCGTAGCTGACTGCATTCACACCTCTCTGACTATGGCCTTAGAGGAGGTAGCTCAAATGCTCTCCAACATCACAGCATGGAACAATGCTACAAGTAATTTCGTAATCTTTCAAGGGCTAGGACAGTTGCACACTATGAACACTGTTCTACTTCATTAAAATGTTGTTGTTTTTAAAGTGTTCTTCTTTTAATTTGGCATTGTTATAAAATATTCAATACTCAAGGAATGTTCACATGTATTCTAATTTCATGCATACAACTTCCAAAATTATCACATTGGCGTGACAACTGGGATATTGCCATGTCCCACCCAGAATCCCACCCAGAATCATGCAATACTCTTCCCATTAAAGATTAAAGCTTCACTGCAGCAGGTTGATTGCAAAATGCTTAGACTCACGACATAACTGCCAGGCTGTTCTTGCCCATCCAATGACCCCCATCCCCTTCCACCACAATGAAGCTGATCATTATCTTGTGATTCTCAACTACTATTCTCCGTTCTTCTCTTACGGTTGTTATCATAGAACAGTACAGCACAGGAAGAGGCCCTTTGGCCCAAAATGTCTGTGCCAGACATGATGCCGTGCCAAACTGATCTCACCTGCTTGTACATGATCCGTAACCTAATATTCCCTGCACTTCCATGTGCTTATCTAAAAGCCTCTGAACAACCTTTCTGAAGGGCTCCTACAACAAGCAAGAGAGTTTCTGGAGGGTGACTTGCTGAGAAGAAGAATCTGTTCGACATTTCTCCTTCTCTCTTAGCCCTCCCCCTCCTCCTTTTATGTGGAGAATTGAAAGAGAATAGATTAGGTCAGAGAACATCAGTGAAAAATGATGACTTGTTCAGTAGTATGTCGTACTGGGCTCATCAAATCCAGTTGTCGAGGGCTGGGTTAAATGCAATACTTCCAGCTGGTACTACGTCAAGTGTGCCCTAATGTGTACTTTTACACTTCTGAATGAGCTGCAACAGATGTCCTTGTCAAATGGTCATCTATTTCATTGGTTTGAAATGCAATTTCTCAGTGTATCTCTTTATTCACTGAATCCACATGCTGTCATGTTCCATACTCTACGCTATTGTGGCTACTCCATTGATTAAATCGATTTGATGTCAAGCAGTAGTCAAACGGGTTCAAGATATGAACCTGCACAGGGAAGCTGACCTGCATATGAAGGTATGAGCGATCCATGGAAAGCATATTTTTAGGCAGAGGTCACAGATGTTTATGCAAGATACCATACATCAGGATATGCAAAGAACCTGTATCAGGCAATTTATATTACAGGGTTAGGGAACCTTTCCTTGAAGGGTTATATTGCACAGCAGATGTGCAGGGGTCTGAGGGATAGAAGGGGAATGTAGTGCATTCTCCAGAGTATCATTGGCATCCATGGAGAGAAAGTCTAGGTATGATTGTGAGGCAAGATCCTCCCGCTGAAACATACACACGATGGCCTTAGAAGGGCCAAGCATGTTTTTCAGCTAGGTCAGGTTGGCATGAGGTATCCCAATAGTCTCTTCTCTGAAAACAGATCTTTGCCTCCTGCCCTAAGGAGCCCCACCTGCCTTGTGGCCAACCATGGATGGTCACAATGGTGCCTCCAGTAGTGGTGCGCTACCAGCAGTGCACTACTGAGGAACCCATTAAATAAGTATCTCTGTAGCTAAATGTTGGTAAAATATTGCAAGTTGTAGCCATGTGTTTGAGCATCACTGTGGCTAACTCATCAGGTTTCCCCAATGTCAGCCACATGTTCCTTGAAATAACCAGAAAATCAACAAGTTTCCGTGACATACTCAAAGTTCTACTAACAATGCTTCACAACCATCAAAGTGGGGAGCTTTCTGCTTTCAATTGCTGCAGGTAGATGTAGATGCGGGGATTACGTGAATCACAAGGTCATTCGATAAATGGCTGATGTCGGGCAATCATCGGGCAAGTTAATATGAATGAGTGAATGAATGGGTGAATGAATGAGTGAATGTGTAATGAGCGAATGAATGAATGAACGAATGAATTATACTTTATTGTCTCATGTACCTAATTACAGTGAAATGCTTTGTTTTACATGCAACCGAGGCAGTACACAAATGTCGCCATGTTTTGGTGCCGACAAAGTTGCAAAAGTACCGAACAGTCCTATCTACTGCCTGCTGTCACACGTGGCAACAGGCCCCGCATGCCCAGTGCGACCCCCCCCCACCCCCACCACAAACCACACCACCACAGCAGGCTCCACTTCATTCCCAGCAGCCCATTAAATAAGGGACTATGCAGTGACCAAATAACAGGTACTGCACGATCCAAGGCTCAAGATGCAATTTACATTATCTGCTAGAATTGAGGGAAATCCCTCAGGCAGGAATGATGGGACATATTGAATAATGAGTTCCAAAGCTGATTAACATTGGCCTGTATGGTTCTGTGTTCACACTGCATATTGCTTTTGCCAAGAGTAGATTGGAGTTAGCAGACAATTTAATGAGGTAACAACCAAAGTTAGGCTTTGCCCTGCAGAGGTTCTGCTGGATAAATTGGGATAGCAGATAATGAGAGGACAGATAATGCAAGCTTTATTGCCAATGTCAAAATTCATCAGCAAGTCTAAAAAGCTCAGTTACTTCTCTGAGTAAATAATCAACTCCAGTCCTGGTGTGATTAGCTTCAGCTATCTCTATTCACTCAATCAATGTTTTGCCTGCAGTGTGGAGCCTCTCTGCCCCTTGTCCACACCAATGTTTCTACAGCACGGCCATCAACAGCTGCCAGCAATAGAAAGCTGGGTGAAGAGAGAGGAGGCTTCCTCACTAGATCAGGAAACTATGAGAATGCACTGCTCCTTGACCGGTTACCCTGGCTGCTCAGCTTCACTTGTGCAGCCAGGATCAAAGTTGCTATAGGATCTTTGACCAGGATGACATTCCTGCCTCAACTCCTGCCTCAGAAATTACCTTCAAAATGCTTCTCGCTACAACTATCTCACTGGTTCTGAAGCAGAGTTCCGGCCCACCTATCCTTTTTCTCCGGAGATGCTGCCTGAATCGCTGAGTTACCCCAGCACTTTGTGGTCTGGAGATGGGTTTCAACGCAAAACACCACCCATTCTTTTTCTCTAGAGATGCTACTTCACCCGTTGAGTTACTCCAGCACTTTGTGTCTATCACTGGTTCTCCACTCTACACTGGACCACCTGGATAATGGAAACAGCTACTTCAGGCTGCTGTTCACCTCCTACAGCTAGCATAATTATTCCCTCTAAACTCATCACCCTGCTCCAGGATCTGGGCCTCTGTACCACCCTTTGCAACTTGATCCATGACATCCTCACTGGCAGACCTCAATCAGTGCAGAATGACTGAACAACATCCCCACCTCAGAGTAGCAACTTCAAGGATGCGTGCTTAGCCCACTCCTCAACCCTCTTTACTTTCATGACCCTGTGGCTGAGCACATCTCTAAAGCCCTCTGTAAACTTATCGACAACACCACAGTTGTAAGCTGGATCATGAGTGGTGGTGAGTCAGTGTACTTGAGAGACAGAGATAGAACACCTGGTTGAGGGATGCTGCAACAACAACCTCCGGCTCAATATCAACAAAACCCAGGAACTAATCGTTGACTTCAGTAAGGGAAAGTTGGGAGGATATGCGGCAGTTTTAATTGGTGGTTCAGCAGGAGAGAGAGATGGCAGATTCAAATGCCTGGGGTTTAGCATCTTGGGTGACATAGCCTGGGCCAAGCCCATAAATTTAATCACAAAGGAGGCCTGCAAGTGTGTTTAGTTACTTAGAAGTTTAAAGAGATTCAGCATATCACCAAACACCCATCAAACATCTACGCATGTACAGTAAAAAGTGTCCCTATTAGTTGCATCATGGTTTGGTAAGGCAATTACAAAGCACAGACATCCAAGAAATTGCAGAAAGTGGACTCAGCCCAGTCCAGAATGGGCACAGCCCTCCCCACTATCAAGGATCCCCACTATCAGGGCCATGCCCTCTTCTTGCCGCTACCAATGGGCAGGAGGTACAGAAGCCTGAAGTCATACACTGCCAGGTTGAGAAACAGCTACCAGCCTTCAAGTATCAGATTCTTGACCAAATCCATACAATCCTAATCCCACCTGAGCAACATAATACTACCTCCTGCATTACCATGGACTTCCTTCTTTTTCTATCTGTGATTTACACTAATATCTTTTTTCTTTTTTACCAACTTGCAGAATTTGTGTAATTTATGCATAATATATGTCTGTGTCTGTCTGTGTGCATCGATACTGCTGCAGGCAGTATACGGTGGGCCAAAGGGCCTGTTTACGCACTGTATCTCCAAAGTCTAAAGACATGTTACATAGACATGTCATTAACATAGACATGTTAACTGAGTAGGTAAAGAAATGACAAATGAGTATTTGATGGAATCTATTTAGTGTCAGTCAATAAGGTTGCTTTGTCTTGGATGGTGCTGAGCAAAGATCTTATCGCTCCGCTATAAGATCTTTGGTGCTGAGCTTCTTGAGAGTTCCATTCATCCAGCCAAGTGGAGTATGTTCAATCACATTCCTGACTTGTATCTTGCAGATCTACAGGCAACAAGTAATTTGTTGCAGGCTACCCAGCCTCTGACCACAGTATGTATGTGGTTGGCTGAGTTGAGCTTATGGCCAATTGTGACCTCAGGATATTGATAAGTAAGGTTTCATGGAAGGCAAGGGTTGCCAATTCTTCTCGGCAATGGTTACTGACGGGCACTTTTAATGTGACCTTGAGTAACCTTTCCTGCTCATCCTAGACAGTAATGATGTCTAGAACCTGTTGCATGAAAGCATGGAATGCTTCATATACTGAGGAGCGGCAAATAGAATTGAACAAGTTCACGTTATAGGAGTAGAATTAGGCAATTTGGCCTATCGCATCTACTCTTCCATTCAATCATGACTGATCACTGCCTTTTCCCCATAATTCTTGACACTTAATCAAGAATTTGTCTATCTCTGCCTTAAAAATATCCACTAAACACATTGCAACAAACATTCACACATCTAAATTTATGATGGAAGGAAAGTCACTGACTGCAGTAGCTGAAATTGGTTAGACCTAGTACTCTGCCCAGAGGATGCTGATGCTGGGATGATTGCGTACCTACAACCATAACTATCTTCCTGTCTGTAATGTATGACTCCAAGGACTTGGGTTACCATTTTCCCTTTGTGTCCATTGATTTCAATGTTACCAGCATGCCTTGACATTCTGTCAATGCTCAGTCACTCTCACCTCTTATTCAAACATCCGAGTAGTTCAAATTATGACCTAACAAGATCAATTATTTGCAGACATTTCGATCAATTATATCCACTGTTTGTTTAATTTAGTTCAGAGATACAGCTTTGAAACAGACCCTTTGGCTCATCGAGTCCACGCCGACCAGCGATCCCCATACACTAGCACTATCCTGCACACCAGGGACAATTTACAATTTTTACTGAAACCAATTAACCTACAAACCTGTACATGTCTGGAGTGTGGGAAGAAACCAGAGCACCTGGAGAAAACCCAACCGGTCACGGGGAGAATGTCCAACCTCTGTCCAGGCATAACCTGTGCTCAGGATGTAACCCGGGTCTCTGGCGCTGTAAGGCTGCAACTCTACCGCGACACCACCGTGCCAGTAATTGCTAGAGGTAAATTATAAGCTAATTAATATTTGCTTAAATCCTTTGCAAATGTCATTCTTAGATCATTCATAGATTATTTGCTTGGCCATCTTCTGACTGTGAATCCTAATATTGGTAATCAGCCATTCCTGGTCAGCTCAATAGGGTCAAGTGACGGGTGTAAGAAGCTTGAATACCAGAAGTATCCAAATGCAAGTTTCTGTGGGTTAACATCATAAGTCAACCAAGTGCATTCAACTTGCAAGATTAGTGAACCCTTTCCCCAACTCTCAACAAGATACTCCAGTTATTTAGTTTAGTTTAGAGATACAGGCAGGACACAGGCATTTGGCCCATTGAGTCCACACTGGCCATCAGTCACTCATTCACACCATTTTTATGTTAATTCACTTTCTCCTCCATTCCCTGCATATTATGGTCATTTTATGTCTATTATCCATTGTTTACAGAAAACAATGAACTTATAAACCAGTACATCTTCAGGGTGTGAGGGGAAACTGGAGCACCCGGAGGAAACCCATGCAGTCATAGGGAGAATGTGTAAACAGCACCAAGACAATATCCGAGATCAAGTTTGAACCCAGATCTCTGACACTGTGAGGCAACAGTACTATCAACTGCGCCCCTGTGCTACCCTTCTTTGCCAATTATCATAATCATAATCATAATAGTACTTTATTAGCCAAGAATGTTTTGCAACATACGAGGAAATAGTATACATAACAGACAATATAGTTATGCCTGGTAATCTTTAAATTATTTATTTTTAAATGTACATAATGGAAACATCAATGTGTAAGAATTTGATAATTGAGTGAATGGTAAGGTGTATAAATTACTGCTTTGAAAGTAATTCCAGTGGCTACAATCCATAATATTCCATGATTTACCACCAAACAAGGGGGAGCATAATGCAATGCATTCTTTAAGATACCTGTCTAGTCTTCCTCCAAATTTCTTTTTTTTTTAATGGAAGAGTCCAAGGCTAATTATTCCTTGTGGATACCTATATCCTCTATGTCCTGCTATTATTCTCTTCCCATCTCAATGACTCAATTTTTGGGAACTTTCCACAACATTTACCGATGCAGTGTGATGTCATTTCCAGAACAACTATGCTCTGGGTTTGCGCATAGCACCTTAAAATGCCAATGAATGAAAGTAATAAAGATGTAACAGGAGCTCGGATGCGATACAAATTGCAACGAGACAGGCTCACTCTCCTGCTTCTGTCAAAGTCCAGGCTTAATAATGAATGGGAGCATCTGCCAATCAGCAGGAGGTCAGAGCACCAGCTGTCACAGCAATGAACAGTTCTTCCCTAATAGAATTCAACATTTAACAGAAAAGTCACATGCAGGCTCTCTCGCAAACATTTCGCAAAACATTTCCAAAACACGTGTGCTATTTATGTACAAATAGGGCAATCAGTGGTGCAGTTGGTAGACCTGCCACTTCACGGCACTAGAGACTCGGGTTCGATCCTGACCTCAGATCCTGCTCTTGTGGAGTTTGCTTGTTCTCCTTGTCACTGCATGGGTTTCCTCCGGGTGCTCCGGTTTCCTCCCACATCCCAAAGACGTGCAGGTTTGTAGGTTAACTGACCTCTGTAAATTGCCCCAAATGTGTAGTGAGCGGATGAAAAAATTGGGAATATAATTGGGAAAAATTGGGAAAAATAACAGAACTAGTGGTTGGCATGGGCTCAATGTGACAAAGGGCATGTTTCCATGTTTGAAAATATTTATCTGGGGAAGGGGGAGGTGACCTTCAACATTTTTCACACAAAGTTGAAGTGAAACTGAAATTTATAAATGGGTGGACATACGTTTAAGGTGAGAGGGTAAAAATTTAATAGGAATCTGAGGGGCAACTTTTTCACACACAGGGTGGAAGGAGCTGCCAGAGAGGGTAGTATTATCACATAATTGAAAGGACATTTCATCAGGTACATGGATAGGAAAGGTTTAGGTCATAAGGAATAGGAGTAGAATTAGGCCATTCAACCCATCAAGACTACTCCGCCATTCAATCATGGCTGATCGATCTCTCCCTCCTAGCCTCATTCTCCTGCCTTCTCCCCATAACCTCTGACACCTGTACTAATGAAGAATCCATCTATCATTGCCTTAAAAATATCCACTGACTTGGCCTCCACAGCCTTCTGTGGCAAAGAATTCCACAGTTTCACCACCACCTGATTAAAGAAATTTCTCCCCATCTCCTTCCTAATAGAACGTCCTTAAATTCTGAGGCTATAACCTCTAGTCCTAGACTCTCCCACTAGTGGAAACTCTCTCCACATCCACTCTATTCATGCCTTTCACTATTCTGTATTTAATTAGGCCCCCTCTCATTCTTCTAAATTCCAGCGAGTACAGGCCCAGTGCCGACAAACACTCATCATAGATTAGCCTACGCATTCCTGCGATGATTTTTGTAAACCTCCTCTGGACCCTCACCAGAGCCAGCATATTCTTCCTCAGATCTGATGCCCAAAATTGCTCACTATATTCCAAATGCGGCCTTACCAGCGCCTCATAAAGCCTCAACATTACATCCCTGTTTTTGTACACAAGCCCTCTTGAAATAAATGCTAGCATTGAATTTGCTTTCTTTACTAACGATTCGACTTGCAGATTAACTTTGTGGGAATCCTGCACAGCACTCCCAAGTCCCTTTGCACCTCCGATTTCTGGATTCTCAACCCATTTAGAAATAGTCTACACCTTTATTTCTACTGCCAAAATGCATGCCTCCACACTTTGCAGCACTAGATGCCATCTGCCATTTCTCTGCCCACTCTCCCAACCTGACTAAGTCCTTCTGCAGAGTCCCTGCTTTCTCTACACTACCTGCCCCTCCACCTATTTTCGTATCATTCGCAAACTTTGCCACAAAGCCTTCAATCCCCTTGAATAAATCATTAATATACGACCTGAAGAGCAGCGGCCCCAGCACCGACCCTTGCGCAACTCCACTAGTCACTGGCAGGCGACAAGGAAAAGCCTCCTTTATTGCCAATCTTTATCTTCTGCCATCCAGCCAACCTGCGAGGTTTAGAGGCCAAATGCAAGCAGGTGGGACTAATTTAGATGACGCATCATGGTTGGCGTAGGCAAGTTGGGCCGAAGGGCCTGTTTCCATGCTGGGTGACTCTATGAATCTCCTACTACCAGTAATGAAGCCAGCACCAACCTGATTTGGCATCTCTGAATTGCTGGAATGACTAGAGGCACATCCATGCCTTCAGGCAGGGAGCTAGAATAATAGAGCTGTATTTTGAGATGATTTTGTCCTGATCTGCTGCTACCCACCACTTGGAGAAAACCAGATCAGACACAGCTATGTCGGCTATAAATATGATTGTTACCTCAACAGTTGGAAGACATCTGCTTGTGTGCAACAGAAAAAAACACATGCAAACAGAGTTCCAAGGGCAGTGTGGCCATTAGAATGATGAAAGCCCTGGTATTCTTCTGCCTCTGGCTCCTTCCCAGTCAGCATACAATACAAGTGTAGCAGGAACCAATTTGCTCGCAGCTGGTACGTCAGGCAGCTGACTAATGCTTTCTGGAGGAAGGCCAAGACTAAGCTTCTCTTTCCTGACAACAGCAATAATGAGGCCAATCAATTAAACATGACAACAGTCATCCTGGAGTACAAACGCGAGTGCACATGCACCCATGTAGCCAACCAAGAACTGTCCAATCCTTTAAGAATTGTATATGTTTCTATAAGATACCCTTTCATCCTTCTAAATTCCAGTGAATACAAGATCATTTTAACCCATTCTTTCATCGTGTGTCAGTCCCGCCATACTGGGAATTAACCTGGTGAACCTACCCTTCACTTTCTCAATAGCAATAATGTCCTTCCTCAGATTAGGAGACCAAAATTACACACAATACTCCAGGTGCGGTCCCACCTGGGCCCTGTACAACTGCAGTAGGACCTTCTTGCACCTAAACTCAAATCCTCTCGCAATTAAGGCCAGCATGCCGTTAGCTTTCTTCACTGCCTGCTGTACCTGCATGCTTACTTTCAGTGACTGATGTACCAGCACACCCAGGTCTCGTTGCCCCTCCCCTTTTCCTAATCTGACACCATTCAGATAATAATCTGCCATGCATCTGCCTATTCACCCAACCTATCCAAGTCATCCTGCAGGCTCATAGCATCCTCCTTGCAGCTCACACTGCCACCCAACTTGGTAGCATCCGCAAACTTGGGGATGTCACATTTAATTCTCTCATCTAAATCGTTAATATATATCATAAATAACTGGGGTCCCAGAACCGAGCCTTGTGGCACCCCGCTAGTCACTGCCTGCCATTCTGGAAAGGACCCGTTAATTCTTACTCTTTGCGTCCTGTCTGCCAACCAGTTCTCTATCCATGTCAATACCCTACCCCCCCCCCCCCCCCCCCCCCCCTCCCCTGCACCATGTGCTCTAATTTTTCACACAAATCTCTTGTGTGAGCCTTGTAGAGGCTTTTTGAAAGTCCAGATACACCACATCCACTGGCTCTTCCTTAATCATTCTATTTGCTACATCCTCACAAATTCCAGAAAATTAGTCAAGTATGATTTCCCCTTCATCAATCCATGCTGACATTGCACGATCCTGTCACTGCTTTCCAAATGCGCTGATATAACAGCTTTAATAATCGACTCAAGCATCTTCCCCACTACCAATGCAACGTTAACTGGTCTATAATTCCCTGTTTCCTCTCTCCTTCCTTTCTCCGGCAATTGGTGTCTATCTTTGGTGTAAACCAGCATCTACAGTTTCTTCCTACACACAGCCCAAGGGGGCAGGGGCAAATAGATGTCCAAGTAAGAAGGGGGCCAGCTGTTTATTGGGGCATTGCTGAAAGCAGAACAGTGGGCAACTGGTGGCCCGGCTTTTCTGGAACAACCTCAAAATATTGAGCCATTGCAGCTCAGGGGAATTCAGTCAGTTCCATGGTTTAGAACTCAGAGACATAACAGATCTAAACAAAGTGCTGGAGGAACTCAGCGGGTCAAGCAGCATCCAGGGAGCGAATGCCGTTGTTTTGCATTGGGACCCTCTTGGAGTCTGAAGACGTGTCCTCACCAGAAACGTCATCTGATCATTCCCATCACACATGCTTCCTGACCCACTGAGTTCCAATAGTTAGTTTTGTTCATGATTCCAGCATCTGCAGTTTCGTCTGTCAGCATAACTGAGCAGCCAGCTGATAATGTTTAGGACGGAACTGTAGATGCTGGTTTAAACCGAAGATAGACACAAAAAGCTGGAGTAACTCTGGAGAGAAGGAATGGGTCACATTTCATGGCAGTGGAGGCCAAATCACCGGATGGATTTAAGAGAGAGTTAGATAGAGCTGTAGGGGCTAGTGGAACCAAGGGATATGGGGAGAAGGCAAACACGGGTTATTGATTGGGGACGATCAGCCATGATCATAATGAATGGCGGTGCTGGCTCGAAGGGCCGAATGGCCTCCTCCTGCACCTATTTTCTATGTTTCTATTTCTGGTTGAGACCGTTCTTTAGACTGGTTAGGTATAAGAGAAAGGAGAGATATAGACGATGATGTAGAGAGATAAAGAACAATGAATAAAAGATATGCAAAAAAGTAATGATGATAAAGGGAACAGGCCATTGTTTGCTGTTTGTTGGGTGAAAACGAGAAGCTGGTGCGACTTGGGTGGGAGAGGGATAGAGAGAGAGGGAATGCCGAGGCTATCTAAAGTGAGAGAAATCAATATTCATACCATTGGGCTGTAAGCTGCCCAAGCCATTGTCAGAGTGAGGCTTAATGCAAATTGGAGGAACAGTATCTCATATTTTGCTTGGGCAGTTTAGAGCCCAGTGGTATGAATATTGATTTCTCTCACTTCAGACAGGTAAGAGGAATCAAAGGTAATCAAATGGAATGAGATGGCAAATGAGAAATATTCAGAGGGATTTTGTTCCAGTGCATGAATCACAAAATGTTAGAGGGCATGTTCAACAGTTACTTAAGGCGGAAAATTACTCTTTGGCCTTAATTGCAAAGGGGTTGCAGATTCAGAAAAGGGAAGTTGGGTTGGAGAGGCCACACCTAGAAACTGTGCACAGTTTTTTTCTCTCTGTGTAAAATAAGGATATGGTAATATAACAAGCAGTCCAAAGGATTATTACCCAGGATAATCCCTGGGATCAGAGGGTTGTGCTATCAAGAGAGGATGGACTGTTTGGGTCTGCATTCCTTGATGTTTACAAGAATGAGAGATGACTATATTCAAGTATGCATGATCCTAACGGGGCTTGTTGGTAGATGTTGAGATGTCTTCACCAGTAGGAGAGTCATGAACAAGGCGACACAACGACAAGAGGGGCCGGTCAATTATAATTATGGTGCATAGAGATTCCTTCTCTCAGAGGGTTGTGAATCTCTGGAATTCTCTGCTCCTGAGAGTGGCAGAGGCCAGGTCATAAGATATATTGAAGGTCAGAGATAAATAAATATTTGAAAGATCGAGGAATTGAGGGCAATGGGGAACTGGCACAGATGTGAGGTGTTGCATTTTGGGATGTCTAACAAGAACATGACCTACACGGTGAATGGTAGTCCTCTAGGGAGTGTTGTAGAGCAGAGGGATATAGGAGTGAAGGTACATGGTTCCTTGAAGCTCGAGTCACAGGTAGATAAGGTGGTCAAAAAGGCTTTTGGCACATTGGTCTTCATCAGAGTATTGAGTATAGACTTTGAGAGGTAATGTTGCAGGTGTGTAAGACGTTGGTGAGACCACATTTAGAGTATTGTGCTCAGTTCTGGACACCATTTCATAGGAAAGGTATTGTCAAGCTTGAAAGGGTTCAGAGAAGATTTATGAGGATGTTGCCAGGACTAGAGGGTCTGAGCTATAGGGAGAGGTTGAGTAGGCTGGGTCTCTATTCCTTGGAGCGCGGGAGGATAAGGGGTGTATAAGGGGTGTATAGAGGTGTATAAAATCATGAGGGGAATAAAATGGGTAGATGCATAGAATCTCTTGCCCATAGTAGGGGAATCGAGGACCAGAGGTCGGGAAAAGATTTAATAGAAATCCTAGGGGTAACTTTTTCACATAAATGGTGGTTGGTGGGTGTATGGAACAAGCTGCCAGAGGAGGTAGTTAAGGCTGGGACTATCCCAACGTTTAAGAAACAGTTAGATAAGTACATGGATAGGACAGGTTTGGAGGGATTTGCACCAAGCAGGTGGGATTAGTGTAGCTGGGACATGTTGGCCGGTGTGGGCAAGTTGGGCCAAAGGGCATATTTCCACACTGTATCACTCTATGACTCTATGTCTATGTGTTGAGGCCAGCATAGATCAACCATGATCACATTGAGCGGCAGGGAAGGCTTGAGGTGCTGAGTGACCTACTCCTGCTCCTATTTTGTGATATTTTGTACAAAATGATGTTTAGCTCATTGCCCTATCCTGTTCATTGGTTTGCTGAATCGGCTTTGATTTTTCTTCTAAAGACAGTATAAACAACTTTCTTCTGCACTGGATTATTCAGTGATCCTATAAGCCTCTGTATCAGTAGCTTTCGGTGCACATCATCATTCTCCAAATGGATTCAATTCTATGTAAATAAAACGTTTTAACTCTGGAAAATTCATAGTAGGTTTTCTCATTTCCTATCATTAATTGGAGCGAGAAAAAAAGCCAGCTGGATGGAAAAATACAGCTATGTGCTTCTTGCACCATCACCTTTGAAAAGTCACTTCCATCTTTAAACCATTGTTAAACCAAAGCTCCCCAGTTGCTGTCAGATGGTGTTTATGAAATGTCACTTAGAGCCATTTGATTTCTTGTTATCAAGTCGTATGATCTTTTAGCTGCAGATGTGGGATAGAGAGGCTGGTATGAAGCCACACAAGTGGATGTGTGTGTGTGTGTGTGTGTGTGTGTGTGTGTGTGTGTCAAGTGGGAGGAACCAGTAAATGTTGGAGGCAAGTGATGGTTCAATCAAAATTGTATTGCTTGATAACATCAGCTCCGTAGTTGTCAGACTAAATATGGAAACATAGAAACATAGAAAAATAGGTGCAGGAGTAGGCCATTCGGCCTTTCGAGCCAGGACCGCCATTCAATACGATCATGGCTGATCATCTTAAATCAATACCACGTTCCTGCTTTTTTACCATATCCCTTGATTCATTTAGCCATAAGAGCTAAATCTAACTCTCTCTTGAAAACATCCAGTAAATTGGCCTTCACTGCCTTCTGTGGCAGAGAATTCCACAGATTCACAACTCTCCGGGTGAAAACGTTTTTCCTCATCTCAGTTCTAAATGGCCTACCCCTTATTTTTAAACTGTGACCCCTGGTTTTGGACTCCCCCAACATCGGGGACAGTTTTCCTGCATCTAGCTAGTGCAATCCTTTATGAATTGTCTGTTTTTATAAGATGCCCTCTCATCCTTTTAAATTCCAGTGAATACAAGCCCAGTCGGCCCATTCTTTCATCATATGTCAAACCCGCCATCCTGGGAATTAACTTGGTGAACCTACGCTGATCTTCCTCAATAGCAATAATGCCCTTCCTCAAATTAAGAGACCAAAATTGCACACGATATGCACTCAATATTAATACATGTGTTTACAACTATAAGGACAGCCCTTAATGGAAAGTTGGCCTTACTATTGTGTATTTACTTGGAGCATGGCTAATCCCAAATATCCCAGAAAGGTGAACAAAGCCTGAAATGTAAGCATAGAACATGGACAGTCACAATGGGCACAGGCCCATCAGCCACAATATTCTTGCCGAACATGATGCCAAATTAAACTAATCTCCTCTGCCTGCATGTGATTGTGATTACTCCATTCTCTGCATATCCATGTGTCTATCTAAAAGCCTCTTAAATGCCACTATCGTATCTGCCTCCATCACCATCCTTTTCAATGCCTTCCATGCAATGTGTAAAACAAAATTAGCCACCCACGTCTCCTTTAAACCTTGACCCTCTCATCTTAAAACTATGCACTCCACTCTTTACCTTTTCCACTCTGGGAAGAAAGGTTGTGACTGTCTCCCTTATCTATGCCTCTCATAATCTTATATACTTTGACTAGATCTCCCATCAGCCTATGATGCTCCAGGTAAATCAATCCAAGTTGGTCCAACCTATTCTTGTTGCTAATACCCACTAATTCAATCAGCATTTTGTAAACCTCTTCTGCACCCTCTCCAAGGCCTCCACATCATCCCTCTAATGGGGTGACCAGAATTGCATGCAATACACATGCAGTCAATCTACGTCGAATATTGAACGTTGAAGGGGTAGCACGGTGGTGCAGCAGTAGAGTTGCTGCCTTATTGCACCAGAGATCTGGTGCTGTCTGTATGAAGCTTGCATGTTCTCCCTGTGACCTGCGTGGGTTTTCTCCGGGTGCTCTGGTTTCCTCCAACACTTCAAAGATGTGCAGGTTCGTAGGCTAATTAGCTTGGTAAAATGGTAAATTACCCCTAGTGTGTGTAGGATAGTGTAAAGCCTGTAGGACAGTGGGCCTGTAACCACACTGTATCTCTAAACTAAAATTCACATACATACTCATGGAATCATCTTGTTCTCAACCTGCAGCACTGCAAATGTTGCCATTTATTCGACCACGAGTTGGATACTGACTGTTACGTTGTCAGTTATCTTACTGGCAAATCCAGTGTCAGCTGCTATGTAATCATCATTACCTAATTACCAGGAATTGTCCCCTTGCTCAGCAAAGAACTTTATTTCAACTTCAATAGGCATTTAAGGACATTCTTCACATATGTAATTAAAATAACACCCAAATAGTATTGTTACATTTCGATCTTAAGTTTAGTAAGCAAGTAAATGAATTGGTTTGGCAAGTAAATAAACTCCTTTCATAGCTCAACCCAAATATTAATTTGACAGCAAAATAAACAGCACAATATGCAATAATAAAATCTGGAGGTTCTCCTCTCTTGAAAAGGTTGTAATCCGAACACTTATCCAGTTAAGTTGCCCTTTGTTGTTCTGCAATACTTTAATGGGTCATTTCATTGTAAGCCATTCACATGAGTGCTGCACAAATTAAACACAACTTCTCGTTCAAGGCGATTCAAACTGCTTCATCTGAGAGCATTTTGTAAACCAATTTAAATCACTTCCTTTTGTGGCTTTTGTCAATCTTGGCTTAATTGTGGGGAATGGCTAACCTCTGAATACATCATTTATTCCTTTAAACATCCAAGAAGTAGCTTTTTAAGTTAAAGTTCACATGATGTAGAATTCAATGTAACCTGCTTAAGTGCATTTCAATTATCATTGTATATCTTCTACAGTTAAAGTAATATCAACCTTTCAGCTCAAAAACGTCCCTGGAAAAAATTTCCATTAAAGCTCAGCTATCACATCTGACTGACTGATTGACTACAGTGCCTGTTGTTGGCCTGACCACGGGTTTTGGCAGCAAAGGCATCCACTCTGGGTGGTGGACAGCGTAGAAGCCAAGCATGGCAGGCACCCAGGGAACCAAAAATGAACACAATTTTTTTTTAGTGTTTAGAGATACAGGCGGAAACAGGCCACTGAGACTGCACCGACCGGCAATCCCCATTAGACTAGCACACATGAGGGACAATTCACCATTTTTACCGAAGCCTACAAACCTGGACATTTTTGGAGTGTGGGAAGAAACCAGTGTTCCTGGAGAAAACCCACGTGGTCATGGGGAGAACATACAAATCCCATACAAATCACCTGCAGTCAGCATCGAACCCTGGTGTCTGTTGCTGTAAGGCAGCAACCCTTCCACTGCGTAAGCATGCCACCCCAAACTAATGTTTATCTGGGACTCTTTCACCCCACACTAAATTTGCTAGCTCTTCTCGGTCACCCACCTTTGTCTTTTAAACCCCTTAACTTTGTGCTTCTTTTGTAGCCTCTTTCCACATCATCTTAGGGCATATTATCCCTCAGTTTAGCAAACCCTCTCAGCCTTTGGTTTTTGGATCGTTCACTTTATCACTGCTGGCAAAGCCTTTCAGATCTCATAACCACGCATCTGGCAATCCCCTCTTTCATGCACATCGCTAACACTTTTCCAAGACTTAAATGTACATCTACCTCTCCTAAGACTCGTTGCCTCCGCTTTTATTGTCTATCTTCATCCCACTATTCAAAGTAAAATTTGTAACATTTTCTTTTAAGAGGTGCACTACATTATGGAACATATGTTGTTGCTGTGTTCAGACATTAGTCCTAGTGTTCGTCATTTATCTTATATAGGCCCACCGCCGATTTTCCGACAGAAGACTCATCCCATTATCTTGCATCATTGTCATCACATTATCTTATAAATAAGATCATCCCATTATCATCATTGGCCTCTCCTACATCCCAATCACCTCTCCCTAACTACTGTGGTATCTGCCCACTGGGTCTATCTATAATTTAACAGGCCACGAAGCAAAGCTTTTCACTGTACCTCGGTACACGTGACAGTAAGCTAAACTAACCAAAAATGGCAAACAAAGAAGCAAGTTAAGTGATACTTCAGAGCAGTTTGTCATATTAAGGCATAGAAAACCACAAACCTGTAACATAACATGTCATTTAAAACCAATGATGCCTGCACAATTTAAACTTTATCTTCTTTTATTTATTTTGGTGATATTTGCTATGAAATGCCATTTACCATGGCCAAGCTGGTGACTTTTAGATCTGAAACGATGAACTTGGACAGCTAACAGCTCCAACATGTCTCCATCTGACAGGGAGACAAACCCAGCAATCAGGCTGATTTCCAGCCGAGGGGTCCATTGGAAAAAGACAGAATCAAAGCACCGCAGCACACAAGAAAACCCCGATTGCCCTGGATTCTTAGCGGGATCTGCTCCCCCAGCCATCCCAGTAAAAATCTTGCCAATTAAGACAGAGATAGATAGATTAGTACAGGTGTCAGAGTTTATTGGTAGAAGGCAGGAGAATGCGGTTAGGAGGGAGAGATAGATTAGCCATGATAAAATGGCGGAGCAGACTTGATGGGCCGAATGGTCTAATTCTACTCCTATTCGTTTTGGACATCTGGTGGCGCTGTTGCTAGCTGCCTCCGCCCATGGTCTGGCTGTGTTTTTTTTTTAATTTTGCTATGTTTAGAGTGTTTTTTTTGTTTTTTAGGAGGTTTTTTCAGTATTTTATGTGGGGGGAAGTGGGTAGGGTAAGGGGGAAACCGTCCTTCAGTCGCTTGCTGAGTCGCATCCTCGCCCCCCCCCCCCCCCCCCCCCCCCCCGCAGCCTACCAGCTGGATTGGTGCAACTTTACTGCCGGGACCGGACCAGAGCTTCGGCAGCGGCGGCAAGGCGCTGGAAACATCACGGAGCAGGCGAGGCCTTCCTGGGATCTCCGCTTGGAGCTCCGGAGTGCTGGGCCGCTGCTGCAACATTGCGGAGCTGTGGGTGCGGAGCTCCCAACGCGGGCGGTGCTGACTTTAACATCGCGGAGTCCTGGGAGCCTTTGCCGGGGGTCGCCGACGCGAATCTCCGCCCAGCGCGGTCTGTGGACATCGGGAGCCACGGACTCCGGTGGAAGGTGGCCGACGAGACGTTCCCGGTGAGAGGGCCTGAACATTGGGCCACCCGTAGCGGTGACTACGGGGTGCTCGGGAGGCCCCGACCACGGGTGAACATTGGGGAACATCGGCGAGGAGGTTGACTGGACTTTGGTTCCTTCCCTCACAGTGGGGAAATTTGGTGCTGCTGTGGGATGTTTGTGTGTGGACTACTGTGTTCTGTGTTTTGTGTTTTTTTTTATTTTATTTTTTTTGTATGACTGTAAGGGAAAAATAATTTTGTTGTCTCTTCATTGAAGACAATGACAATAAATGAAATCAAATCAAATCAAATCAAATTCCTTATGACTTTATTAGGATGTCTGAAAAAATGTTATCAGCATCCCATTTTTAGTTCTTCTGTAAAAACGATTTTGCAATTCAATTAATTTTGTTGGAAAATCCGATCCCTAAACAGGACGCGTAGTCACTGTCACACAAGGACTTTGGAGAAGAATTGTGTGGACCTAGCCCAGTCCATCACACAGATCAGACTCCCCACCTTTGATTCCGTCTGTTCTGCACCTCACGCTGTCTCAGGAAAACAGCCAACATAATCATTCCCTTTTCACCTCACTCCTGTCAGGCTGAAGTTACAAATGCTTGAAGGCATGTACAGGTCATCAGGAACAGCTTCTTCCCCCCTAGTGTCAGAGTTATGAATGGCGCATCCACAAGACATGGTTTTTGTTCCAGTCTCTCAAATACTTTATTGTGGACATTGGACTTTTTCTCTGGAACTGTGATGTTACAATGCCTAAAAATTGTATTCTGCACTCTGGTATTTTTCCCTTTGCTCCGCCTGAAGTACTTGTGCATGGCTTGATTGTACTCGTATCGTATGAGCTGATGTAATTGGAAATCACGCAAACAAAAGCTTTTCATTATATCTCTGTACATGTGACAATAATAAACAACACCAAACCAAACCACCCCTCCATGAACCACAAAGAAAGTGTATTTCTCTCTCCATTAAATTCATCTTTCAAGAGGTATAGAAGTGCGAAAACGCACACCTCCAGATTCAGGGTCATTTTCTTCCCAGCCATTATCAGGCAACTGAACCATTCTATCACAACTAGAGAGTGGACCTGAACTAAGTGTAGTCAATGCCTACTATGTTCTGTGTGCTGAAGCAAAGCAAGAATTTCCTTGTCCTATCAGGGACACATGACAATAAACTCACTTGAACTTGAACTTGAACTGCTATCTCCTCATTGGAGACCCACAATCTAACTTAAATCAGACATTACTGGACTTTAACTTGCACTAAACATTATTCTCTATCATGTATCTGTACACAATAGATGGCTCGATTGTAATTATTTATAGATTTTCCACTCACTGGTTCGACACAACAAAAGCTTGTCACTGTACCTCGGTACACATGACAATAAACTAAACAGAAACTAAAACTAAAACTACCTGCTGCCAACAGTGGCCAGCTCCTCTATCATCCTCTGCCGTTGTTTGAAGGAGCAAAGCTCAGTCTAATTTTCACCTCTCATGAGTAAAAAGGACCACACATTTCAGTGGCTCTAATGAAGGCCTGAAAGTTGTGAGTTGATTGAATCTGTCTCCTCTCACACACTGAACAGGTGTTAGTGCCCCAAAACTCAACCATAACCCACTCATTCATCCACCTCTCTCCCCAACCCCTGTTTAGTTTTCATAACTGAAGGCAAGTGGCAATTAATAGCGAGGAACAATGATTAAACAAAAAAAAAAAATACAAACACTATTTGGCGCATTTTATGTTCAGAGGTTTGCAATGAATAATGCAAGCCACCATTGGCCCATTTCTTTCTGCAAGCTCTTTAGTTTAAAGGAACAAGGATATTTCACAGACACCTTTTAAACCATGAATAATTTCATGTGGTGAGAATTATGTTCCCAAACTGGAACTGAAGTGAAGTCAGACATTGCAATTTTTCAGCTTTGGAAAAGCTGTTAAATTTAACGACTGAAACATTTCTGATGCGATCATTTTGTTTAGGATTTCAATCTAAAGGAAAATAACTTAAAATTACCAAAGTCACTTGGGGTTTAATCCACTGGTGAAATTGCAGGGTGGTGCACATTTACACTACTCTTTGGCACTAATCCAGCTTTCTGAGGCACTGCACAACTTTGTCTGGGCTCTTTGTCTGTGATCTTTATTTGCTGTCTCTGGTTATCTTCCCGACTCAGTACTGTCTCAGACATCAGAAAGGCACACGAGTGAACTAAATCTACCAACTTCAAAATTAAATACTTCCACAGCAGAACATAAAGTGCTGGAGTAACTCAACGGGTCTGGCAGCATCTCTGGAGGACATGGATAGGTAACGTTTCAGGTCTGGACCCTTCTTCAGTCTGATTGTATTAGGAGAGGGAAAGCAGGAAATGCGGTGGAGACTGGACAAAGCCTGGCAAATGATAGTTGGAATGTGTAGGAAGGAACTGCAATGCTGGTTTAAACCAAAGATAGACACAAAAAGCTGGAGTAGCTCAGCGGGCAGCGTCTCTGGAGAGAAGGAATGGGTGACGTTTCGGGTCGAGACCTGAAGAATGGTCTCGACCCGAAATGTTACCTATTTCTTCTCTCCAGACATGCTGCCGTTGAGGTACACCAACCTTTTGTCTATAAATTATAGTTGGATACAGGTGAGGTGAGGGGGGGGGGGGGGTGCGATTGGCAGATGGGTAGGCAAAGGCTAGAGGTGAAAAGGGAGACAGGGGGAAACAGAGGGGGAGAAAAGAGGTATTGATGAGGACTGAAGAGGTTTGGGAGAGGACTTAAATGATGTCAAACGGGAGAATGTAGATTGAAAGTAATGGTGAGGGGGAGAGGGAGAGGGGAGTGGGATAATGAATGTGCACTGTTTACAGCCCACATACACAAATGTTGATCAAATATTTAGTCTCTGAATATACCATGAGAGAACAACATGCTCTGTAAATACATCTGTAGTGAGGAGAAATGGGTCTTCTCCGTGGATTGTCACCTTGTCGTGGTGGAGAAGCTTGTATGGTCCTGAGATCCTGAGAGCAATGCCTTCTGGAGCTATGTTCCTGGTAGGGTCACCCATGGCGGTGAGGTCGAGGAGGAGGTCTCTGACAAAGAGCAATCCAACCAAGACTTCAATGGTGGAACAGGCGAATGATGATGGCTGACTTTAATGGAGTGTCACAACGGCTAGGAAGGCGGATGAAGGCTGCAGCAGAAAAGGGTCCCCGGTCGTCTTGAATTCCATGCCATTGGATTCTGACCCAGATCTGTCAAGGACCGTGTGGTGGCTGTTTGTGCACCAGTCTCCCCACGTTAAACAAAGTCACGCACCAGGCGTCCTCCATTTCGAGTGACCGCCGATGATGATGGATTGAGAAGAAAAAGTGTGATTGGGAGAGAGATGTGTATTTGCCAATGATGAGATGTGTTTTTGACTGTTCACAGGCTTGTAATGTCCACAATACAATCATAAATAATTTACCTGAATTCCATACCCAGAGTCTTTGGAAATACAAGCGGTCAGAAGTTAAAATAAAACTTGGAGACTTCAGCCAAGCAAGCAGAAGTTTCCCAATGGAACCCCACTCGGTGTCTGAAAGAAATGTTTGCTTACACATAACATTATATTTCAAAATACCACTAGCACTGCAACAAAAGAGATGCAAGTGAGACAGTTCTGAAGTTTGTATTTTCACACCCTGATTGTGTCTGAATAATTCATTTGGTAATTACCTTCCCACCTGAAGCCCTGAGGACCTGAAACTCAATTGAAACTATAAAAACGTTTTTTTTTATTCTTTGGAATGCAATTCAAATTTGTTATTTGTAACATAAAATTGGTGTCTATACCAGTTGTTTGTTATTAATAGAGGTGGGGAGAGTCAAAAGCCCTGCTTGTTCAAGGGGTCTCAAGAAGGGTATCTCCAAAGATGCTGCCTGCCTATCTTTGTGTCTATCCACTGCTTGTTCAAGTCAGGAGATGAAAGGAGAGTGTAAAACTGACTCTGACCAAAGGGAAAGCTGCTTTTATAGAAGTTAATGGAAACTATGATGTTTCAGGTGTGGAGGCAATGGAATGAGTGCAAGACAAGCTAATCAGTGAAAGAAGGTTATATTCAGAAAAGGGTGTTTGGTGAGTATACAGAAGTCATGCCTCATTGAATTATCGGTACAATGATCTCCTTTAGACTTTAGACACACAGGTCCTTCAGGCCACTGTCGGTGCCCATAGCGATCACCCCGTATAATAGCACTCTCCTACACATTAGAGACAATTTACAAATTTATCAAAGCCAATTGACGTACAAACCCACACGTCTTCGGAATGTGTAAGTTAAACCGGAGCACCTGGAGAAACTGGTCGGCGAGTACTCAATCTGTGGTCAGCGACCCATCATCTCTCTGCGAGAGAGCTCCTTGTTTAACACCTTGGCATGTCTTCCTATCATTAAAGGTGGTACACAAATACAAAGGTTTTTTTTGCCATTACCACCACAACCCCAGGAGCATGTCGTACGGTAATGTGATTTAGTTCCTTTTCTTGCACCATCTGTTCTTCTGGTTTCAAAGAGTGAGTTATCTATTCACTGAGTGAGGTAATAACATTTGTCCTGGAGATACAGGTTCTTGTTGGATTCCTTAAATTAATTTGGCATTAAACAGGGGGTTATGGGGAGCGAATGGGGGTGGGGGAGAGGTTTATCTCAACATTTGAAACTGAAATCAATGAGCAAATCCTGAAGCTGTTAGATATCTGACAAAACAGAAACAGCAAATGCTGACAAAAATCAGGTCAAGCAACATGTCTGGACAGAGATACAAACTTAACATTCATTTTAAACTGAACTCTCATTTTATCATAAAAGCATAAAAGGATAATATACCAAATCACTTCAACACTTCCAAAATTTCTAATTAATTAACAATATTGTAAGGTCCACGATAGTTCAGTCTACATAGAAATTCTCAGAAAGTGTAAAATTTTGATGGCTGATCCCAGAATCTCAGCTCAGACACTGAAGAATAAATTAGGCAGCCTACTCGACATTATGTCCAAATTAGCATGGTATTACATTTTCATTATCACGGCCTAGTTTGTCAAACAGCCATTCTACCAATGTCTATAGAGATACTGCAGAAAGAATCCCGAGTGGTTGTATCAGGACCTGGGAAAACAATTCCAAAGCACAGGAACGTAAGAGACTGAAGAGAATTGTGGACTCAGCCTAGTCCATCATGAGCACAGCCCTCCCCACCATTGAAAGCATCTGCATGAGACACCGTCACAATAAAGCAGCAGCTTTCTTCAAGGATCTGAATCATCCTGGCCATGCCCTCTTCTCACTGCTACCATTGGGCAGGTGGCTCAGAAGCTTGAAGACCCACACCACCAAGTTCAAGAACATCTACCTTCCAACAATCATCAGCATCTTGAACCAACTTGCTCAACCTTGAAGTCAGAACACCACTGATTACCTTCTGCGCTGCCATAGCCTTGTCTTCTACTTGTATTTGTGCCTTCGATGTTGCAAGCAAGATTTATTGTACCTGTACCTCATTGTTGTATTGCCCGGCGGCAATCGGGGAGGAGGTAGGTGAGGCTGTCGATGAGGGCAGTAGTCATCTAGGTCGATTGTTGAGGGTGCTGGTGGTCGAGGGAACAATGGAGAACCCGATGTGGGGGGACAGCCGTGTGGGGAAGGAGGAGGACAAAGGAAGACCCTATGTGGGGAACTGCCATGAGGGAAGAGGGAGGATGGGGGGGGGGGGGGGGGGGGGGGGGGGGGGCGGGTGATAGGGGAAAACAAGGGTGGACCTGGCACGGGATACTTTGGAACTTCGTCAGCGCTCTTTATGTGGAGACTATTGCATACCTTGGGCATGCAAGCAAATAATTTCACTGTGACTTGTCACAAGTGACAATAAAGTATTCAATTCAATTCAATATGACCAAAAAATTTTTGACTTAACTCAATAAAGCTCCACGTTAGTCATATTGCTGAACTAACATACCCACGAAGAATGTGATCCAATTTATTTTGACTTCACCATTTATCAAATAGTAGGAAGATGCACGAATCAGTCCATCCAAGTACTCGTCATGTGTGTTCAATGCCCATCTGCATTCACCAGGATTAGACGATGTGAGATGAGTCACTCAAGCTCAATTTCTCACATCTCTGGAGTCGGTCGGCAAGGTACAGCAAAGACCTCATCAGCAAAGTGGTCTCAGCTGTGTGGTGCCTTGGCTCTCCCAAACATCCTGATTCACCCTAAAAGCAGGCAAAGAGAGGGCAGAGTTCTGCGCATGTTCAAAACTTTGTAAATATTTTAGTTTTAGTTTGGTTTAGAGATACAGCATGGAACCAGGTCCTTCAGCTCACCGAGTCCACACTGACCTGCAATCCCCATACACTAGCACTATCCTACACACTAGGAACAATTTATAATTTTTACCAACCCCATTTAACCTACAAACCTGTACATTTTTGGAGTGTGGGAAGAATCTGCAGCGGTCAGGAAAACCCACGCAGTCACAGGAAAACGTACAAACTCTGTACAGACAGCACCCATCGTCAGGGTTGAACCTGGGTCTCTGATGCTGTAAGAAAGCAACACCACCACTGTTCCGCCCCACCTGAGACACAGACATTTATAAACAATTAAAATTGTTTTGAACAATTAAAGGGTACTTCATTTTTTTGAATATTATAATAAACAATTAAAAGTGCCAAGAAATAATTGAAAACAAAATGAAATAGATTTACCTGACAAAGCACCAGAGAAGCATATACTCCAACTTAATACCGGGATATCCAAGCATTGAAATCTACATGGAGTCCAGTGATAGGAGTTAGTGACAGATATGCCTACATCCGTCAGTCTGAATGTCCTTAGTTTATAATAGATCCATGCATGCCCATGAATTAATTACCTGGTAACGGCTGAACATTGGCATTACTCTTCATAACCATTGGTCACAGCCAGTTCAATTCTGCTATTAAATATAACCTGGGCAAAATCAGATGCAAATCTGACGAAAAGTCAGGGAATTTTTAATCATGCGCAAATAACATGCAAAATCATTTCCTCTTAACTCTGCAAATCATTCAAAATTCAATTCTCCCATACAGCCATCCCCACCATACTGTTCACATTCCCACAGTTGTTACAGAAATTAAAGTATAATCCCATAGATAACAAGCACTGCAGATTGAAACTCTATCTGCCTGTCTTGATATAAAACACTTCTATTTAGTGGCTTGCAAAAGTTTTCATACCCCTTGAACTTTTCCACATTTTGTCACGTTACAACCACAAACGTAAATGTATTTTATTGGGATTTTATGTGATAGACCAACACAAAGTGGTGCATAATTGTGAAGTGGAAGGAAAATGATACATGGTTTTCAAATTTTTTTACAAATAAAAAACTGAAAAGTGTGGCGTGCAAAAGTATTCAGCCCCCCTGAGTCAATACTTTGTAGAACCACCTTTCGCTGCAATTACATCTGCAAGTCTTTTGGGGGTATGTCTCTACCAGCTTTGCACATCTAGAGACTGAAATGTTTGCCCATTCTTCTTTGCAAAACAGCTCAAGCTCAGTCAGATTGGATGGAGAGCGTCTTTGAACAGCAATTTTCAAGTCTTGCCAGAGATTCTCATTTGGATTTAGGTCTGGAATTTGACTGGGCCATTCTAACACATGAATATGCTTTGATCTAAACCATTCCATTATAGCTCTGGCTGTATGTTTAGGGTCGTTGTCCTGCTGGAAGGTGAACCTCCGCCCCAGTCTCAAGTCTTTTGCAGACTCTAACAGGTTTTCTTCCAAGATTGCCCTGTATTTGGCTCCATTCATCTTCCCATCAACTCTGACCAGCTTCCCTGTCCCTGCTGAAGAAAAGCATCCCCACAGCATGATGTTGCCACCACCATGTTTCACAGTGGGGATGGTGTGTTCAGGGTGATGTGCAGTGTTAGTTTTCCGCAACATATAGCGTTTTGCATTTAGGCCAAAAACTTCAATTTTGGTCTCATCTGACCAGAGCACCTTCCTCCACATGTTTGCTGTGTCCCCCACATGGCTTGTGGCAAACTGCAAACGGGACTTTTATGGCTTTTTTTCAACAATGGCTTTCTTCTTGCCACTCTTCCATAAAGGCCCGATTTGTGGAGTGCACAACGAATAGTTGTCCTGTTGACAGATTCTCCCACCTGAGCTGTGGATCTCTGCAGCTCCTCCAGAGTTACCATGGGCCACTTGGCTGCTTCTCTGATCAATGCTCTCCTTGCCTGGCCTGTCAGTTTAGGTGGACGGCCATGTCTTGGTAGGTTTGCAGTTGTGCCATACCATTTTCGGATGATGGATTGAACAGTGCTCCGTGAGATGTTCAAAGCTTGGGGTATTTTTTTATAACCTAACCCTGCTTTAAACTTCTCCACAACTTTATCCCTGACCTGTCTGTTGTGTTCCTTGGGCTTCATGATGCTGTTTGTTCACTAATGTTCTCTAACAAACCTCTGAGGCCTTCACAGAACAGCTGTATTTATACTGAGATTAGATTACACACAAGTGGAGTCTATTTACTAATTAGATGACTTCTGAAGGCAATTGGTTGCACTGGATTTTATTTAGGGGTATCAGAGTAAAGGGGGCTGAATACTTTTGCACGCCACACTTTTCAGTTTTTTATTTGTAAAAAAATTTGAAAACCATGTATCATTTTCCTTCCACTTCACAATTATGCGCCACTTTGTGTTGGTCTATCACATAAAATCCCAATAAAATACATTTACGTTTGTGGTTGTAAAGTGACAAAATGTGGAAAAGTTCAAGGGGTATGAATACTTTTGCAAGCCACTGTATATATAGGTAGTAAGGTTATATTGTTATATCAATCAAATCCAAAGGAAAACATAAAAAATGTGTTTTCACTTCTCTTGGTTCACAGGCACTAGAAGACATATTAAAATATAATTAATTCACATAATGGCTCCTACACCTACCTTTCTACAACAGTGAAACTAATAAATCGTTCAGCACATAGCCTTTGTAGATTATTAGATTATTAATGGATTTAATTCTGAGAATGTATTAAAATTGCTTATTTTGCTGATAACATTTTAGCTGCTTTAATAAATATGTTTCAGATTTAAAATCCAAATACAAAGATTACATTTCAGTGGAATCAAATTATATAAATAATTAGTTATGATTTTTGCATGGAGCAAAAAGCTGGATCAATATTTCTCAACTTAACCCCATGTGTTCTGTAACAAATCAGTTGGAGAGACCAGATATATTAATTGCAGAATTGCAACATAATGATAATACAAATCCAAAGACCATGAAGGGAATAAGATGGGATCATCTGGAGAAGGTGTTGTATTAAAGGCAAAGAGAAGAAGAAAATGTGCACAGTTTAAAAAATATGTGTCAGTTCAGCTTTTGCTTGGGGGATAATTTCAATTTCCACTCATAAAGCATTTCTCACGTTAAGGAATGTCTCAGAACTGCTCATAGAAATATACAAAATGATGAGAAGCATAGATAGAGTAGACAGTCAGAACCATTTTCCCAGAGGTGGCACAGTGACGCAGTGGTAGAGCTGCTGTCTCACAGTGCCAGAGCCCTGGGTTTGATCCTGACTACAGGTGCTATCTGTACAGAGTTTGTACGTTCTCTCTGTGACCGCGTGGGTTTTCTCTGCGTGATCTGTTTTCATCTCCAACGATATACAGATTTATAGGTTAATTGGCTTCAGTAAAAATTGTAAATTGTCCCTAGTGTTTAGTGTGTGCTCGTGTAACGGGGATCGCCGCTCGGTGCAGTCTCGATGGGTGGAAGGGCCTGTTGCACACTGTATCTCTAAAGTCTAAAGTAAAGTAAATGTCAATTAAAAGGGGGCATAGTTTTAAAGTCATAGATGGAGATTTTAAAGGTAAGTGGGACTAAGTGGGAGCCGTTGGGTCCCTGTCACATGGGAGGACTGGTCTCCCAACGCAATCCGTTCCCCCAACGCAATATTCCACCACTCACCCGTAGCCCCCAACTGCCCAGGCATGGCTCATTTCCCCTCATCCCCAGGCACTCCACCCCCCTCCTCTTCACCCTCCCTCTTCTTTCCTCTCTCCTCCTCCCTCCCCCAATCCCTCCCTCATTCCGTCCATAACTCCTCTCCCCTCCCTACCCCCCTCCTATCCCTCTATCCCCCCTCCTCACCTCCCCCTATCTCCCTTTACCTCCCCCACTGCCCTCTATTCCCCACTCCCCACCTCTCCCACTCCCCCCTCCTCTCCCTCTAGCCCCCTCACGCTCCCTCCTCACCTCCCCCACTTTCCCCTCCCTCTTCCTCCCAACCCCCTCTTCCCTCAATCCCCCCAGGTTCCCTCCTCACCTCCCCAGGATCCCGAGGTTGCCGCTCCTCTCCCTTCTTGTGTGTCCCGGAGGAGCATCAGACTTCAGCGCCCTCTGTGCCCATGCCTCGGGATCCCCAGCAGGAAGGCTGCACCAGCAGGCAGGCGGGATGCGCCGGCAGGAAAGTGGGCGCTAGCAGGGAGACGGGCCAAGCCAGCAGACAGGCAGGTGGGCCGCGCCGGCAGGAAGGTGGGCCAGGACCGGTGACTGACAGCTGAGGCGGCCAATCAGTGCGGCGATGGTGCCGGGAGGGGGCGTCGCTGTCCCGGCCGTGACTTACAGGAGAGGAGACCAATCTGCACATGCGCGGTTTTTAGGATTTTTAAACCTTAATAACTTTAAAAATACACTACTGAACGGAACAAATCTTGGTGCATTTGCAGCACAGGGCATACCGATTTTGCGCAAATGTAAAAACAGCGCAAACCAGAAGGTAACAAGGTCAGAGTTTTAGTTATGTATAGAAGATAGAAGATATGCAGAGAAAGTTTATATTTTACACACACAGAGTGGTGCCAGGGATGATGTGGATGCAAATATGAGGATGATAATGCTGTAGCATTTTTAAATAGGCACATGGATATGCAGGGAATGGAAGGATATGGATTACACAGAGGAGATTAGTTTAACTTGGCATCAATTTCCCACTTAAGAGGCACACTGATAAGATTTAGAGATATATTGCTGATTCTACATTGATGCCAAATCTAATTGATGCTAGTTTCATGAATGAAGAGGTAGACTGAATAACATTGAAAAGGAGGGTGAGAGCTGACAGTGCCAATAGTTCACAAAACCAGTTTTATGAGTCATTGATATAATGGTGAAAGCCTGCCCTCTGACAGTACACCGCATTTGTTATTCAAAGTGCCTAGAGAGTCATTTCAAGTTGTCACATGAATTAAGATCTGTATGATATAGTAAAACAATGAGATACGCACGAAAACACGCGATTGAAGAGGACAATTCTTCACTAATAGTTGAAAGTTCCCTTGAATGGGCTTAAAAGAGTAGAAAAATAAAAAGCCACTTGTAGAATTTGAGATTCTTCTCCTTGTGATAGCTTCATTCCATTGAGAGTAAGCAATCATAAAATAAATGTGAGATTATGATGGGATGAATTAATTTGGGTGGAAGCAAGGCTTATTTTGTCGCCCCTCCTCTCCCACTATTTCATTCTGTTTGTAAAAACACATAACATTCGGAGTAAGCTACCAGACCCTTCAAGACTGCCCCTCCATTAAGTAGGATCATGGTTGAACAATGCTGGCCACAATTTCTCTTCCACACCAGTTTCCCATTGCTCTCAATCTTATAAACATTTAGATGTAATTAAGGTGGAAATAGATAATGATCTGGCCTCCACCATCCTCGTGGACAGGGAATTCTAGCAATTCACTACCCTACGAGATGAGAAATTTCCACCCGTCACACATTTAAATAACAGGCCCCTATTGTGTAGTTATGTCCCCTTGTTTGTGTCTCTTCCACTGGTGATAGCATCCTAACATCTGCCCTATCAAGGCTTGTTTAGATCTTCTATGCTGGAACATCTCATCCATCATTCTTCCCAATGCCAAAGAATACCGACACAAACTAACTAGCCATTCACAGACAGTGTTATCATCGTCAAGGTCAACATCAAATGGCCAACTATAATTCTACAATCTTTGGACATTTTTCTTCAAGCTTAGTGACCTGTGCATTGCTGGCAAGTTCAGCATTTAACACATGTTCCTATTTGCTCTTGAGAAATGGTGGCAAGCTGACCTCCTTGAACTGCTGCAAGACTTCTGGAAATGTTTTGGACAGAGCGTTCCAGGACTTAGACTTATCATCAATGCAGGATCATTAATATATTTCCAAAGCCTATTAGGAGGGTACCTCTTTGCGAGCAAACTGCAAATAAGTGCCAAGTTAAAGCAATCTCATCTGCCTGCATTTGATCCATATCCCTTCATTCCCTGCATATCTATGTGTCTATATTAAAGATTTGCAGCACAACTATCATATCTGCTTCCCACCACCACTCTTCCACTCATTCCAACTGTCCACCACTCTGTAAAATAAAATTGCCAGTTTGCTGACTGATTACTATTGGAAAAATATTGGAATCAGTTATCAAGGAGGTAATAACAAAACATTTCTAAAGTCATTATGAGATCATGCATTGTTAGCGTGGCTCTATGAATGGAAAATCTTATTTGACATATTTACTTGAGATCTTGGTGGAAGCATCAGCCAGAGAGAATAGAGGAGCCTGTAGTTGTAGCATATTTATAGACAATAGACAATAGGTGCAGGAGTAGGCCATTTGGCCCTTCGAGCCAGCACCGCCATTCAATGTGATCATGGCTGATCATCCCCAATCAGTACCCCGTTCCTGCCTTCTCCCCATATCCCCTGACTCCGCTATTTTTAAGAGCCCTATCTAGCTCTCTCTTGAAAGCATCCAGAGAACCCACCCCACTGAGGCAGAGAATTCCACAGACTCACCACTCTCTGTGAGAAAAAGTGTTTCCTCAGTCTCCGTTCTAAGTGGCTTACTTCTTATTCTTAAACTGTGGCCCCTGGTTCTGGACTCCCCCAACATCGGGAACATGTTTCCTGCCTCTAGCGTGTCCAAACCCTTAACAATCTTATGTTTCAATGAGATGCCCTCTCATCCTTCTAAACTCCAGAGTGTATAAGCCCAGCTGCTCCATTCTCTCAGCATATGACAGTCCCGCCATCCCGGGAATTAACCTTGTAAACCTACGCTGCACTCCCTCAATAGCAAGAATGTCCTTCCTCAAATTAGGGGACCAGAACTGCAGACAATACTCCAGGTGTAGTCTCACTAGGGCTCTGTACAACTGCAGAAGAACCTCTTTGCTCCTATATTTGATTCCTCTTGTTATAAAGGCCAACGTGCCATTTGCTTTCTTCACTGCCTGCTGTACCTGCATGCTTACTTTCATAGGCTGATGTACAAGGACCCCCAGATCCCATTGTACTTCCCCTTTTCCCAACTTGACGCCATTTAGATAGTAATCTTCCTTCCTGTTTTTGCTATCAAAGTGGATAACCTCACATTTATCCGCATTAAACTTCATGTGCCATGCATCTGCCCACTCCCCCAACCTGTCCAAGTCATTCTGCATTCTCATAGCATCCTCCTCACAGTTCACATTGCTAGCAAGCTTTGTGTCATCTGCAAATTTGCTAATGTTTCTTTGAATCCCTTCATCCAAATCATTGATGTATATTGGAAATAGTTGCGGTCCCAGCACCGAGCCTTGCGGTACCCCACTAGTCACTGCCTGCCAATCTGAAAGGGACCGATTAATCCCTACTCTTTGTTTCCTGTCTGCCAACCACTTCTCTATCCATGTCAGCACTCTACCCCCAATACCATGTGCCCTAATTTTGCCCATTAAATCTCCCATGTCAAATACTTTCTGAAAGTCCAGGTACACTACATCCACTGGCTCTCCCTTGTACATTTTCCATTTAGATTCAGAATAGGCATTCTACATGGTGCTGCACAATGGTTACATCTCAAGATGCATGGTCATAGTGTTTGAAGCAATATGTTAACATGGAAAGAGAGTCTGCCCACATGATAGTGACTATGGTGGGAAGCAGTGATTGCGGATAGAAGGATAATTTTCAGATTTGAAAATTGTAGACAGTGGCATACAGCAGTGATCGGTGCTGAGACAGCAAAGGTTTACTGGTCCTCTCTGGGTTATAGCAGATTGTAGTCCCGGAGAACTGTTTGCAACTCAAACGGTTTGCTGGTCGGAAATGTCATAAACTGAGAGTTCACACAAGGCAGAAGAAACCTGCAGATGTGGATTGTCCCATGGGGATAGATGTTTAAAAACCTTTTACAAGAATGATCTTAGGAATGAGTAGGATAACTTATGATGAGTATTTGTCAGCAATGGGGCTGTACTCGCTGGAGTCTAGAAAAATGAGGCGGGTCCTAATTGAAATATATAGAGTAGTGAAAGGTGTGAATAGAGTGGATGTGGAGAGGGTGGTTCTACTAGTGGGAGCGCCTAGGACAAGAGGTCGTAGCTTCAGAATTAAAGGATGTTCTTTTAGGAAGGAGATGAGGAGAAATTAATTTTGTCAGAGGGCAGTGACTATATGGAATTATTTGCCACAGAAAGCTGTGGAAGCCAAGTAAGTGGATATTTTTAAGGCAGAGGTAGATTTTTGTTTAGTGGTTATGGGGAGAAGGCAGGAGAGTGGGTTCAGAGGGAGAGATGGATCAGCCATGAATAGAAGGAGTATACTTGATGGGCCGAATGGCCTAATTCTACTCCTATCACTTATGACCTTATGAGATAGTTTGGAGAAGCTTTTTAAATCTTGTTTTGCCATCCTCAATAATAAAGCTGATATTAATGGTATTTGCCTACGCTTCTGATACTTGCAGAGGGATTCATTTGATTACAATTGCCTAAATTTGATGTTTGCCTCCTTTTATTTCCCTGACCTGAGCCTCAACATCTTTCATCAACCACGGATCCCTAAACTTGCCAGTCCTGTGAGCTCTCCCTGCCAACCTCTTTTTACCTCACACGCATATTAAATAAGTATATCACACTGCCAATATTCCAATCCTCTGGTACTCTCCAAATCTATGATTTTTTGGAAGATTATAACCAGTGCATCCCCTATTTATGTGGCCACTCCTTTAGGTTCTTAATATGTAAACCATCAGGTCCTGGGTACCAAAATAGTTTGTCTATTACTGATCCGCGAGTAACAGTGATTGCAATTAATTCCTCCCCAATATTCTTCATTGGAATCTCCATAGTATCCTCCACCATAAAAACTGATGCAAAATATGTTGACATTTTCCGTAATTGTTGCCCTTAACAATTTACCTATCTTTCGTTAGGGCCCATTTTCACTTTGACTTATTTTTCCTTTTTTATGTACTTTAAACAAATATTCAGATTTTATATTTCTTGCAAATTTGTCTGTTTTTTTAATCTGTTTTTTTACATCCTAGCAGATACTTCACAGAGATAATTTAGTAAACTCATCTCATTACACATAATGTGACCTAAAATAGTTTGTTCTCGGGTTGGTTCTGTTTCATTCCAGGTAACTATCTCAAATGCACTCTACCAATTCACTCCAGTGGCTATGCATGCTTATTCTTTACCTTTCAAATACCACAAATGAAAATTTAAACTACGGGCGGCACAGTGTCACAGCGGTAGAATTGCTGCCTTACAGCACTTGCAGCGCCAGAGACCCGGGTTCGATCCCGACTATGGATGCTGTCTGTATGCAGATTGTACATTTTCCCCGTGATCACATGGGTTTTCTCTGAGATCTTCTGTTTCCTCCCACACTCCAAAGACGTACAGGTTTGTAAGTTAATTGACCTGGTATAAGTGCAAATTGTTCCTAGTGTGTGTAGGATAGTGTTAATGTGCTGGAATGGCTGGCCGGTGAGGACTCGTGGCTGAAGGGATGTATCCGTGCTGTATCTCTAAACTAAAGAACTACCTAGCTTGCTTAATAATTTTGAACCATGATATTTTCCTCTAATTCAGTAACATTGACCTAATGAAAACAAAATGACCCAACTTTTAAGGCTCTTTTGATTTGCATGTCCTCTTACTACACAGCCTGATTATCAATGTGTTGAAGCTTGATATTCTTTTTATGCCACAAAGCCCAATGGTACACGCAGTGCTTTACCTGACATTTTTAATTATTTTATATGGCCTATTCATTACCTCATAACCTCTTAAACCTTTTTTTAAACAAATTTCCATGGTTTTAATTTCTCATTTTAATAAGGCGATTCTTAACATGGACAGGATTTCAAGACCTTAAGTGGTGAATAAGGTGAAGAGGTTTTAAGTTAAGTTCACGCAGATAGATTTTATCCACAGTGGCGTGACTGGTAAAAGCCCTTTTAATAAGATAAAGATGGGATAATGACAAAAGGTTCAAGTATACACTATCATTGTGTAATTTCAAGGCTTAAAAAGTCAAATATTAATGAAAATATATGTCCTAGTAGAAATAATGCTTTACCATGTAGCCAACTGGAATTCGTAATTGTGCCACTTTGAACAAAAGTAAATATCATTTGTTCAATGTCTCCTACTCTTAAAAAAATAATATTAACTGCTTGGAGAGCTGCAAGCATGGATATTCTGAATTCATGAGAACAAGCACGAAAGCCTGAATTATCACATTTATACCAATTATTTCATCATACATTTTTAGGAATTGAAATTCTAATCACTGAATGCCACAAATGACAGTCAAGACCTTTTTTTCCCCAGAATAGAACGTCAAAGACTAGCTTTAGGATAAGTGGGGCAAAGGAATTTGAAGTTTATTTTTATTGCTTCTTTACTACAGAATAATTAGCACAGCAGAAACTCATTCTGTCAAGCACTACATTTGTACATTGTCTTCATTCCTGTGCACATTTGTGTGCTGGAGTTACTCACTAATTCAGAAACGAATCACCTTCTGTGTCGTAACCATGCGTTTGCAGAGGTAGCATAAATGCACTAAACGTTCATTATAGAACAAATAGTAGTAAAGCGCAGGTTCAGCCCACAAAGTCCATGCTGAATATGATGCCAAGTTAAATTAATCTCCTCTTCCTGCATGTAATCCATATCCCTCCATGGTCTGCATATCCATGTGCCTATCCAAAAGCTTCTTACATACCACTATCATATCTGCCTCCACTGCCACCCTTATAGTGCATTCTAGGCACTCGACAGTCTGTATAAAGAAAGCTTGCCCTGCACATTTCCTTTAATCTTTGCCCCACTTATCTTAAAGCTAGTCTGTGACATTCTATTCTGGGGAAAAAAAGGTCTTGACTGTCATTTGTGGCATTCAGTGATTAGAATTTCAATTCCTAAAAATGTATGATGAAATAATTGATACAAATGTGATAATTCAGGCTTTCGTGCTTGTTCTAATGAATTCAGAATATCCATGCTTGCAGCTCTCCAAGCAAGCATGAAAATAAAGTGCTTGCAGCAATGAATGTACGAGATAAATATATTTTTTCCATTAGCATTCACTTTATTGTGCTTCATTATGAACATAATCATTGGCACAAAACAAGTGGCAGCTTTTATTAAATTCACAGAAATCAAAGGCAGGTGCTTGTTCCACCTTGAAATGTATTTGATTTGAGAAAGGGATTTGTTGCTTATTTCTGGGAACTTGGCAAAAGCTAAGCAACACGTTCAGAAAAGCTGACAACACAAAAAAAATCAACATTGTGACATTGCTTTCATTCTTCTTCACTGTAGATTCATTTCACACCCATTAAATTTAATGAATCAAAAATCATGGGCTAAAGGTATGACATTCCCTATTATACGCCCTCACTGGGTATGAGCAGGAAAACAAATGCTGCACGGAAACTAGAGAATGGGTGCGCCACAAGATAAGGTGCAGCTAACGAGATAAATACTGCACTGTTGTCACGGACTTCATCAGCAAGTTCGTAAAGGACTGCGTATCAAAGAAGACAATACGCGTGCTACTTAACCCAAAACCATGGATGAACTGTCAGGTGAAGTCCAGGTCTGTAGTATTCAAGTCAAAAGATCCCGAGTGGTACCGGAAATCTATCCATGACCTATATGGAGTCAGTAAGGATGGCAAGAGAGAAGTCTTCACAGATATCTTGAACTTCTCACTATTCCATCCTGAGTTCTCCAGGTGTTTCAAGAAGACCACGATCATCCCAGTGCCAAAGAAACGTAAGGTATGACTTAATGACCTTAATGACTATTGTCTAGTGGCTCTGACATCCACCATCATGAAGTGCTACGAGAGACTGGTGATCGTGTACATTATTTCCAGCTTCCTAACCAGCCTTGATCCACTGCAGTTTGCTTACTATTGCAATGGGTCCACAGCAGACACAATTTCTCTGGAATTAAACTCATCTCTGGAATACCTAGACAACAAGAACTTCTACATTAGACTCCTATTCATCAACTATAGCTCTGACATGGATGGAGAGCCTTCAACACCATAATCCCATCCAAACTCCTGAACCTTGGAACCAGCAACCCCACCTCGTCCACCCGGTCCTCAACTTTCTCACCCACAGACCACAATCAGCGAGGATGAGTGTCAACACCTCCTTCACCATTAATCTCAACACTGGTGCCCCACAAGGATGACTTCTCAGTCCTTAATATACCAACTATACATTCACAACTATGCAGCCACATTTGGCTCTAATCCCTTCTAAAATTTGCAGATGACACAACTGTGGTGCAGTATCATGGTACCAGGCAGTATCATGGTAAATCCAAAACTGCACCCTCTGTGCAATCTTCCTTTAATAGGGCAACTAAAATCACATATTATAAAATCAGAACTGAATACTATTCCCTTGCACTAATTGTTCAAATATTATAACACAACTATTGCTTTATAGTGGAACAACCAGTTTCTACAAATATTTATTCAAAGCTACCAATGAATTAAATTGTAACTCCCTTCATATTTTCTGGATATCTCAAGGTGATTTTCTGACAACAAAAGCCACAGTTAAGAATTGCTTTTTACATACAAAGTTCTCAATAGATGCTTCGATTGTTCAATGCAAAACATAGCAGCTTGTCTGAAACAAACAACAATATACTACATCTCTGCAAATTGAACTCTATACCTCATTAGTATAATGTTAGCTTGGGCCTGTACAGAGCAAAGTGTGGCAAGCCTATGGTATGATAGAGGTCCATTTTGTTCCCTTTCAATTGAATTCTCCACATCGGAACCCAACAGCACATGGCAAATTGTTTCAATACACCTTTACACTGCCTGTCTAAAAGCCTCTTAAATGCCACTGTCATGTCTGCTTCTACCACCACCCCTGGCAGTACGTTCCAGGCACCCACCACTCCCTCTCTAAAAAACCTACTCTGCACTCTGCTTGTCATGTGCTGCAACTATACTCTGGTGGATTAGCAAATCATCCTTTCACTTGACTTTCACTTCACAACACCGTACAGCAGTAGTCGGCAACCTTGTTCTGCATAGGGGCCGGGACGCATGTCTGTAAGCGGATGGCGGGCCACATCTATCATGTGGACACATGGATCCCTCCCCCATCCCGCCCCGGATGGCAAGCATCAAATCACATGTTCACATAGATCCCGCCCATTCGTGGACGCCACTAATGTATCTTCTTCAACCCACCCACCCCAGCAGCATGTACCGAGCACTTCCATCATGCAAATCAGTTTCCACCGCTCCCCACCGTCCCAACAATCAACTTTCCGACACTTGGAAAAGCAGACAATAAACTCAAGAATCACTCTCACCTTGGATATTCTCTCTTCCCCCTTCTCCATTTGGGCAGATAATATGGAAAAGCTTGAAAGCAAATACCACCAAATTTATGGACTGCTTCTTCCCCATTGTCATTAGACTCTTGAACAGATCTTTGATATGGCAAAGGATTCCTGATCTTCCAATCTAACTCATTGTGGCCTTCTGATGCACTTTTGTTTTTAATCAGCATGTTCCCTGCAGCTGCACTCTTTATTTTCTCTTTTGGTTGACCTGATGTATTTATGTGTGGCTTGATTTGCCTGAACAGCATGCAAAACAACGTTTTTCACTGCATACCAGTACATATGACAATAATAAACTAACACCAGCACCATAGGAGCCTTAGAAAAGATTCTCAGCCTGAATATAATTATGGAGAGGGTCAGAACTGGACCTAGGGTTGAGATTTTTGATTGGAGAAAGGCTAACTTTGAGGAGATGCGAAAGGATTTAAAAGGAGTAAATTGGGACATTTTGTTTTATGGGAAAGATGTGGAAGAGAAATGGAGTACATTTAAAGGTGAAATTTTAAGAGTACAGAATCTTTATGTCCCTGTTTCGGTTGAAAGGAAATAGTAAAAATCGTAAAGAGCCATGATTTTCAAGGGAAATTGGACACTTGGTTCGGAAAAAGAGGGAGATCTACAATAATTATAGGCAGCATGGAGTAAATGAGGTGCTTGAGGAGTATAAAGAATGTAAAAAGAATCTTAAGAAAGAAATTAGAAAAGCTAAAAGAAGATATGAGGTTGCTTTGGCAAGTAAGGTGAAAGTAAACCCAAAGGGTTTCTACAGCTATATTAATAGCAAAAGGATAACGAGGGATAAAATTGGTCCATTAGAGAGTCAGAGTGGACAGCTATCTGCAGAGCCAAAAGAGATGGGGGAGATATTGAACAATGTCTTTTCTTCGGTATTCACCAAGGAGAAGGATATTGAATTATGTGAGGTAAGGGAAACAAGTAGAGTAGCTATGGAAACTATGAGATTCAAAGAAGAGGAAGTACTGACACTTTTGAGAAATATAAATGTGGATAAGTCTCCAGGTCCGGACAGGATATTCCCTAGGACATTGAGGGAAGTTAGTGTAGAAATAGCAGGGGCTATGACAGAAATATTTCAAATGTCATTAGAAACGGGAATAGTGCCGGAGGATTGGCGTACTGCGCATGTTGTTCCATTGTTTAAAAAGGGGTCTAAGAGTAAACCTAGCAATTATAGACCTGTTAGTTTGACGTCAGTGGTGGGCAAATTAATGGAAAGGATACTTAGAGATAATATATATAAGCATCTGGATAAACAGGGTCTGATTAGGAACAGTCAACATGGATTTGTGCCTGGAAGGTCATGTTTGACTAATCTTCTTGAATTTTTTGAAGAGGTTACTCGGGAAATTGATGAGGGTAAAGCAGTGGATGTTGTATATATGGACTTCAGTAAGGCCTTTGACAAGGTTCCTCATGGAAGGTTGGTTAAGAAGGTTCAATGGTTGGGTATTAATGGTGGAGTAGCAAGCTGGATTCAACAGTGGCTGAATGGGAGATGCCAGAGAGTAATGGTGGATGGTTGTTTGTCAGGTTGGAGGCCAGTGACTAGTGGGGTGCCACAGGGATCTGTGTTGGGTCCACTGTTGTTTGTCATGTACATCAATGATCTGGATGATGGTGTGGTAAATTGGATTAGTAAGTATGCAGATGATACTAAAATAGGTGGGGTTGTGGATAATGAAGTAGATTTTCAAAGTCTACAGAGAGATTTATGCCAGTTGGAAGAGTGGACTAAAAGATGGCAGATGGAGTTTAATGCTGATAAGTGTGAGGTGCTACATCTTGGCAGGACAAATCAAAATAGGACGTACATGGTAAATGGTAGGGAATTGAAGAATGCAGGTGAACAGAGGGATCTGGGAATAACTGTGCACAGTTCCCTGAAAGTGGAATCTCATGTAGATAGGGTGATAAAGAAAGCTTTTGGTGTGCTGGCCTTTATAAATCAGAGCATTGAGTATAGAAGTTGGGATGTAATGTTAAAATTGTACAAGGCATTGGTGAGGCCAATTCTGGAGTATGGGGTACAATTTTGGTCGCCTAATTATAGGAAGGATGTCAACAAAATAGAGAGAGTACAGAGGAGATTTGCTAGAATGTTGCCTGGGTTTCAGCAACTAAGTTACAGAGAAAGGTTGAACAAGTTAGGGCTTTATTCTTTGGAGCGCAGAAGGTTAAGGGGGGACGATAGAGGTCTTTAAAATGATGAGAGGGATAGACAGAGTTGACGTGGATAAGCTTTTCCCACTGAGAGTAGAAAAGATTCAAACAAGGGGACATGACTTGAGAATTAAGGGACAGAAGTTTAGGGGTAACATGAGGGGGAACTTCTTTACTCAGAGAGTGGTGGCTGTGTGGAATGAGCTTCCAGTGAAGGTGGTGGAGGCAGGTTCGTTTTTATCATTTAAAAATAAATTGGATAGTTATATGGACGGGAAAGGAATGGAGGGTTATGGTCTGAGCGCAGGTATATGGGACTAGGGGAGAATACGTGTTCGGCACGGACTAGAAGGGTCGAGATGGCCTGTTTCCGTGCTGTAATTGTTATATGGTTATATGGTATATGAATGAGGATTGTGTGCATAATCCTGCTGCCTCTATACATAACTGGGACGGGGTGCGGAGAAGCCCAACACAGAATTGTGATTCATGCTGTGGTACAATTGGTTATGGAATATATGGTTCAATGTGTTTTTATTGTCAAGTATGCAGAGTGCAGTGAAATTCTTAAACACAACCACAAATGCACAGTCGCCACACATTTGGTGCCATCTAAAAAAAGAAGAAAAATGAGAAAACACAAAGAGTCCGAAGTCCAGTCCACGTGTTGGAAGTCCGGGAGCGCCCCGATCCAGATAAGCCTTGGTAAGCCTGACAATGCCCCTTCCCTTTGCCGACCGCCTCTGTGCCGGAGGGGGAAGGGGTGTGGGGGGGGGGAGGGGGGTCATCTGCAGCCGACCTGGAAGGTGCTGGAGGCAATAACCCGGTCGGTACCTCTCCTACCGACCCCTCCTTGCGTTCACCGCCGGCAGCGACTCCCTCCTCGACTCTCTGAACAGTGCATTCCAGTGTTGCGGCTCGTGAAAACAGAGGACTACGCCCATTAATATCTCGGCTAATGGATTCTTCAAATTGAATTTGTTTGTTGACCCAAACAACAAACAGAAGCCAGACTTGGGCAGATGCTATCAGTGGTAGACACATACACACAACGTCTGTGCTGACGATGATGTCAGGGCCATCACTTATCTACCTGCACATAACCTATACCCCTCCATTCCCAGATCATACACACTCATATCAATCTTATCTTAGGGCAGTACGGAGGCGCAATGGTCCAGTTGCTGCCTTACAACGCCCGAGACCCAGGTTCAATCCTGACTACAGGTACCATTTATACGGAGTTTGTACATTCTCCACGTGACCGCATGGGATTTCTCCAGGTGCTCCACTTTCCTCACACACTCCAAAGATGGAGAGGTTTGTAGGTTAATTGGCTTGGTAAAATTGTGTAGGTTAGTGTTAGTGTATAAGGATCAATGGTCGGCGTGGACTCGTGGGTTGACGGGCTCTGTTTCTGCGCTGCATCTTGAAATGAAACTTACCAGGTCTACACTCATCTCAATCTGACCAGGAAGCATTCATACAGCAAAACTTTAATGGTCCCCCCGCCACCCCCACCCCTCTCCCCCACTAATCATCCACGATGTAACACTGCCACAATAAAAGCCTTCAGTTCCTTCACAAGGTGCAGGTTGAGGCAGGCAAATGAGTCCCATTCTTGGCGGACTCAGCTGCTGAGTCCTGGATTTCACACCATGGGAAATATTGATATCACTACCATTTTGACTAACAGGCAAAATAAACAGCTTTTATTTACAGCTAACAGCCGAGAACATATTGCTTTCCATAAATTATTTAACCAACTGTATTTTTCCCCCCTTCAAAAGCACCAATGACATTCAGTTTATAAATACTTATCCATCAATACAAATAGCAGCCAGTCACCTCCTTCTACTCCCCTCTACCCAGCCACCAAGAGATGGCTCAGTCCCATGCCATAGTTATCAAGGGAAACTGGGATTGAAAAGTTAAAGTGTAAATAGACCACACATTTCAGGCCGAGTTTTCTGAATAGAAAAAATGGTCGGAGTACAAATAATCATTCTGAATTGCAGATGGGTTTCTTAAGTGCATGTTTTATCCTATCCTGCCAAGTGCTTGATCCACTTGGTCTGCATCCCAGAGTACTCAAGGAGGTGGCCCTAGAAATAGTGGATGCATTGGTGATCATTTTCCAATGTTCTCTCGACTCTGGATCAGTTGCTGTTGGCTGGAGGGTAGCCAATGCAACTCCAATTTTTAAGAAAGGAGGGAGAGAGAAAATGGGGAATTATAGACGAGTTAGCCTAACATTGGTAGTGGGGAAGTTTCTTGAGTCGATTATTAAAGATGTTATAGTGGCGCATTTGGAAAGCAGTGACAGGATCGGTCAAAGTCAGCATGGATTTATGAAGGGGAAATCATGCTTGACTAATCTTCTGGTGTTTTTTGAAGATGTAACAAGTGGAATGGATAAGGGAAAACCAGTGGATGTGGTGCATCCGGACTTTCAAAAAGCCTTTGACAATGTCCCACACAAGAGATCAGTGTGCAAAATTAGAGCACATGGTATTGGGGGCAGGGTATTGACATGGATAGAGAACTGGTTGGCAGACAGGAAACAAAGAGTTGGAATTAAGGGTCCTTTTCACAACGGCAGGCAGTGACTAGTGGGGTGATGCAAGGCTCAGTGCTGGGACCCCAGTTATTTACAATATATATTAACAATTTAGATGAGGGAATTAAATGTGACATCTCCAAGTTTGCAGATGACACAAAGCTGTTTGGCAGTGTGAGCTGTGAGGAGGATACTATGAGGCTGCAGGGTGACTTGGATAGGTTGGGTGAGTGGGCATATGCAGTATTATGTGGATAAATGTGAGGTTATCCACTTTGGTGGCAAGAACAGGAAGGCAGATTTTTATCTGAATGGTGCCAGATTAGGAAAAGTGAAGGTGCAATGAGACCTGGGCATGCTTATACATCAGTCACTGAAAGTAAGCTTACAGGAACAGCAGGCAGTGAAGAAAGCTAATGGCATGTTGGCCATCATTGTGAGAGGATTTGAGTTTAGGAGCAAGGAGGTCCTACTGCAGTTGTACAGGGCCCTGATGAGACTGCGCCTGGAGTATTGTGTGCAATTTTGGTCTCACAACTTGAGGAAAGATATTATTGCTATTGAGGGAGTGCAGCATAGGTTCACCAGGTTAATTCCTGGGATGGCGGGACAGACATATGATGAAAGAATGGGTCGACTGGGCTTGTATTCACTTGAAATTAGAAGGACGAGAGGGGATCTTTTAGAAACTTATACAATTCTTAAAGGGTTGGACAAGCTAGATGCAGGAAAAATGTTCCTGATGTTGGGGGAGTCCAGAACCAGGGGTCACAGTTTAAGAATAAGGGGTAGGCCATTTAGGGCTGAGATGAGGAAAAATGTCTTCAGCCAGAGAATTGTGAATCTGTGGAATTCTCTGCCACAGAAGGCAGTGGAGGCCAATTCACTGAATGTTTTCAAGAGAGAGTTAGATTTAGCTCTTAGGACTAAAGGAATCAAGGGGTACAGGGAAAAAGGGGGAACATGGTAATGATTTTAGATAATATTGAATGACTCAAAGGGCTGAATGGCCTACTCCTGCACCTATTTTACTATTTTCTAAAATATCCTTTGATAACCTTGAAGATGGATCCCAGCAGAGCACCCTACTACATACAGATACCTAGAATACCTGTGTGCCTGAAAACAGAATGTGACCTAACACCCCATTGATTAGGTATGTTGCAAAGCCTACCTGAAGCGTCTTTGAAGATCTGCTGCTGAGGGTGTGCGCGATTTTGGCGCTGTTTAGAGGGGGCGGGTTTAAAACGCGATTTTCTCTAGGCTGTTCAAATCGAAGATGTTCAGCCTAGTTAATTATTAACGAAAAATCGCTGGAAGACCCCGTCGCAAAGGCTATTATTAGGTTTAAAGGCCTCGTATAATAGTTATAGTAGTTTAAAAATCAATCTCTAAACCCGCGACGGCCAGCAACCGCAGGGTCTCATAAAGCAAATAGCAGAAGTTAGGTTGTATATTTTTACATTAAAAAGGGCTTCTAAAGATCCCTTTATACAAAATTTAATATTGCGAGTAGCTCAATTTGGGCCCATTATATCGCGCAGTATTTTTCTGGGCATTTGGGGCACAAATCTACCGCAATGTGAACGTTCTAAACCAGCGCGTTCCACAGGGACCCACTGGAAAGCTGATTTAAATGGGCATTTATTTACAGCAATTGAACACTAAATTCCTTCCATTTGGTCTATAAATTAATGTAAATGAGATTTAAAAATCATGTTTTATTGTGAATTATTTGTGAATATTATTTGGACATTTAGGCTATTTAAAAATGTTAATAATTTATTAAGAAATGGATAGATGTTTAGATCTAGTAATTGAAGTCTGAAATTAGCTACAATTAGGTAACTAACTAATTATATGCTTTAATTTCAGGTCATCCAAGTAAGATTATTTTATATTTGTTTCAGAATGCTTCAATCTATGATAACTGAAATTTTCATTCAGTTCTCTTAATTTTTAAGAAAGTTATGGGCTTTTGACTGTTCACGATCACAGCTTTTTTGTTATGTCCATAGAAAATCAATAGGGAACAAGATGCTCATTTCCGAGTATGAAAATGGCCATAACTTTTTAAATACTTGAGATATGAAAGTGAATTAGGTGTAAAATTAAACTTATTTTTATGCTTTATCTGATGGGATAAATTACAGACTTGATTTTTAAAATCTCAAAATTTTGTAACATTGCTACATTGATCTTGTGTAGCAAAGGACTGCAGAAGAAAGAAGACTGCAGAAGAAGCAAATCAATCAAAAAAGAAGCAAAATAAAGCATTTTGTGTCAATAACAGACTGCAGATGCTGGCTTACACCAAATATAGGCATAAAATGGTGGAGTAACTCAGCAGGACAGGCAGCATGCATATCTAGAGAGAAGAAATGGTCGATGTCTCGGGTCGAGACCCTTCTCCAGACCTACTACGAGTTCTGACTTACAGTGCTGAGCTACTCCAGCATTTTGCGTCTAACCCCATTGATCTTGTCAGTCATTAGCCCGTTGCTACAAGCTTCAGTGTACGAGCTCACAGGCTCAATGGAGTCTTGGACCACAACTGGATCTTGGTGTGGGGTACGGGCACCAAAGTGATTTGTGGCAAGAAAGGCAAGTGGTTGAGTGGGGCGGATGAAGGGGGTGGATAACCAGACTATCTTCAAGGGGAGAAATATGGAGTTTGAGGATCAATGGTGTGGGCTTGGGGGATGGGAACCGGTACTGTTAAGGGATTCTATTGGAGAGGAGATGAGTGATGTTATGGGGCTTCTTATTGGAGTAAGCAAGAATTTCATTGTCCTATCTGGGACACATGACAATAAACTCTCTTGACTTCTTGAGTAATATTACTAGAGTCAAAGGGTCATACGACCATCAGACCATGGATTGGAATTAGGCCATTCGGCCTTTTGAGTCTATTCCGTCATTTGATCACGGCGGATCTATCTTTTGCTCTCAATCCCTTTCTTCAGTCTTCTCCCCGTAAGCTTTGATGTCCTCAGACAGTACAGCACCAGGCCCTTCGGCCCAACCCATACTTGCCAACCAAGGTGCTCCATCTATTATTTCTATGGACCTAAATGCCCATATTCTTCTAAACCTTACCCATCCAAGTCCCTGTCCAAATGCTGAAACATTTTCTCTGGCGGCACATTCCACATATCCTCCAGCCTTTGTGTGAGAAGGTGCTGGCTTATTCTTTGGAGAAACATCAAGTAGATTGGGTGCTCGTGTTCAGAACAAGAACAAGAATCTATGGGTTTCTATGAGATTTTACAGGGTTTGACTGGTTGGATGATGCCTCTGGCTTAGAAGTCTAAAAGCAGGGACAGTCTCACAATAATAATAATAATAATAATACATTTTATTTTCGGGCGCCTTTCAAATCTCAAGGACACCTTACAAAGATTAACAGAAGAGAAAAAAAACATATAGTCGGAGAAAAATAAATAATAAGGACATCATCAATATACAAATTAAAGATAGAAATCGCTCCAAAGACACAAAATCAAAAAAACACAATGTGAAGAGAGAGCAGCGGCAGCTAAAGCGCGCCAGCGTCCACGCTCCCTTCCGACAGCCATCTTGGACACAGACTAACATAGTAACTACACACAGAAAAATCATCCCCCCACAGTGGTAACCATTGTGGGGGAAGGCACAAAGTCCAGTCCCCAACCCCAGTTCTCCCAGAAGTCAGGCCTATTGAGGCCACCGCTATTGCCTCTACGGAGGCCCGATGTTCCTGGCCGTTCTGGCCGGGTGGAGTTGCCCCGGCGTCGGGGGAGTCCTCACAGTGGCTGGGCCACCTGGAACGGCCACTTCCTAGCAGGGGATTGTCGGCTTCCGAAGCCGACAGGGACGCACCGGGTTGGAGCTCCCAGGCTCCCGATGTTAAAGACGGCGCCGCCCGCTCCGCTCCGCAGACCCGCAGCCCGGAGGTGTTGATCTCGGCGGTCACATCTCACCGGAGCTCCAGCGCGTCGATCCAGCGCAGCGACCCAGGCAAGGCATCGCCCGCTCCGCTCCACGATAGCGCTCCAGCGCTGTGCCACTGTGCCGCCAACGAAGCCGAGGTGCTGGGCGGTCCCCGCCAGGAAACAGCGCTCCAAGCCCCCTGGTAGGCCACGAGGACGGGTCGACGGGCAGCCCGGAGAAAAAGCTGCCTCACCGATCAGGTAGGGACCTAGAAGTAAGATTACCTCCTTCCCCCCACATTAAGAAGTCCATTTCTCCTACAAACGAAAAACAAGACTTACTAAAAACTGGGGGAAAAATGGATTAAACGGACGGCTGCTGGTTAGCAGCCGTTCCCCAAGATGGCTCCTCCTACAATAAGAGGTCAGCTATTGAGAATTAAAATAAGGAAAAATGTCTTCAATCAAAGGATGGTAAACCTTTTAAACCTCCTTCCAAGGTTGTGGAGGCACATTGTGATCATAGAAAATGGAGATTGCTAGATTATGGATATGTAATGAATTAAGGCACATGGATGAAATGCTACAAAATGTCACTATGGTGGAAGATCAGCCACCCTATTTCTTATATTCTTAGATCTTAAAAAAAAAACACAACTTGATCAGCTTTCTGGACCGAGCATGCAAATTAATGTTTGATGTCTTGGCCAGGCAATACATTTTTATTCCAGCAGCCAATTTACTGCCACTAATAACAACGTGTCTCATGCACCATGGCTTCACTCAACCTCTCATTTCTCTGTTGCTCCTTAAACAAAAGCAAGAAATTCAGCTGATGGAAAAATAAACAGATGATTTTGTTTGAAATCTGAATCTTTACAAAGAATGCCAGTGCACGGATTCCATTCGGAGCCAGTGCGAGGGAATTAGCAAAAACCTTTCCCTGCCATTACACACTTTCCTCATGTGTTACTAGCACATTTTATTTCATCAAGTTACCGTCACATCATTCTCAATTAAGCAGCACACCATTGGAGACCTCTTCTGATCAATTCTCATTTGCCACCTGCGCTGTGTTCACAGTAATGAAAAGAAGAACCTATTACACAGAATACCTTCTGTTGCTAATTTTTAGCAATTTACTTAATACGGCATGCAAAATGCTGAAGATACTCAATGACAGCTATGTGATATTGCAGTCACAAATGTACTAAACATAGTTGCATGTCGTATTTTATTGACAAAGTGAGTAATGGTTTACCAAACTCAGGGAATTCAAATTTAATGAAGATGATGAGGTAATGACTTCATTTCTACTATGCTGACAGCCATTGCTATAAAGAGCAGTTATATTAAATGGCTTATTCCCAATTTTATTTCAAACCGCAGATCACACAAACACTCCTTAAACATTTGTGGGCAGCAGTATTTCTGCATGATCTCACATACAAATGTGTCTATTCCTTGGGTATGATAAAAGCAATTGTTTTAAGAACAGATTCCAGCCTAGTGGAACTTTCCTGATCATTTAACTCTCACACGTATCACCATTAATCTCACCCAAGTAAAAAAATATTGCTGAAATGAATTACTATTCGGGAGATATATAGATAGAATGATTTTTTTTTGTATGTTCATGCCAAGAACCTTTCTACAGCAATAGGTGCTCTCTAGTACTTTGCCCAAGTGCCCATCAATTACATAATTAGCTTCAATAATGTGTGTCGACTATTCATCAGCGCCCAAGCCCAATTTTAGCATGTACTCCATGGTAATTAATTCAAGAGTTGCTGATGCCCAGGGCAACATTTCTACCATGAATCCACTGAGATCAGGTACTTGAGCAGATACCACAGGGCGAATACAAGACCCCCTCAACATTAATGTTCAGTTACTCAAATGATAACATATTACTTTAGATGTGGGGGGGGGGGGGGTGTAATGAGTGAAAGCATTGCCCCTCTACTGACTGCACAGTCATTCAATGGGCTGGAGGTGGATGGATACAAAATGCTGGAATAACTCAGCGGAACAGGCAGCATCTCTGGATAGAAGGAATGGGTGAGGTTTCAGGTCGAGACCCTTCTTCAAACTGGAATTGGGCAGATAGCAACCAGTGAATTTGAAAGTAATGTCAATTTACTTAAAAAATGTGCCCAGTTGTAGAAATGTTGGAACACTACATTGTGCACAGTTTCATTTACATGTTTGCACTTCCTGTTGCACAAATATATGGTAAAATTGCACACATGAATATTATAATCAGTCCGAAGAAGAGTCCCGACGTGACACGTCACGTGCCCATTCCCTACCCAGATGTTGCCTCACCTACTGTGTTTCTCCAGCACTTGTCATTTGTCTTGTCATTTGTTCAAGACAGAGGCATCAGCAATCCCTTGTGTTTCCCTGGTATAATCTGCCTGAATAGCATGCAAAATAAAGCATTGTATCTTGGTACAGGTGACAATTAATAAACTAATGTTAAAAATAGATTAGATCACATAATGTCACTTCCTATTGAATGTCACTTCCTATTGATCCATTTTCTATGATTGCCCAAACCCAGAAAATGATGTAGGTTGACATGTAGTTACGCAAAATCACGTGGCTTTCTGCAAAATAGATAGAATGGAACAAAAGGTCAAGTAAGCATGTCAGAGCCCCTAAACTTAATTTGCTAACCATGATTTATAAGATCTCTGGCAGACAGAACTTCCCATTGACACGCTGTAGATGCCACTATCACATCAATGATTAGTTGACAGGGTAGAAATGAACAAACTAAATAGCTCTCAAGTTGTGCATATAAAGGCAGCTACCCATGACATTTATAAAATTAGAATGATCATGACCACAGAAGCCAGTAATCAAAGCTGGTTAATTGGTGGGCACAAGCTGGTAGAGCTGTGACTCAAAGCTACAGAGGGCTGGGTTCAAACCTGACCTCAGGTGCTGTCAAGATTAAAAATTCAAGATTCAAGATTCAATTTAATTGTCACATGTACCAATTAAGGTACAGTGAAATTTGAGTTCCCACACAGCCATACTAAGTAAAAATGCAAAAATACGCACAGCACATGAAGTTTATCATAAACATCCACCACAGTGGAATCAACATTCCTCACTGTGATGGAAGGCAATAAAGTTCAGTCATCTTCCTCTTTTGTTCACCCGTGATGGTTGGGGCCTTGAACCCTCCGCACTTGCCGTTGCCGACACCGACGGTCCGCTGTTCAAGCCCTCTTGTCGGGATGATTGAAACTCCGCCGTTGGAACAGATCGGAACACTCCGCGGCATGGAGCTCCCGAGTCAGCCGTTGCTTCACAGTGTTAAAGTTCACAGGCCCCGCGGTCGGTGCCCCAACATTGGCGATCCTCGGCAAAAGATCCCGGGCTCTGTGATGGTAAGTCCGCGCCGCACCCGCAGCTTGAAGCTCCGGGCCAGTCTCCAGGAAAGGCCGCACCATTCCACATTGTAGCCTGCAGGAGGGGACGGAGATGCGACATGGAGAAAAAACGCATCTCCGTCAAGGTAAGTGACTGGAAAAAGTTTCCCCCGATCCCATCCCCCCACAACACCCCACATAAAACATACCAAGAGACATTAAAACAAACATTGAAAACATACTTAAAATAATATAAACAGAGAAGGGACAAGACAGACTGCTGGCGAGGTGGCCATTATGGGCACCACCCGGTGGTGAATGTGTGGAGTCTGCACGTTCTGCCTGTGACTGCGTGGGTTTTCTCCGGTTGCCTCCCACAGCCCAAAGACTTGCAGGTTTGCATGTTAATTGGCATGTAAATTGCCCCTTATGTGCAGGGAGTGGGCGAGGAAGCGAGATTAATATTGAACTAGTGTGAACGGGTGATCAATGGTAGGCATGGAATTGGAAGGCCGAAGGGACTGTTTCCATGCTGAATCTCTAAACTGACCAAGTTAAACTAAACCTACATTACTCATCCACAGCACAATCAAGTATTGGTAACTGCTTGAAAATATGACTATATTTTTGACAAAACTCAAAAGGAATTCAAATTTATAACCTACACTTACAATGGTCAATAATAAATGCAGCAGAGCATTCAGGAGAAACCTCCTTTAGCATGAGAATGGTCATAACATTATTTAAACTTATTTTCACACATATAGTCATAGAATGATACAGTGTGGAAACAGGCCCTTCGGCCCAACATGTTCCAGCTACACTAGTCCCATCTGCCTGCATTTGGTCCATATCTCTCCAAACCTGGCCTATCCATGTACTTGTCTAACTGTTTCTTAAATGTTAGGATAGCCCCTGTCTTAACTACCTCCCCTGGCAGGTTTTTCCATACACCCACCACCCTTTGTGTGAAACATTTACCCCTCAGATTCTTATTAAATCTTTTTTCCTTCACCAACCCATGTTCTCTGGTCCTCGATTCACCTACTCTGGGAAAGCAATTTTTATGCATCATTTGTATATCTGGACTCCATGCATCTACCCGATCTATTCCTCTTATTGAAATGTTGAAATGAATAAGATGAATGGGGTATCTTGTAAATGTTTGGAACAAAGCAATTAACCTACAAACTTGGGCGTTTGGGCGGCACGTTGCACAGCAGTTCGAGCTTCTGCCTCATAGTGCCAGAGTCCCAGGTTCGATCCTGGCTTTGGGTATTGCCTGTGGTGTTTGCATGTTTTTCCTGTAACTTTGGGTGCTCCGGGTTTCCTCCCAAATCCCAAAGACATGAAAGTTTGTAGGTTAATTGGCCTCTGCAAATTGCCCCCAGTGTGTAGAGAGTGGATCTTCTTCTTGCGTATGGCGTGCACAGCCTAAAGTTGTAGGACAGCTTGTTCTATTTGATCTTATTTGATTGTGCACGCCGGGTTGATTGCATTTGTTGAAACAGGGTGGACCATGTGAAGGTTGCAATCTTCCACCTCAAGAGAATGGATGATAATGTGGAATAACATAGAACAAAAGTGAATGGGTGATCAATGGTCGGCATGGACTCAGGCTGAAGAGACTGTTTCCATGCTATATCTCCATTAAAAACGGAACATATGGAAACAGGGTGAAATGAAGTAGTGAAGGAAAACAATCTAAAATACTGACGTTTAAAGAAAAAACTATAGTTTAATCTAGAATACTCAACAGCAAGCCAGAGTGCTGTAAAATATTAAATCTAATCTTCTGAAAGCTTTACCTTTGAAAGATCTGATCAGGGCACGGAAGTGATGGAAAGGGACCCAATGAACCCTAACATAGCAGAGGAATTGCGATGTTTATTGTGTTGCCATGCATATACATCCATCGTAAACTGTTAATCCAGAACCAAACCATAACATCTCAGACCCGTGGAGGATTAATGCTAAATGTGCCTACCATAGGCATTCCATCCTCTTCAAATAAAATTGAACCTTCAGTGATAACTTAGAATTGAATACTGTTGGTTTCTGAAAACAAAGCACCTTTTATAACTGCCTTGGGATAGGTTTTAATTGGACTCCTCAGCCACAAACCCATCCCAAACTCTCTTGGAGAACCCCGGCATTGCCATTAAACAGCTGACAAAACCAGCGAGTGCACAACAGTGCCGGACTCCCTAACCTTATTTCCCTCTAGATTATGTGAGAAACTGCATAACATTAACTTTGTTCAATAGAAAGGAGCCTCAAAAGGAATTCAAGAGGAAGAGGAACAAAGCAGAGAGTGAAACTCAAAGGCAGCCACAGGCAAAATAAAATGGTGATGGAAATAAAAAAGCAAGCTGCAATGGGGTCAGAAAAAGAAAATATATTAAAACAGCAACATTGTGGCAATACGTGGAGGCTGGGGAGGATGCAGAAGAGTTTTAACAGAAGGCTTAATGGTGTCAGATTAGGAAAGGGGGAGGTGCAACGAGACCTGGGTGTTCTTATACACCAGTCACTGAAAGTAAGCATGCAGGTACAGCAGTCAGTGAAGAAAGCTGATGGCATGTTCGCCTTCATTGTGAGAGGATTTGAGTTTAGGAGCAAGGAGGTCCTACTACAGTTGTACAGTGCCCTGGTGAGACCGCATCTGGAGTTTGTGTGCAATTTTGGTCTCCTAATTTGAGGAAGGACATTACTGCTATTGAGGGAGTGCAGCGTAGGTTCACCAGGTTAATTCCCGGTATAGCGGGACTGACATATGATAAAAGAATGGGTCGACTGGGCTTGTATTCACTAGAATATAGAAGGATGAGAGGGTATCTTATAGAAACATATACAATTCTTAAAGGATTGGACAGGCTTGATGCAGGAAAAATGTTCCCAATGTTGGGGGAGTCCAGAACCAGGGGTCACAATTTAAGAATAAGGGGTAGGCTATTTGGGACTGAGATGAGGCAAAACTTTTTTACCCAGAGAGTTGTGAATCTGTGCATCAGAAGGCAGTGTAGGCCAATTCACTGGATATTTTCAAGAGAGAGTTAGATTTAACTCTTAGGGCTGAAGGAAACAAGGGATGTGGAGGTAAAAGCTAGAACAAGGTACTGGTTTTAGACGATCAGCCATGATGGTGCTGACTCGAAGGGCCGAATGGACTATTCCTGCACCTATTTTTCTATGATTCTATGTTTCTTTGTTTGGCCCACCAAGTCCATGCAGACCAGCGATTCCCATACACTAGCACTATCCTATACACTAAGGATAATTTACAATTTCACCAAAGGGCAATTAACTTACAAATCTGCACGTCTTTGGAGCGTGGGAGGAAATGGAACTCCCATAGAAAACCCACGTGGTTACGGGGAGAACATACAAACTCAATACGGACAGCATCCATAGTCAGGATTGAACCCTTGGGCGCTGCAGGGAAGCATCTCTATTGCTGTACCAATACTTATCAGGAGAGGTTAGACAAACAAAGATGCTTTTCTCTGGTACATTGGTGGTTGAGGGAAGTCTTGGTAGAACTATTTAAAATTATGAGGCATGGAAATGGTAGAATCTTTTTCCTAGGGTAGAAATGTCAAGAATTAGGTGGCATAGTTTTAAAGGAGAGGGGTGCAAACATGTGCTGGCAAGTTTTTTTTTTTTAATATTGTTTACTCATATTATTGGGTACCTGGAACACAGTTAGGACAGCAGAGGTGGAGGTAGATATAAGGATTTTAGATAGGTACATGGATGTGCTGGGAATGGAGGGATATGAACCATGTACAAGTAAAGGAGATTGGTTTAACTTGGTATTATATTCAGCACGGAGATTGTGGGGTGAATGATCCATTTATGTGCTGTACTATTCTATGTTTATCCTGGTGCTTGCAGTATTTTCATCAAGGTAGAGGAATTAATAACAAAAATCAAAATAAATGGGCATAACCCAATTGTCATTAAGGAAGCAAAGCTGCAGGGTGACCAAAGGTGGGGGCTAAATATTTAAGGATAATAATCACCATTAGGAAGAACAGGCAAAAAGGTGTATTGAACCAAGGGCCACAATTTCAGAATAAATGTTGTGCCAATTATGGCTGAATTGAAGTGTCATCATGCAGAAGATGGTGATTCATTCATTCTCTTTCAAGGTGGGCCATGGTGGGTCAGTGATTGCATTAACTTAAAGCAGAGATTGAAAGATTTTTGAGCAATAAATTAATTTGGAGATATGGGGACACCATGGGGTGGCGCCATTGGGTGTGGCAGCCTCATCAGCAGCTGTTCGTCCTTTCACCCCTTTGGTTATTTTTAGTGTATCTAAAATTATGTTTTAATGGTTTCTTTTTTATGTCGGGGATGGTGGGGGGGGGGAGAATAGGGGGAAACCATTTCCAAGTCATTTACCTGGAGGGAGATGCGCCTTTTCTCCGAGTCGCATCTTCGCCCGCCCACCCCGCGGCCTACCAACTGGATTTGCGCGACCTTTCCTTTCAGCAGCGGAGCAGCACTGAATTACCATCGCGGAGCGGGATGATGCTTCGACGGGGATTGCAGTGTTGGAGCTCCGGAATGTTGGGCCTGCTGATTAAGCTGTGGTCTACGGAGCTTCTAGCTGCGGGCGGCAATGACTTTAACATCGCGGAGGTCTGGAACCTCTTGCCGGGGGTCGCCAGTGTTGGATCTCCGTCCAGCTCGGCCTGTGGTATTAGGAAGCCCCGGTCTCTGGTAGGAAGCTGCCAATTCGGAAACTCCAAGCCGTAAGTTCCGATCCGTTCCGACATCGGAGTTCCGATCATCCTGGCGAGAGGGCCTGAACATCGGGCCTGACTGCGAAGGGTTCAAAGGCTCCGACCACAGGTGAACAAAGAGGAAGATGAATGAACTTTATTGCCTTCCCTCACAGTGGGAAACGTTGATTCCGCTGTGGGGGATGTTCGTGTTCAACTCTATCGTGTATTGTGTTATTTTTTATTTGTATAGTTGTATGGCAACTCAAATCTCACTGTACCAATTGGTGCATGTGACAACAAATGTAACTTGAACTTGAATGTAGAAAAATAGCATTGAGGTAGCAGATCTTCACAAATGCCAGAGCAAGTTTAAAACGAATCAAATGGTCTACACCCACCATGTTCTTAACATGCAATAGCTGCGTTAATGAAAGAAAGCTTACCTTTACAAACATTAGAAAAAAATGAACACTAACATGATGAAATAATTCTGTATTGTGTGACGATGCTCAATTTAACCATTATATAGACTCTGAAGGCATTGCCCCATTTTCAGAGATCGGGCCAATTTTAGTTAAATTGTATGAAACCATTTCAAGTCCCATAATAATCACCAATGTGTCTAATCAAGGAAGAACAATGATTTGGTCTCACACTGTGCAGTGTGTAAGACTGCTGTGATATTTGCCTGACAGAAAGGAAATGCAATCATTCCACTCCATTAATATTTTCCACTCTCTAAAGTTGCAAATCAAATATCAATTGCAGTCAGTTAAAGACTGATAGGCAAATTAACTTACATCTTCATTGCCAAGTTCATTTTGAGCCCATATTCCGCCTCAGCCCGCATTGGCCTCCTTACCACTTTTTAATTCAACTAGGAGGCAAAAGGAAACCAGAGAAGATGTTTTTACTCTTCAAAACCTATCAGAAGGCCAAAAAGGGACCAGGAGATCGCACTGGCAGGTAGCATTGTGGACAATCCCAAAAGATTTTATATATACAAAAGGGGGAAAAGGGTAACCAGAGCGAGAATGGGACCTCTCAGGAACCTCTGTGTAAGGCCACTGGAGATGGGCAGGGTCCAAAATTAATATTTTTCCTCTGTATTTACCGAGGACAAAGGCAGTACGACGGAGGAAATTGGAGCAGTCACTGGAATTATCTAGAGAGCAGTCAGGGTCACTGTCGAAGAATTACTGAGGGTACTGTCGTGTTTGAAGGTAGACAAATCTCCAGGGTCTGATCTGATATATCCGCGGCCATTGTGGGGAAATTGCAGGAGCTCTGGTTGAAACTTACGAGTCGTCCTTATATACAGGAGAGGTGCCAGAAGACTGGGGGGTGGCAAGTGTTGTGCCTCTTTTCATGAAGGGCTGCAGGGAAAATACTGGGAACTATAGGCTAGTGAGCTTAACATCTGTAGTTGGTAAGTACAGAGTATTCTGAGGGATAGGTTATACAGGCATTTGGATGGGCAAGGGCCGATTAGGGATGGTCGGCATGGTATTGTACGTGAGAGGTCGTGTCTCACAAATATGATTGATTTTTTTGAAGACGTGACCAAAAAGGTTGATGAGGGCAGAGCTGTAGATGTTGTGTACATGGACTTCAGTCAGGTGTTCGACAAGGTTCCGCATGGTAGGCTGCTCTGGAAGGTTAGATCGCATGGGATCCAAGGAGAGATAGCTGAATGGATAGCAAATTGGCTTCATGGAAGGAAGCCGAGAGTAATGGTGGAAGGTTGCTTCTTAGACTGGATGCCTGTGACTAGTGGTGTGCCTCAGGGTTCGGTGCTGGGCCCATTACTATTTGTCATCTACATCAATGATTTGGATGAAAACATACAGGGCAAGATTAGCAAGTTTGCTGATGATACAAAAGTTAGTGGTTTTGCAGATAGTGAAAGATGCTTTTGAACTATTGCAGCAGGATCTGGATCGATTGGCCAGGTGGGCAGAGGAATGCTTGATGGAATTGATGGAATACAGAGAAGTGTGAGGTGTTGCATTTTGGGACGTCGAACAAAGGCAGGGCCTACACAGTAAATGGTAGACCTCTGGGTAGTGTTGTGGAGCAGAGGGATCTAGGAGTACAGGTGCATGGTTCCTTGAAGGTCGAGTCGCAGGTGGTTAAGGTTGTCACAAAACTTTTTGGCAATTTGGCCTTCATCAATCAGAGTACTGAGTATATGTCATGTTGCAGTTTGTATAAGACGTTAGTGAGATCGCATTTAAAATATAATGTTCAGTTCAGGGCACCATGCTGTAGAAAAGATATTGTCAAGCTTGAAAGGGTTCAGAAAAGATTTACGAGGATGCTGCCAGGATTTGAGGGTGTGAGCTATAGGGAGAGGTTGAGTAGGCTGGGTCTATATTCATGAGGCTGGGACTATCCTGTCGTTTAAGAAACAGTTAGACAGGTACATGGCTATGACAGGTTTGGAGGGATATGGACCAGCACAGGCAAGTGGGACTAGTGTAGCTGAGACATTGTTGGCCGGTATGGGCGAGTTGCATACTGTATCACTCTATGACTCTTGCGGCGAATTTGCACGAAGATGGCACACTCCATTGATTCCAACAACAGGGCAAAATAGCGTAAAAAAATATTGGCAGAACTCATTCCATGTGTAAGTGAAATTGTTCATTACCCGAAGATGGAGGATTCACACTTGGAGCAAGGAGGATCGCGTGGAATGAAAAATAACATTGCTCAAGGACAAGATTTGCAAAATGTCATCGTGGTAAAGATTGCTTGAACACTTAATTTTGATGTGACGTTTCATTATAAAGAATTCTCTTCAATCACGAGTGTTGGAATTATTCCTGTCAGAAAAGCCCGGGGAATTGAAGTAGATAACGTATAAAGGTGCCATAACTTGGCATTTTGCAGCAAACTAAAGAATAATATGAAATAAGAACTTAATTCTCAGCCTCAATTTTTCTGCTGTGACATCACTTTATTTTATGCCCTTAAATCATCTTCTTCTGCTGCTTTCCCCACAGGTACAGGTTCATGTGTAGCAGCTGCTTTCTCATACCTTTGCTGTTCTCTGGTACCTTAGGCATGCTTCATGTAACCTCAGATATTGCGATGCCACACACTTGAACCAGATCACATAATATCTGTGCACATGTATACACACACACACACTCTTTCCAGAAGCTACCAGGATAGCAATCACAATGTTTAAGTCTCCCTGAATTTTCTCTCCTGCCCAAAGGCACAGGAGGTTAATAGCATTGGCACCCTATATCTACATACTGTAGTTGACTTAATCAGTTCAGAACAAGGATTACATTTCCTGGCTGGAATAATTGTGTTCCATACTGAGCAATGGGTTTACCAGCTGAGCTCGTTAATGAAATGAACCATATTCCCATAATTATTTAATTCACAAGAAATTTGGGGAAAAAAGAAAGATCTGTAAAACAATGAAACGAATCATCGACTCCCTGCATCAAATCTATTTTATAATGGATTTTCCCCTGGTTGATGATTTTAGGACATTAAATACTCTCAACTGATTTTTGCTCCATTAACTCTGCCCATGAGTGGGTTTGTGCCTTTCTCTAAATAATACCCATGTTGTAAATCTCGCAGTTTATCTCCTGTAATATGTTGCCTGCTTATTCACATTATTTTTTAGCAATATGCAAAGCTTGTGGATTTCTTCTTCAAATACACAAATATTAGCATTTTTACACAGTTCCAGTTATTTAAGATGGTCCTCATTGAGCTCCAGGGTCCCCTGTTCCAAATGGATTATGCCTGCACGGGAACGCCATTATCTCATCACAATACATCATCCACATTTTATCTGAAGAGATTCAATCAAACCACTTTTTCTGCTGAGTGAAGAAGCATATCTAAAGTGTTTGCAGTAATCTAGTCAACAAAAGGCATCTGATTTGTGCCTTCTGCTGACAGTCATCACCAACATTCCTGAGGAAAGGACCACTCAAAATTTACAATATGTTTTTAAGCACTTGAATAATTACAAAATCCCAAGCAGATTGAAATGACAATGTAAATAAGGTCTTTCTTCGTTCATAATAGCATACCGATACATTTGCACCAAAAAATAGTTTGTATTTTGAGGGGCTGTGAAGGGGATACATTGAGTAATGTCTTTGCACATCTACGTATTCAATGTTAGGTTGCAACAATAACACTTGCATGTTTACCTATCTTACTAAAAGTGTGGAGAACAAGCATTTGTGAGGTGAAACTTATTACAAGTTTGAAATGCATTATTTCAATATGAATCAAGTTATCAAACAATGTTCAATCATTCATTGGAGAGGGGAATCTAAACTGAGCTTCATCCTCTGGTAGCATACACTTCTAACTGAGAGCAGGAACCAGTGACAGATGTTCTCTCCTTAGTTTGGTCAAGATCGATGAACAGGTCTAACCCATCCTTTTGAAATTGCTCAGCCACTAACTAGATTTAAAAAAATCAAGGCAACACTTGCAGACACATCACCTTATCTAATTTCCAGTTTCACACTGTGGCCTCCTGTCATCACATTTAATCTATTTGTACAGGAGAGATGGTTTGATCCTGACATTTCGCACCCATCACAAACTTAATTCACTGATTGACTGAGAAATTCTGGTTAGTTCCTTCTGCTGATTTTCCATCATAGATTGGTACCAAATCAGAGAGATCTGAGGAGAGGTGGAAGGGTGGGTAATTGGGCAGTTATGGATGGATACGTAAGACGGAAGAAGTGCATTAGCTGTTACCTTTCCTTGGACCCCCTAACATATTTTCTAACAGCTTGATATTAATAATTTCCTCAGAACACAAAATGCTGGAGTCCGGCAGCATCCGTGGAGGGAACGGACAAGTGACATTTTGGATGGGGACCCTTCTTCAGCTACTTCTCTCTCACTGCTCCCCTTCAGAGTCCATTTTACTGAAATCTCACCTACTATGAAGGAGATTCCCTTCTTTCTCCCACTGGAGTTATGTGAGAATTTTTCTCACTGCTCCACCTCTATCGAGTCTGAGGAAGGGTCTAAAACCGATGCTTGCCTATTCCCTCCCCTGATGCTGCATGACCCCTTGAGTTTCTCCAGCACTTTGTGTTCTGCTCAAGATTCCAGCATCTGCAAGTTTTTGTGTCCAAATCATTTCCTTGATTAGTTAGTTTAGTTTAGAGATACAGCGCAGAAACAGGCCCTTCAGCCCACTGTGTCCACGCCGACCAGTGATCCCTGCACATTAACACTACCCTACATGCGCTAGGGATAATTTACACATACACCCAGCCAATTAACCTACAAACCTGTACGTCTTTAGAGTGTGAGAGGAAAACAAAGATCTCAGAGAAAACCCACGCAGTCATCGGAGGAAGGTACAAACTCCGTGAGGACAGCACCCGTAGTCGGGATCGAATCCGGGTCACTGGTGCTGCAAGTGCTGTAAGGCAGCAGCTCTACCGCTGGGCCACCGTGCCGCCAATTGGTTGGAGCAATTAACCTCCACAGGAACTAATTTCAGATGCATGATATTGTTCACGAAATTTGCAAAATGAGCATCTTCTTGACCCGACTTGAATATTTCCATTTTGCATAGAAGCATTTCTTTAAATTTGTCCAAAGCCAAATTGTGAGTGTACTTAGAGCCGAGACATGATAAGATGTGACAGGGTACATCCTGAAACCAAACAATTAAAAGGCTTTTGCAAAGGTCCTCCTTGGAAGCCGTCCCAATTTGGAAATTGGATAGGTAACAGGAAGCAGAGGGTGATGAGGGGAAAGATGCAGCAATGCCTTGCAGTTAGAATGGTAGTAGAGATGGTTGTTTATGAGATTCGGATGCCTCTGGCCAGTATCACAGGTCTAAGCCTTGGCACCCTTACTATGGGCTAGGTGCATTGGCAATTTGGATGTAAATGTGAGAGATATATCCAGTAAGTCTGCAGATGATGCAGACATTGGTGATGTTGCTGATAGTGAGAAGGGTAGCCTTTGGCCACAGAATAATACTGATAGGATGGTCAAGCAGGCAAGAAAACAGCAGCTGTAATTTAATGCTGAAGAATGTGAGGTGTAGTAGTTTAGGAGAATTAATATGGCTGATATACACAATAATTGTTGGGACTATAGGAAGTCCTGAAGAATAGCGGAACCATTGTATACATGTCGAAGGAATTCTGAAGAGAACAGTAAAGATATATAAGGTGGCTAAAGGCAGGTAGAATACTAGTCTTTATTACCCAGGCAGAGAATACAAGAGCAAATAAGCTTATGCTATAGCTGCAAAAACTGGATCAGCTACAGCTGGAGTACTTTCGGAGTGCGGTGATTGCAATAGAGAGGGCACAGAGGAGGTTCGAGGAGAGTATGCCTGGATTGGGGTATTTCAGTTATGAGGAAGAACTGGAGAGGCTGCTTTCCTTACAGCAGAGAAAGGTATGGTGCAGTTGTGAGGTGATGGAGGGTGGGGAGAGTCCTTGCTGAAACCTACAATTGTCTTAAACTTTAACCTTCCTCCAAATATCTTTCCCATCACGTCAACAAATTTGAATATTTGCGCTCTTTGCAAATCATTCCGGTTATGATCAGCTTCACATCCAGCACCTTGGCTTAGAATTTATAGACAATCCTAAAGACCACGCAAAATGGGCACCTTTCCAAGGCCAGGGTTCAGGCTGGCTGGCAGTCATAGGACCAATGAGAGCTGCAGGGATGGGATTGTTGATGGGAAGGATGTGTCAACACCTTACGGTTAGAATGGTGATGGAGCTGGAGGAGAACAGGTAGGAACCATGCCGATAGTTGGGGCCTGCAACGATATGGGAACTTGGGTTTGGGACAGAGGGGAGAAACAATATAAACATACAGCAAGATGGAATGCAAGAGCTGGCATCACAGTAACATCAGACCGGGTGATCGTGGATGTTGGAAAGAGAAGGATATGCATGCCAGCTATGATTACCTGACAGGGTTGGAGTCTAGCATCGAGCTAGGAAGATCACATTGCCGCCACAAGTCCCCACCAATGGTAAAAGCTGAGAATAATACAGCCCAATTTCTCACACAATGCTCCAAAATGAGCATTGAGGAGAACGTCATCTCGGGGATTTATTGTGTAGAGCTGCTTTAGTTGCAAAGTGTAGCTAATATGGTCAATGGAACACCAGGTTACTTTTCACCATGTCCAATGCCATGGCTGACACACCCAATCTACATTCTAGCCAGTATCTTCAATTAATTTATCCCCTAACAATTTGCTCAGTCAGGGTATTCTTCACTTGCACTGTAGGAAGATACACAACACGGTTGGTATCAACAAAGAAAACAGAACCAAATGAGTGCAAGAGCACAACTTTGAAGGTGGACGAGAATGAAGTAATCCCAGCAAATTCATGGCTGAATTCAGAGAATGGAAATAGTACTATTAAAATAGAAGCAGAGTTGGCAATAATTCTTTTAAACTCTGCTGTAATGGAATGCAAGGCCAAGATGAAAAGTCAAAATATAGACCTTGAAAGTAATTTGATCCAGGTTTTTAGCTTGAATGGAACGTCTATGGATTAAGCAACACAAACACTCAAAACCAGCAAATCATTATGTCAATGCAATAACCTGTAATGGTGCAAGGGAGAAAAATCAAAATCAACATCTATATTGAAAAACATCAGTAGAGCAGGTATTTTTTGATGATCTCAGCAAATCTCAGTTTTAGAAAAAAAAAAATTCAGGAACTATGCAAGCCTCAATTCAATTTTCCAAGAACCGACATCAATGTTTGGGAAAAAGTCATGTCAAAACATTACTTTCTCACAAACTACTTGCCTATCTTTAAACAGATATTTGAAATAATAGTCAATGTTTTACTTTGAAAGGAGTATTAGCTCAGTGAGCATAGTTGCCTCCATCTCCTTTTCGCAATTATTTATTTTCCAAGATCTACACCTAGCTGGCAAAATTTATTGCCCATCCATGATTGCCTTCAAAATGATGACAAAGAGCCACCCCAGGCTTGTCGGCGTATTGTTGGGGTATATATATTGTAGTGATACACACTGCCACCACTCTGCACATACTTACAGACAGCATAGAAACAGGCCCTTCAGCCTAACTCGTACATGCTGGTCATGATGTTGAACTGAGCTGGCCCTATTTGCACGTGCCTGGCCATGTCCCTCCAAACCTTTCCTATCCATGTCACTAAACAAATATATTTTTAAAAGTCAAAACTGTACCCGCCTCTATCAATTCCTATGGCAGTTTGGTCCATTTGTTCCATGGTGGAGTGGGTGAATGGTTAGAGTAATGGACAGGGTGCTAATCAAGTAGGCTGATGGTGATGATCTTATCCAGACTTGTTGGAGCTGCCATCAAACAGGTAAGTGGAGAGTGTTTCGTCACCTTGTGTCTCAGTTGGTGAAAGGCTTTACAGTATCAGGAGGTGTGTCATTCATCACAGGTCTTTGACCTGCTCTCCAAGCCAAGTGAGCATACTTACATTTTTTTTCATTCCAAAGCATTAAATTCACAATGCTAGGCTCCTACTGCAACATTGGTATTGCACAAACAAATCTGGCAGACTGACTGAGAGCTGTTTTTACTTACACAACCTCGATAAACACCCGAGCACAAATGACCTACAATGAATATGCTGAAATGATCCACTAATCAATTTAAAAATAGACAAAAACGTAACTGTAGGAGTTTAGCATTCATAGTTATATTTTTTCCACCTCATTCATTTACACTGCTTAAACCTTAGTACTGCTAAGTGTCAATTGGGTTATCTGACTGAACTTTTATTATTAAGAGCACTTTTCAGGCACGTTGCTGATTTACTGAAACCCTCATTCTATGAAGAGATTACATCTGGTTTCTTCCTGTAATGGGAAAATAAGCCCACAAGAATAAATTACAAAACCCTAGGACCATACTTTTTGATGCAGCAACCCCTGCAGCCACAATTATAAAAGACATCTACCTTTGTTGTTCAGTTTCCATAAGGTACATTTTTCAAAGTACTCAAAGAGTCTACTACATAGTCAAAGGCACAAAAGTAGAACTGTTGCTTAAAACATGTCTCTGGGGCTTAGTTGCAACATCTATAGTTATAACAAAAATATTATCCCAAATAGCCACAAAGTTCTCAAGTTCAATAAATTTCAAGGCATTTCACGTGTGCACCTTTGGCATGTTATTCAGCACAATATATGACCTGTGCAAGTATTTTTTTTTGGTTCATTCTATGATGTTGAAGGATCATTTGAAGGTCAGACTTTATTGCTCATCCCAATAGCCCTTGAGCAACTGTTATATTGAAATGCCACAGTGCTTCTTAAGAAAGTACTCCCACGGTGCTGTTGGGAGTTTCAGGACCCAGTGATAATTGAGAAAAAGCAACATATATCCAAGAAAGGATAATGAGTGACTTGGGAGAAAACCTGCAAATTGCAGTTCCCTGAAGCTTATTGTTTTCTTTTTTTATATATATGTACATAAGCACACAGAGTGGTGGGTGCATGAAACACATTGGCAGGGTGGTGGTGGAGGCAGATATGATAGTGGCATTTAAGAGGCTTTTGGATAGGCGCATGGATATACAGGAAATGGAGGTATATGGATCATATGTAGGCACAAGAGATAAGTTAATCGGCACAGACATTGCAGGCCAAAGGCCCGTTCCTGCGCTGTTCCGTGTCCAATGTTCTAACACTACACACAGCCCTGGATTAACATAGAAACATAGAAAATAGGTGCAGGAGGAGGCCATTCAGCCCCGAGCCAGCACCGCCATTCATTGTGATCATGGCTGATCATCCCCAATCAATAACCCGTGCCTGCCTTCTCCCCATAGAGCTCTATCTAACTCCCTCTTAAATCCATCCAGTGATTTGGCCTCCACTGCCCTCTGTGGCAGGGAATTCCACTAATTCACAACTCTCTGGGTGAAAAAGCTTTTTCTCACCTCAGCCCTAAATGGCTTCCCCTTTATTCTAAGACTGTGGCCCCTGGTTCTGGACTCGCCCAACATTGGGAACATTTTTCCTGCATCTAGCCTGTCCAGTCCTTTTATAATTTTATGTTTCTATAAGACTCCCCCTCATCCTTCTAAACTCCAGTGAATAAAAGCTTAGTTTTTCCAACCTTTCCTCATATGACAGTCCCGGGATCATTCTCATGAACCTACGCTGCACTGCCTCAATCACAAGGATGTCCTTCCTCAAATTAGGAGACCAAAACTGTACACAATATTCCATATGTGGTCTTACCAGAGCCCTATACAACTGCAGAAGAACCTCTCCTATATTGAAATCCTCTTGTTATGAAGGCCAACATTCCATTAGGTTTCTTCACTGCCTGCTGTACCTGCACGCCAACTTTCAGTGACCGGTGTACAAGGACACCCAGGTCTCGCTGTACCACCTCCTTACCTAACCTAACCCCATTGAGATAAAAATCTGCTCCCTTGTGTTTGCCACCAAAGTGGATAACTTCACATTTATCTATAAATGCATCTGCCACGCATCTGTCCACACACTCAACCTGTCCAGGTCACCCTGCAAACTCCTAACATCCTCTTCACAGTTCACACTGCCACCCAGCTTTGTGTCATCCACAAACTTGCTAGTGTTGCTCATAATTCCCTCTTCCAAATCAATTATACGGTAAACAGTTGCGGCACCAACACACGAGCCTTGCGGCACTCCACTCGTCACTGCCTGCTATTCTGAAAAGGACCCGTTCACTCCTACTCTTTGCTTCCTGTCTGCCAACCAATTATCTATCCATGTCAACACCCTACCCCCAATACCATGTACACTAATTTTAGTCACCAGTCTCCCGTACGGGACCTTATCAAAGGCTTTCTGATAGTCTAGATAAACTCCATCCACTGGCTCCCCTTCATCCATTTTACTTGTCACATCCTCAAAAAATTCCGGAAGAATAGTCAAGCTTGATTTTCCTTTCATAAATCCATGTTGACTTGGACTAATCCTTTTACTGCTATCCAAATGCCCCATTATTACCTCTTTAATAATTGACTCCAGCATCTTTCCCACCACTGGTCTGTAATTCCCCGTTTTCTCTCTCGCTCCTTTCTTGAAAAGTGGGATAACATTAGCTATCCTCCAATCCACAGGAACTGATCCTGAATCTATTGAACATTGGAAAATTATCACTAATGCAACCAATATTTCTAGAGCCACCTCCCTGAGGACCCTGGGACGCAGACCATCAGGCCCAGGGGATTTATCATCCTTCAGTCCCATTAGCGTACCCAATACTATTTCTTGCTTAATGAAAAATTATTTCAGTCCTCCAGTACTTCTGGGATATAGTTTGTGTCTTCCTTAGTGAAGACAGATCCGAAGTACCTGCTCAACCCTTCTGCCATTTCCTTGTTCCCCATAATAATTTCACCCGTGTCTGCCTTCAAGGGACCCACATTTGACTTTGCTACTCTTTTTCCCATAACATATCTAAAGAAGCTTTTACTGTCCTTCTTTATATTCCTGGCCAGCTTCCCCTCGTACTTCATCTTTTCAGCCCGTATTGCCCGTTTTGTTTATTTCTGTTGTCCTATGAAAGTTTCCCAATCCTCTGGCTTCTGGCTACTCTTTGCTGTGTTATACATATTTTCTGTTAGTTTTATTCTATCCCTAACTTCTCTTGTCAGCTACAGTTGCCTCCTACTCCCCTTAGAATCTTTCTTCCTTTTTGGAATGAAATAATCCTGTGTCTTCCGGAGTATGCCCAGAAATTCCTGCCATTGCTGTTCCACCATCATTCCTGCTAGGATCCATTTCCAGTCTACCTTGGCCAGCTCCTCCCTCATGCCTTCATAGCCCCCTTTGTTCAACTGTATCACTGACACTTCTGATTTAACCTTCTCCTTCTCAAATTGCAGATTAAAACTAATCATATTATGATCACTATCTCCAAGCGGTTCCTTTACCTCGAATTCTCTTATCAAATCTGGTTCATTGGACCATTATAACCAATGCGCAATAACCATTAAGCAAAATAAGCATGTGCTTAGGGCATCAAGGGAATGGGACACCAGAGAGTGTTTTTCCAGTGCAGGATTTACTATGGACCATGATGCAAATGGTGCAGCTGAACCAGGGTCCACAAAAAGGGGGCCTACAATAAATACAAAAAAAACGACATACATACACAAGATTAATAATAATAATAATAAAATATTACTATTAATATTATTATAGTATTGAAGAGGTTAATGATATATTTTAATCGTGGGAATACAACAAAATTAGAATCTGGCAGCTGCCACAAGGTCCAGGGAGCAACCTCAGCTCGCTTTAGAATGTGTTTGGTTCTTGCCAAGCTCCATCCATCTGAGCGCTGGTGGTAGAAGGGTTGCCAACTGCCTGGTATTTTTCAATGCCAAATTTACCCATATTTGACAGAAAAAAAAATGGATTTGACATTAAAAACATAACAATTTGGCAGTTTGGCATTGAAAATATCTAATTTTGGTAAGATTTCCTCGCTAAAGGAAGAAAGAGGGGAAAAATGTTAAATTTGCACCACTGCATGCTTACGGTTACTCGTCCCCATTATGTATTATCTTGAGTATTGAGTATTATACTTCATATATAAAGCACAAAGAATTGAAACCATAACTGTTTACTAAGCATGCCCATCGCCATGGAGGGGAAAAATTGGGTACTGCACACCACCCCCCCCCCCCCCCCGATTAATTTATTGCATCCCCAATTATCAAAACTAAAGCAATATAGCTGAAATTACTCATGGTTGTCACTGTCGCCTATTATTCGTCAATTTAAATTTTACTCTCTCTCTTCAATTGATGTACTACATAGATGAGACATAATATGCAATCTGATTTTGGAAAGTTCTGGAATGCATATTGTAACTGTTTATTGGTATCCAATTCTCATGTAGTAATACTGAATGGCTGTCCCTTTATTGGATTTAGAGTAGTCTTTGTATTCTCATTCTAATGTTACATTTTTTTAATGTAATGTAATTTTGGTGCCATATTATTTACTGTAAATAAATCATACTGTAAGTTTTGTTTCATTTCGGTCCCTTGCGAGGGGTGACATAAGAATCAGGAGATGTACAGTCAGTATGGATAGAACTGAGGAATTGTAAGGGTAAAAAGGCCCTAATGGGAGTTATGTACTGGCCTAAATATAGGGTGCAAGTTGAATCGAGAGTTAAAATTGGCATGTCGCAAACGTAATGGGAGATTATGGGAGATTTCAACATGCAGGTAGACTGGGAAAATCAGGTTGGTATTGGACCCCAAGAAAGGGAATTTGTGGAGTGCCTCCGAGATGGATTGTTAGAGCAGCTTGTACTGGAGTCTACCAGGGAGAAGGAAATTCTGGACTTAGTGGTGTGTAATGAACTGGATTTGATAAGGGAACTCAAGATAAAGGAGCCATTAGGAGGTAGTGACCATAATATGATAATTATTCATCTACAATTTGAGAGGTACAAGTGAAAATCGGAAGTGTCAGTATTACAGTTGAGCAAAGGGGACTATGGAGGAGCAGGCCAAAGTTGACTGGAAAGAGACCCTAGCAGGGATGACAGTGGAACAACAATGGCAGGTATTTCTGGGAATAATACAGAATGTGCAGGATCAATTCATTCCAAAGAGGAAGAAAGATTTTAAGGGGAGTAAGAGGCGACCGTGGTTGACAAGGGAAGTCAAGGACAGTATAAAAAGAAAAGAAAATTATAACATAGCAAAGACAAGTGGGAAGCCAGAGGATTGTGAAACTTTTAAAGAGCAACAGAAGATAACTAAAAAGTCAATACGGGGAGAAAAGATCAGGTATGAAGGTAAGCTAGACAAGAATATAAAGGAGGAGAGTAAAAGCTTCTATAGGTCTGTGAAGAGGAAAAAATTAGTCAAAACAAATGTGGGTCCCTTCAAGCCAGAAACATGTGCATTTATTATGTTGAACAAGGTGCAAATGAGTTGAACAGGTACTTTGGATCTGTCTTCATGAAGGAAGACACAAACAATTTCCAAGATGTACTAGTGGCCAGAGGACCTAGGGTGACAGAGGAACTGAAGGAAATCCACATTAGGAAGGAAATGGTGTTGGGTAGACTGATGGGACTGCAGGCTGATAAATCCCCAGGGCCTGATGGTCTGCATCCCAGGGTACTTAAGGAAGTGGCTCTAGAAATTATGGATGAATTGGGGAAGATGCTAGAGTCAATTATAAAAGATGAAATAGTGGCACATTTGGAAAACAGTTACAGGATCTGCCGAGTTAGCATGGATTTACGAAGGGGAAATCTTCCGGGATTTTTTGAGGATGTAACTAGGAAAATGAACAAGGGAGAGCCAGTGGATGTAATGTACCTGGATTTCAGAAAGCCTTTGATAAAGTCCCACATAGGAGATAAGTGGGCAAAATCAGAGCACATGGTATTGGAGATAGGGTACTGACATGGATAGAAAATTTGTTGGAAACAAAGAGTTAGGATTAACAGGTCCCTATCAGAATGTCAGGGAGTGACTAGTGGGATATCTCAAGGCTAGTTGCTGGGACAGCAGCTACAGGTATTTACAATATACATTAATGATTTAGATGATGGGATTAAATGTAACATTAGTAACTTTGCAGGTGACACAAAACTGGGTGGCAGTGCGAACTGTGAGGAGGATGCTATGAGGATGTAGGGTGACATGGACAGGTTGGGTGAGTGGGAAGATGCAGATGTAGTGCCAGTGGCAGAAGTGGCCGATGCAGTTTAATGTGGATAAATGTGAGGTTATCCACTTTAGATGCAAGGACAGGGAGGCAGATTATTATCTGAATGGTGTCAAGTTAGGAAAAGGGGAAATACAATTAAATCTGGTCGTCCTTGTTCATCAGTTACTGAAAGTAAGCATGCAGGTACAGCAGGCAGTGAAGAAAGCTAATGGCATGTTGGTCTTCATTACAAGAGGAGTTGAGTATAGGAGCAAAGAGATCCCTCTGCAGTTGTACAGGGCCCTAGTGAGACCACACCTGGAGTATTGTGTGCAGTTTTGGTCTCCAAATTTGAGAAAGGACATTCTTGCTATTGAAGGGAGTGCAGCGTAGGTTTACGTTAATTCCCGGGATGGCGGGATTGTCATATGTTGAAAGAATGCAGCTACTGGGCTTGTATACACTGGAATTTAGAAGGATGAGAGGGTACCTTATCAAAACATGTAAAATTATTAAGGTATTGGACAGTTAGGAAACATGTTCCTGATGTTGGGGGAGTCCAGAACCTGGGGCCACAGTTTAAGAATAAGGGGTAGGCCATTTAGAACGGAGATGAGGAAAAGCTTTTTCACCCAGAGAGTTGTGAATCTGTGGAATTCTCTGCCTCAGGAGGGAGTGAAGGCCAATTCTCTGGATGCCTTCAAGAGAGAGCTAGATAGAGCTCTTAAAGATAGCAGTCACCAGCATGGGATATGGGGAGAAGGCCGGAGCAGGGTTCTGATTGTGGATGATCAGCCATGATCACAGTGAATGGCGGTGCTGGCTCGAAGGGCCTTCTCCTGCACCTGTTGTCTATTGACACAGGCAGTAAGAAATTTCTTGGCACAGTACTGATTCCAGTGGGAGCAAACCTGAACAAGAACCCGTTTAGTCCAGTTCTTCTTCCACCCTTCAACTACAGTAATCATCTATCTTGCTGACAAATTACTCCAAATCTTGAGCTCTGCTACTTTTTCTTGTAAGTGCAGTACCTTTAATTTAGTTTGTCACGTGTATGGACGTACAGCAAAATGTTTTGTTGTGTGATATCCAGGCAAATAAATTGCTATACATAATTACAATCTGTCATCCACAGTATACAAATACATTATCAAATGTTTTTTGAAAAAACAGATGTACTATTGTCACCCATTCCCCTTGACCTATCCTGCTGTTTTAGTAGCAATGAAAACACAAGATATTTCATTCAGCATTTTTCTTTCATAAAAGATGTTCAGTCTGCCGCATATATTTTCCTAATTACCCTTTGACCATGTATCTCAGGCTCTTAATAACTCATCTCAGGATTTTTTGACTGCAGAAAATTATGCCATCTTCTCTTTAATTCCCTATTTTGTTTTAAATCATGATATTTTTTCATCTCTTTAAATAGTTGTAAATTATCTCCTGCAAAGTGGTTTAGTATGTTTGCCCCCAATTTGCTTTGGTCAATTGGCTCATATACAAAAATTCTTCAATGCAAGTTTAAAATTCTGGTTTCTGATCCAACTGTATCTCCTCAAAATACCAACACATTTATTCACTATTTAGTTTAGTTGAGATACAGAGTGGAAACAGGCCCTTCATCCCACCGACTCCACCGACCAGTAATCCCTGCACACTAACACTATCCTACACATACTAAGAAAATTTTACAATTTTAACTAAGCCAATTAACCTACAAAACTTTGCAGTGTGGGAGGAAGCTGGAGCACCCAGAGAAAACCACGCAGGTCATGGGGAGAATTTACAAATGCCATACAGACAGCACCCATAGTCAGTTAGGCTCAGATTAGTTTATTGTCACGTGTACCAAGGTACGGTGAACAGCTTTTTGTTGCGTGTTAACCAGGCAGCAGAAAGACAATACATGATTACAATCAATCCATTTACAGTCTATAGATACATAAGGGAATAGCAAGGTAAAGCCAGAAAAGTCCGGTCAAAGATAGTCCAAGGGACATTATAGAGGTAGATAGTAGTTCAGTACTGCTCTCTGATTGTGGTAGGACGATTCAGTTGCCTGATAACAGCTGGGAAGAAATTGGCCGTGAATCAGGATCAAACCCAAGTCTCTGGTGCTGCAAGGAAGCAACTCTACCGCTGCGCCACTGTGCCGCACATTGCACAAGAGGTTTGAAATAAACCTGTTGCTAGTTGGTCCCACAATTTACTGCAAACCCTAGATCACCATTATACTTCATGCTTCAAATATTAAAGGATAGAATGCAATATAAATGCAACAAACAGTGCATTAAAATGCAACCCATCTGTTAAACATCCCTTGAAATATTGAGGCAAAAGTTTATGAAATTTGAATCGTGATGTATTGCCTAAAGTTTGATCAACAGAGAGAAAGTTACCAGGTATCTGCATCAGAAAGGTTAATAATTAAGTGGCTCAGATGCTGCAGAAAGAGCCACCCTCACATTTTTAAGTTAAACTGATTTTCTCCTACTTGGTGGTAGAATGCAAATATGCCAAAATAGACTGATGCAATTTGTTGCTGACAGCACACAGCATGCAGTGGATTGCCATAGAGCTGAGGGAATAAGAATATTCATGAGATGACAGCTTCTGAGCATTAAGCAGCAATGATTAATTTGCTACTTGCATTGATGCTGAGACAATAGTGCAACCAAAGGAGTTATTTGTTAATGATGACACAGCTGATGTGAATAAAAGGAGCAAACCAAAAACTTGCTATTACACTCTTTTTAATAAAAAAACAGTACAATCTCAGTAGGGTTGGAATAGATGGCAATCATGTTACCATCTTGACATGACACATAATTCGGCCGTGCTCCTCGGAGGCCGAACTCAAAACACGGACCAGCGGATCGCGTTTTGAGGGGGGCCCGCCGAGCTCGGTGGACCCTGCGGACTAAAAGAGGGAGCCTGCCAAGACTGGCCCCTGCTCGTCCCCCGAAGACCATAGACTGGGCGGAGGGACCCAGCAACGACCGGTGAAGAGCAAGACCGGCAGGAGAGTTTCAGTTTAGTTTATCGTGTATACCATGGTACAGTGAAAAGCTTTTGTAGCGTGCCAACCATTCAACAGAAAGACAATACATGATTACAATCGATCCATTTACAGCATATAGATACAATGATAAGGGAATGACATTTAATGCAAGTTAAAGCCAGCAAAGTCCGATCAGGGATAGTCCAAGTGTTACCATAGAGCAAGTGTTCCCAACCTGTGTAAAAAATTACCCCAGAGGGTAAAATTCACCTACCCAGGGGGTAAATTTGATGATTCTGGATTTGTACATATTTTTTCTCATTGACTGACTGTGTTTTTTTCTGGCATAACAGTATCTGCTCATCATTAGTTGTTCATAAATAAGTGAAATAACATTGTAATGTGCTATTAAGATTGCCAGGGGTAAACGGGACGAAAAAGGTTTGGAACCCCTGTCATAGAGGTAGATAGTAGGGTACCCGGACGGGTCGTCGAAGGATGAGAAGCCGAAGCCAAGATATGGAAGCCAAGATACCGAACAGACACGACGCCGAACAGCCATGATACCGAACGGACACGACGCTGAAAGGATACGAACCCGAACAGACACGACGCAGAAAGGATACGAAGCTGAATGGACACCACGCCAAACGGACAAGACACAGAACAGACATGCTGTCGAAAAGCCGCCGAATGGACATGACGTCTCAGAGGACGGGATTTGTCCAAGACCTTGTCAGCGATTGGTCCAGACCACGCGTCCATAACATCACTGGCCGGGGGGGAGACAGGAGGGTGGGGGGGGGGGGGGGGTTTGAGCTTGCATTTATAAAATGGTGCCAGTGATTCCATGCTGCTGCTGCGATTGCCACAGAGGCTTTTCAACGTCATGTTCGTTCCCCATCAGATTTTGAGCCGAAAAGCAATCTGACGCTGAACGCACATGAAGCTGAAATGATGAATAGGTATGAAACACTGAAACACTAAAAAGAAAAATCTATATTTACTGCAAGAATACACAAACAAATTTATTATTTAACTATTTTAAAATGTAACAAGGTACAACAAGGTAACTATTTTAAAATGTAACAAGGTACAATAATTGAACTATTTACGAACATGACGTCGAAAAGTCTCTGTGGCAATCGCAGCAGCTTGGAGTCACTGCCACCATTTTACAAATGTAAGCTCAAGCTTACCCCCCCACCACACCCCAGCCAGTGATGTGATGGATGCAGCGGTCTGGACCAATTGCTGACTAGATCTCAGACAAATCCCGTCCCCAGGGACTTCATGTCCTTTCGGCTGCTTTTTGACGTCATGTCCGTTTTACATCTTGTCCTTTCGGCATGGTGTCCGTTCGACTTTGTATCCTTTCGGCGTGATGTCCGTTCGGGTTCATATCCTTTCGGCGTGGTGTCCATTTGGCTTCGTACCCTTTCGGGCATGGTGTACATTCGGTATCTTGGCTTTTCGGTGTGATGTTCATTCGGCACCTTGGCTTCTACTTCTTGGCTTTGGCTTCTCATCCTTCGACGTCCTGTCCGCATACAATATAGTAGTTCAGCACTGCTCTCTGGTTGTGGCCCGAGGTCGGGTCTACCATTCTCTCACGGTCGGCTGCAGGAGACACGCCATGGAACAAAGGTGGACGGGCGAGGAGAGGGACAAGGCATCCAAAGGAGGTGGTGGATGGTGACCCGCAACAGTCTGGGACTTGCCTAGAACAGGCACCGCTCATAAAAACTGGAGCGTGAACTTTGAAAATGGCACCATAACATTAGCTCAATAAACTATTTCTATACATTGCTAATTGAGGATCAGGGGTATTGCAACACTCTTCTGATCTGTTTGGAAGATAAAGAATTTCACTGTGCTAGCACTTCGCACATGTGACATTAAAAGCACCATTGAACCATTATCATCCTCCATCCCGATTCTTTACATGTACTAATGTACTTGTCCAATTCCTTTTTAAATGATCATTCAATTTCTGCTGGCAACATGTGGTACAACATCTCCTGTCCTTACCACAATCTGCGCAATTCAAATCTTCCCCTCCCCTCTATTATCCTTCTGGGGTAATTCAGCAATGCCCCTCCTTTTATAGTTCACCAAACAGCAGATTTCCCAGCAAAAGAGACAGCCAAAAAGAAAACCAAATTGGTTCACATAATGATAATGCAGCCAATAATGCTCCTCCTTCCCAACATTGAATAATACACAAGGAATGCAAGACATTGATAATGGCTAAACAGAATGAAGAATTTCCACCACAAATCAGAAAGTGAAAAGCATCAACTTGCTTTTTGTATTATAATACATAGAACATGGAACAGTACAGCACAAGAACATGCCCTTCAGCAGAGAAAGCCCCTGACGAACATGACGCCAAGATCATCTCCTATCTGCCTGCACGTAATTCACATCCCTCCTTTCCCTGCATATCCAAGTGCCTATCGCAAAGTCTCTTAAACTCCACTGCCTCAACAACCATCACTGGCATTGCACTTCAGGCATGCGTCATCCTCTGTATAAAAAAAAACTTGCCTCACGCATTAAACTCTAAACTTTTCCCCTCTCACCCTAAAGGGCCTGTCCCACTTACGCGACTTTTTCGGCGACTGCCGGCACCCTTCATAGTTTGCCAAAAATGTTCAACATGTTGAAAATTCAGCGGGGACCAGAAAGATGCAATGACTCTTTGGAGACCTCTCACGACCATAGGAGACCACTCACGACAATACAGGCGACCCTTGGCGACATGTCGCGGATGACCTCTCACGACTATAGGAGACCTCTCATGACCATACAGCCTGTCTTTCTGGTCACCGCTGAATTTTCAACATGTTGAAAATTTTCGGCGACCTATGACGGGTGCCGGCAGTCGCCAAAAAAAGTTGCGTAAGTGGGACGGGCCCTTAATGCTGTGCCCCACAGTAATTGATTATTTTCTTCCTGTGAAACAGATTCTGACAGTCTGTCCTACATATGCCTCTCATACAATTATACACTTCCAACAGGACTCCCTGTCCAGATAAACAATCCAAGTCTGTCCAACCTTGTACTAGGTCTGCACAACTGAGAACAATTCCAGGAACCCACATTACAGATAAGATCAACCAAGTTATAATTTGATATACTAAAAACTCCATTGTATAACGAGCCTTTCAGTAATTATTTAAAAACAAAATCAAGTCTTCTTTCGCCTGCGCAATGAATCCAACAGTATTTGTAATCATACATTAGTCTTCATATTACATGAATACTGGTTCTGCTGCATGTCCAATGCAAATAAATCGACTTTTGTAAGTAGACAGGATTTTATTGTTGCAGACCAGTTTCATTGCCTATTGCAAGCCTTGTTCATTCATGTTCCAAGGCCCAACATTGATATGCTCAAGAAATCTTCAGTCAAGTAGGTATTGTGAAAAAAATCCCTGTTGTTATGATTATATGCTGGTTTTGTAATGTCCTTGAAAATGTTATGAAGTCCCGTAGCCTATTCAAACAGCATCAATCAAATTGCATTTTGGTAGTATATACAAAGATCTTCACCACAATAATTAAAACATTCTGTATGTCACAATCAATAAAACAAAATGAGAAGTAACTCAGGTGGTATTCATGTTTCTTGTGCTATGTTCGGCAGTAACATTTAAAAAGACAATCGAGCAAGGATCCCATTCCCAACTTCAAACCAGTGACTCAGGCACTAAATGGACATTTGTAGGCATCATGCAAGGATCAGACGCAAGCAGCAGTGATGAGTGCATCACTGCAAAGATAATGGGATTATCAGTGTCCATTTATCAGCTTGAATGGAATAAATTTGGTAGCCAGAAGAAACACAATTCAAGCCATCTAATTGGGTGAAGCAAAGTGGTTCAATTTGGTGATGAATCGCAAATTAAGAGGGTTTTTTTTAAAATGGAATATGCAATTGCGATTTTTGCTACATAGAAAAAATCCAAAATACCCAGTTAATTCCACAGACACACTTTTTTATTATCATTAGCTCTTCATCTGTTGCACACACTCAATTGGCATTGAATTCTGCTTCTGAAATTCAATTCCACTGAAGTCAACATATATACCTGTAGCACATTTGGTGTACACAATAAGGGATTTTATATCGAAGTCACGTGAGTGACTACGTGAAGAGCCCGCCAGCCCGCATGCGCGTCAATACGTCGACGCATGGCGCGGGAGTAGGAGCAGTTCGAAACGGCTCTGGCAGGTAAGTTAATTTTGTTTTCAGCGGGCCACTGCGGTACAGCGGGCCCGGAGTAGCTGACGGATGCAGCCTGTGCGGCTGCCGCCGTTGGAGCTCTGAACGGGAGCAGGCGGCCGGATTTGGAGGCCGCCGTGGAGGCTCCATAAGGAGCTGGGATTCGATATTGCGGCTGTCGGCGTTGGAGCTCCGAACGGGAGCAGGCGGCCGGATTTGGAGGCCACCGTGGAGGCTCCGTAAGAAGCTAGGATTTGATATTGCGGATGCCGGCGTAGCCAGGTCAGCGATCGCTGCAAAAGATTAGCAGCAGCCGGTGTGTTAAAAATTGCCGCGGCCAGGACAGCAACCGCCAGGTAAGCTCAGCTGCCGTAGCACCTAGCAATTTTAAACATAGATGCTGCCGGCTGAGGTCGGCTCAGCTTACGCTGTAGAGCAGCATATATAACCATATAACAATTTCAGGACGGAAACAGGCCATCTCGGCCCTTCTAGTCCATGCCAAACACTTACTCCCACCTAGTCCCATCTACCTGCACTCAGACCATAACCCTCCATTCCATTCCCCTTCCATATACCTATCCAATTTATTTTTAAATGATAAAATCGAACCTGCCTCCACCACTTCCACTGGAAGCTCATTCCACACAGCTACCACTCTCTGAGTAAAGAAGTTCCCCCTCATGTTACCCCTAAACTTTTGTCCCTTACTTCTCAAATCATGTCCTCTTGTTTGAATCTTCCCTACTCTCAATGGAAAAAGCTTATCCACGTCAACTCTGGTCTATCCTTCTCATAATTTTAAAGACCTCTATCAAGTCCCCCCTTAACCTTCTGCGCTCCAAAGAATAAAGACCTATCTTGTTCAACCTTTCTCTGTAACTTAGGTGCTGAAACCCAAATAATGTATGCTCTATTTATAGGGCGGATATAAATAGAGTTGGCAGGTTTTTAATAGCGGTTGCTGCTCGGTCACGTTTGTGACTATCGTAGCAGATAGGATACAAAGGTCATGTTTAATACTTTGGCAATAACAATGTGTCTTATCATGCCAATAAAGTTTTTTAATTGAAAATGAATTAAATTGAATACAAAGGAAATTTATTATCACATACACCAAATGGTGTAGTGAAATTTGACTTGCCATTGCAGTCCAGAGCTCCTGGCTTAGGAAGCCTTTTTCGAACTGTGTCTATCAGACACCTGTGGGCGCTACATCTGGCTCAGGGTGGCGTCATGATAATTTCCACTCAGTGGAGGGGACTGTTGGAGATTCTTTCACAAGAGACTCCAACTATGTGGATATCGACAGAGCAGTCGAATCTCTGATCTGATGCTTCTTTTAATCATATGAACAAACTATGCTCCATATACCGGAGGCATTAACAGGCGGCTCCAACCATATGCCTGTGATAACACCTGTCAGGGTTGCAGTATTTCTCCCACTCTGTCGTGGGGAGTATCAGAAAGAGGTGACTCCGATTATGATGCCGGCTCATCCAGGTCATATGGGGGCCAGAGGCCTGAGGTAGCAACTCCTTGTGCAGGGTGCGCTCTACTTCCTCCCTAAAATACTCCGTTGAGGCTCCAGAAGGGAGCAAGAACTCAAAGTCACTAACAGGTGCAACCTGTCTGGTAAGTACAATAAATAATGATGATTTATACTGACAACAGAGGTCCACGGCCAAGCCGATGGCCACTTCGGAGTCGCAGGCAGCACCGATCTGCACAGCTAGTTCCGATTCGGCTTCTAGAGGGAGCAACTTGGCAACCCCGAATCGGGGCAAAGCTAAAGCTAAGTATGTGAGACATGTCCTGTCGCACAATTCGGGACCAGAGGATTCTGTCCCCACATCTAAGGCAGATGTGATTGGCCGTTTGTCTTAATTGGAATATCTGATTAATCAAATGGTGGCACAAAATATGCTCTGTGTTACGGAGGCATGCACGGGCACCAAGGTCTCTTCCATACCCCGCAACACTGCTCTCTCTCCCCATCCCTGCACTCGCAACAAGGGCAGAGACCCCTAGTCCTCACCTTTCACCCCACCAGCCGTCACATATAACAAATAATCCTCCGTCATTTTCGCCACCTCCAACGTGACCCCACCACTCGCCACATCTTCCCATCTCCCCCCATGTCTGCCTTCCGCAAAGACCGCTCCCTCCGCAACTCCCTTGTCAATTCTTCCCTTCCCTCCCGTACCACCCCCTCCACGGACACTTTCCGTTGCAACCGCAAGAAATGCAACACCTGTCCCTTTACCTCCCCCCTCGACTCCATTCAAGGACCCAAGCAGTCGTTCCAGGTGCGACAGAGGTTCACCTGTATCTCCTCCAACCTCATCTACTGCATCCGCTACTCTAGATGTCAGCTGAGACTGAGCGGAGGTTGGGCGATCGTTTCGCCGAACACCTCCGCTCGGTCCGCAAGAACCTACCAGACCTCCCGGTGGCTCAGCACTTCAACTCCCCCTCCCATTCCCAATCCGACCTCTCTGTCCTGGGTCTCCTCCATTGCCAGAGTGAGCAACACCGGAAATTGGAGGAACAGCACCACATATTCCGCTTGGGGAGTCTGCATCCTGCGGGCATGAACATTGAATTCTCCCAATTTTCTTAGCCCTTGCTGTCTCCTCCCCTTCCTCAGCCCTCGGGCTGTCTCCTCCCATCCCCCACCCCTCGGGCTCCTCCTCCTCCTTTTTCCTTCCTTCTCCCCGCCACCCCCTATCAGTCTGAAGAAGGGTTTCGGCCTGAAACGTTACCTATTTCCTTCGCTCCATAGATGCTGCTGCACCCGCTGAGTTTCTCCAGCATTTTTGTGTACCTTCGATTTTCCAACATCTGCAGTTCCTTCTTGAAATTTAATAACGCCTGTTTCTTGGGCAGCTAGCTCTGCACGATTATATGGGAAGTTTGTGAACAAAATATGTGAGTTACCTTTAAACGGAAGTAACAGTGTTGCTTTCAGTTTGGGCTTAGCGAAGCATTTGTGTGATAGCACATTTGACACTGCTTGTGCTGCTTTTTCAGTCTCTATAGTCCCATAAGTGGGACAATAAATGATCGGTTATTCACCCGCTGTTCACTAACGTTATGCAGGGTGTCTTTTATATGATCACTCTAAAAGCCTACACTCATTTTAGTGTGCAATGAATATTAGTAAATTATTATGCAAACACACTTCTGTGTTCCTAATGGGAGCAGTATTTTTTAAGTTGATTATGCTTTTAGCAACTGATTTCAGCACAAAGAACACAGTCTTTGCTCAATCTCTGGGTCATAACTTACATTAGGGTAGCTTGTTATGGGAATGATCTCATAAGCAAAATGGGCATGATTGCGTACATTTGGAATTGATAGCATATCCACCAGAGCGGAGATTGGGGGTGTTTTTGGGTATACAGGTACACTGAGCTTGCTGGTACCTATGAGATGAAAGATAGTTTCTTTATTGTTATTTAATAGTCTCTCAAGAGATTACTGATGGCTTATTAGCAGCCAATAGAATGGGTAGTTCCCTTTCATCATACAGCAAGAGGCTTACATAGTGCGTGTTAAGAAGTTATAAAATTTGGTTGAATATGTCTGGATATTTGCAGATAGAATTCTGAACAGTGTTGCATGAGTTATTGTCTAACTCAAAGTCAATTGGTACTATGGTCCGGTTAAGAGTAATGGCCATGTATGCAAGTTAGCATCATGGTATTAATAACCCATGTTTTTCTACCATTAATGGTTTATCTGTTTAAGTGTTTCACACACAGATTGGGTTACTGCATGAAACTACAGAGCTTTGAAGGCTTCACATAGTCACTCACGTGACTTCGATATAAAATAGAAAGATTAAACGAGAACTTACCGTTTGAAGTTTGATCTTTATTTTATGAGAAGTTGAAGTGAGGGAATACGTGCCCTCCACTCCCAACCCTACTTCTCATAAAGATCATTCGGTAATTCTAAGGTCGTTAATCTTTCTATAGCTTAAGTTCAGCAACTAGTCTGTTGTTTCATACAGCTGTTCTGAAGATTGACGCATGCGGGCTGGCGGGCTCTTCAAGTATTCCCTCACATCAACTTCTCATAAAATAAAGATCAAACTTCAAACGGTAAATTCTTGTTTAATCTTCCTATTTTAATTTCTTCCCTCAATCCAGCGGCACTGAAAGAAACCATTTGGCCCAATATGCCATTCACATATTTATCCATTTAGTTTTAATTTCCTAGTTGTTCCCCTTAATCCCAAACATTACTCATCCAATTCCAATGCACTTTTGGATATCAATACTCAGTAAGGTATTGCAAAATGAAAACAGAAGTGTTCCATACAGAACATTTAGCAATGGCTCTCATAAGAAGTCTCCAAGGAAGAGCACAACTTCACTAATTCTCACCATGCTCCAGTTATTCAAGGACTTGTATTATCTAGACAATTCAAATTATGTGATGAAATTACTGTTCTACGACAAGGTGAATAATATGAAAGGACTTACTATTTGCATGATACTTTCCTAAAGCACACTTCTTTGTTAGCAGTTCATAGTGGGGAGGTCATGTTGCTACAACACATTGTTTTAAAATATACATAGTCCTACAGCATGGAAATGGGCCCTTCAGCCCAACTGATACATGTCAACCAAGATGTCTACCTATGCTAGTTCCATTAGCCTGCGTTTGATCCGTATCCCTCTAACCCTTTCCTATCAATATACCTGTTCAAACATTTTCAAAACACTGCAATTGTGCCCGCCTCTATAGCTTCCTCTAGTAGCTCATTCCATATACTCACCACTCTGTGCGTGAAAAAGTTGCCTCTTGTTTCTCCTTTAAATCTTTCCCCTCACACCTTAAATGTATACCCACAAGTTTTAGACTCCATTAGCCTGAGATAGAACCTGTGACCACTCACCTTATCTATTTCTCTCTTGATATTTTATACCTCTATTAAGGGTCACTCTTTGAACTTGTTGGCTCGAGGGAAAGGAGTCCCATTCTATCCAATCTCTACTAATAATTCAAACCCTCCAGTCCCGATAATATCCCTATGCACCTTTTTCGGCTTAACCATATCCTTCCTACAGCTGGGTGACTAGAACGGCACACAATACACAAAGTACTGTCTCACCAACAACTGAAAGTCATAAAGTCATACAGCATGGACACAAGCCTTTTGGCACCACTCGTCCATGCCAACCAAGATGCCATATCTAGGATAGTCCCATTTGTCCACATTTGGCCCATATCCCTCTAAACCAAGGGATCTCAATCTTTTTCGTCCCGTTTTCCCCTGGCAACTTTAATAGCACATAACAATGTTGTTTCACTTATTTATGAACAACTAATGATGAATACATACCGGTATACCAGAACCAAACACAGTCAGTCAAAAAGAAAAAATATGTACAAATCCAGAATCAACAAATTTCCACCCTGCATAAGTTAAATTTACCCCCTTTTTGTTATTGTATCTTCCTCAACTACTTCCTCTGGCAGCTTGCTCCACATACCCATCACCCTCTGCGTGAAAACATTTCCACTATTAAACCTTTTCCCTCTCAACTTACTTATACACTCTTGTTCTTGATTCTCCTTTCCTGATAAAAAAAGAATGTGCATTCATGATTTTGCATATCTCTCTAAGAATGCTCCTCAGCATCCTCCGTTCTAAGGAATAAAGTCCTACCCTGCCCAATTTCTCCCTATTGCTCTGGCATCATCCTCAAAACTTCACTGCACTCTTTCCAGCTAAATGGCACCTTTTATAAAGCACAGGGACAAAAACTGAGCACAATACTCCAAATGCCACTTGACTAATGCCTTGTACAACAACAACATAATGTCCCAACTTCTGTACTCTGTGCTTTGACCAATGAAGCACCCTCTTCATCACATTCCCCAGGGTCCTACCATTTACTCTCTAAATCTGTACCACCAGGTGGCGCCCGCAATGGCTGCCTTGCCGACAGTCCAACTCGTCCTTTCCTTCATTTTTGTTTTATAGTATGTGTTAAATGTATGTTTTAGTGTTCTTTAGCTTGTTTTATGTTTCACTTGGGGGGTGGGGGTTAGGGGAAACATTTTTTTAAATCTCTTACCCTCACAGATGTGCGGTTTTTTTTCCATATCGTACCCTGGTCCGCGTTGCGGCCTAACATCGAGGAGCTGGCGACCTCATGCTGGAGACTGGCTATGGGAGCTACAACCGCGGGAGCCTGCGAACTTAACATCGTGGAGCTGGCGGTCCCTGGTTAGGGACCGACGTCTGGAGCTCCAAACCACGGGGTCTTCTATCACCCCGACACGGGGTCTTCAATCGCCCCGACACGGGGTCTTCAATCGCCCCGACACGGGGTCTTCAATCGCCCCGACACGGGGTCTTCAATCGCCCCGCCTGCAGATGGTTCGACTGCCCCGACCGCGGGAGAATTAAGAGGAAGTGGATTCGACTTTATTGCCTTCCATCACAGTGAGGAATGCGGGGATTCCACTATGGTGAATGTTTATGTTAACTTTTATGTAGTTGTGTGCCTTGTTACTTTTTTTTTAGTAGTATGGTTGTATGGTAATTGGAGTTTCACTGTACCTTGATTGGTGCACATCACAATAAACAGACCTTTGAAATCCAAGGCTGGTTTAACTTACCAAAATGCAACATCTTGCACTTGCCAAGTTAAATTCCACCTGCTAATTATGGTGTCATCGGCAAACGTACAAATCATGCCATCTATATTGCAAACAAAATTATTAATAAAGATGACAAACAGCAATGGGCCCAGCACCAATCCATTCAACACACCACTGTTCCCAATCCTCCAATCTGAATAATAACCTTCTACCACCATCCTCTGACTCCTTCCACCAAACCAATTTTGTTTCAATTGCTTTAATGCCTTTGTTTCATTCAGAAGCCAGATAATAACCCATTTTTGCATTTATATTATTGGGTGATGTGTCCTTTCCCTAAACATCTATATCCGCCTTGCCAAGTGCTCAGGGCATGCATCATTTAATTTATTGTGAAAAAGATCCCAGTACAAGTGCTAATTTGTGAGATTGAGCTATCTTTAAATGTGACATTCTCATTCTGTGTCTTCTTTCTAAAGTAATGAGCAAAGTATTTAGCTTCAGTTCATTTTCAATGACAGCTGAATATTTTACAAACTCACTGGGGCAAGTTTTTATGCAGAAGTGTTTCAGGGATGAGAATACAGGAGCCAAATAATAATGTCTGCACTTCCACACTCCTGTCTTTATCTAAAATTAATAAATCACTTGAAAATGTCCTCTTGTAGATCTATTCCTTTCATAAATCAGTTGTACCCTGGACACTGTGCTCAGTGCATGGACTCCCTCGTACAGAATCCATGACGGCAGCAATAGTCGACTCCAATCACTCCCGCTGCTTGGTCATCTACATTTGCCTCTAGTAAGCAACATCTTGACCTAAAAAGATTCCACTTTTCTTTTCAGATCATTCTATATCTGCGTAATCTCCTCTGGAATGATAAATCTCAGAGCTTCCCCAGTGCTGTTCTTTCTGATCATAGTCCTAGTGAAGTGATATTTGACAATGCTCATGTGAAGCGTGTCAGGATATTTTGCCAAGTCAACAAATCATGTCAGTGGGAGACTAATAGAAAGTTCACCGTGTTCTTCTTCAGCAAATCCCACCTCAGAATGATTCTTAAAATGAGTGGATATAATCATTTACATATACTCCCATGTGGAGAGATTGAGTAGTAGGATTGGGCTGTACTTGCTGGAATTTGGAAGATTCAAGGGTTCTTTAGTAAGGGACTAACAGTTTCTCGTTGACAATCCGATGCTAGTGGGGATCGAGGCAGGGAGCAAATTTTGAGACAAGGCGATGTTCAACTGAGGGGATTGGAAATGCATTTACCTGAAGGATTGCAACCTGGAATGTTGCCTGGATTAGCTGTTTTAGCCACATGAAGAGGCTGGATAAACTTGAATTGTTTTCTCTGGAGTGTTGGATGCCGAGGGGAGACCTGATAGATGAAAAATTATGAGGCACACCACATTGTAAACACCATCCCAAATCCACGACATTAGATAAAGGAGACAGTGCGACGAGTATTCACTCCTTTTCATTTTTTAAATTGTTCAAATGTACATGCATAATCATTTGAAAACATTTTTACTGAAATGTGATGTTGTATTCTCAAGCACATAGAGCTAAGTACAACATGACAAATCATTCAGACTCATTACTTATATGATGAGCATGTTGATATTAAATTGTTTCAAATTTATGACCACTCAATCAAGAAGTTGGTACAATGGTGATCTCAAAGTTACAACCCCACCAGAAAGTGAAGTAATCTAATGAGAGCAAATGGAGGCTAAAAGTGAAGGAAGCAGAAAAAGTTAATCAACAACATCAATCAGAAAAAAGATTTGGGCAACCCATTTCCCAAGCTTTCCTGAATTAATACCATCAAAACAGCCAAGGACTAGTCAAGGGAATAGCATGTGAAGAGCAGAGTATAATTATCGTTTGGGAATTAATCCTAGGGTACTCTAGCAGAGTCAGGAGCAATAATGTGAAATGTTAAACATATTAAGCTGTGGGTATCTGCTTTAATCTTTCTATGACCAGTTTCATTAATTAAAAAAGTAATCTGCAGAAGCTGAGTAGTACAGATTACAGTGCAATAAACCAGCTCACTGATTCAATTTCCACTTGATGCTGAATTAATTCATCTTACCTGGGGCAGCAATGTAATGCTACAATTTGTATCAGCACACCAAAATAAGCACCAAGGCTTTCTATCCCAAGTTGCTATCCAGTGACTTCTCCAGGAAAGTACAAGGGTAAGGCCGTGGATGTTGTCTACATGGATCTTACTAAGCTATTTGATATAGTCCCCTAAGGTAGACTGATCCAGAAGATTAAGATGCATGAGATTCAGTGAGCTGGTTATATGGATTTAAAACAGACTTATTCATAGCAGATAGAAGTTTGTGATGGAAGATCACAAGCACAATCCATCACAAGCATCATCAAAAGCATCTCCATTAAGTGCTGCCCCTAAGTGGCATCTATCATCAAGGATCCCCACCATCTTGGATAGGACCTCTTCTATTGTTACCATCAGGCAGGGGGCACAGAAGCCTGAAGTCCTGCATCATCAGGTTCAGGACAGTTACATTCCTACAACTATCTAGTTTTTGAACCAGCCTGCACAACCTTAATCCTATCTCAGTAATTGAACACAATGGGCCACCTCTTGCACTGTCATGGAAGTTTCTAAAATTGTGCTTTGTACTCAAGTTTTTTTTTTCCCACATTCGTCTTTTTTTCAGAAATGTTATGAGTAATTTATGTATAATTTATGTTTTTGTGTGTTTATGTTTATGAACCTGTGAAGCTGCTGCAAGATTGTCAGATGACATCAGTACATTTACCTTTACCTCAAATTGATTTGACTTTCCATTCAGGCTAATGGGTGAATAATAACTTTCCTTCAATTGTATCACTGCATGACTAATTTATTTCACTGTACCTTAGTTGGTGCATGGGCCAAAACCATTTGTATTGTATTGACCATTTGGACGATGTAAACATTAACAGAATTCAAAAAAACTTTTTTAAGCTATGGCCCAGAAGGGTCTGGATCTGAAATATCAACCATCCATGTTCTGCAGAGATGCTACCTGATCCACTGAGTTACTCCAGCATTGTATGTCCTTTTCCAAGCTAGGTTTATCTATAGAAAGCTAAGAAAAATACTGTTAAACAAAACCCACTGGTTAGTAAGTGTTTCTTACATCGATACTAATGATTTTAAGTGGTTTCCACTTGTTTTCTATTCTTTTGCTATGAAAAGATAACTTCATTACTTTAATAAAATGGTTCAGGGATCTTATTTATTTTGTATATTACAATTAAAACACGTGCTTGTGCTATAACACCAGGATAAGCGTTCAACCAAGAAAACCAAGCCCAAAGTCAAAGTACTATCTAAACTGACTATACCTAC